>NW_012136303.1:6833372-6907023 GCF_000956105.1 Propithecus coquereli
GAATGACAAATAAGTACGGGAAAGTATGTCCAACATCATTAGCCATTGGGGAAATACAAACTAAAGCCATGATATTTTACTCCATACCTATTATAACAGCTAGAATAGGTGTGCAATGAACAGCTAAAATAACAAGTAATGATAACACCAAATGGTGACAAACATGTGGAGAAGCTGGATCTCGCATACATTGCTGATGGGAACGTAAGTGATACAGATGCCCTGGAAATCGTCTGGCAGTTTCTTAACAAAGCTAAACATACACTTACTATATGATCCAGCAATCACACTCTCGGGCATTTATCCCAGAAAAATGAAAACTTATGTTCACATAAAAACCTGCTCGTGAATGTTCATATTAGCTCTATAATAGCAAAATATTGAAAACAACTCAAATGTCCTTTAATGAATGAATGGTTGAACAAATTCTGGAACATCTATGTAATGAAATATTACTTAGCAATGAAAGGATATGAATTATAAAAATTCTGTTTGGTTATTTTAAAAATAGCTCATGTTCATGTTTTTTGAGTTGAGAGACCTTGTAGTACTTTGATTTTGATACATTGTGAACATAGTTATTTTATAATCTGCACCTGGTGTTCCAAATGTATTAAATCTTTGTAGGTCTAGATCTCTTGTTATTTTTTGCCTTGTTTCCTTGTTTGCTTGGAGATTTTTGATTATGTGATGTTTATTGTATTTGAAAAATTAGTTGTGTCATACTAGGGTAACAGGTTCACTGATGGAAAATTCTTGGTCCCTTTTAAACAGTATCCCCTGAAGTAGTGTAATACTGTGATCCTGCCACTCATGGACACTCTACAATGTTTCAGACAATATAAGCCGGCTCACTTAACATTCATTTCAACCTGTGTTTGGCTTGATTTCCTGCACTGTAGAGGCTGGAAAGCTAAAAGCTAAATATTCCAGAACTCTTTGCTATCTGGGATAGAGGGTGCAACCTAGGTCCTGCCAAACAGATACACTGGCCCTGGACTTAGAGCTAAGAATGGGTAAAAGAAGGTGGAAGTCACATTCAGGGAGATCACATTTTCTGGCAGTTATGGTAACAGAGGTGCATGGTTCCTCTGGCGAAAATATGGAATTTTCTGGCGTCTACAGTCCCTAGTATATGAGCTGCCAAACAGAAAGCAATGGTGAGAGTAGTGAGTCCTCTAGGATATTCCCATGACGTGGTTGGGCATTCCCCTGACCTTTGTTGACACTGACTGTAATGGTTCTGGTTATACAGCATCCAAGCCTAGTTTCTATCTCTCCTGGAGATTGTGTAAGCTTCCCAAGACGTTTTAATCAATCCCTTTCTTCTTGATCTATCGAGAGTGGATTCTACCACCTACAACTAAGAACTCTTGTTATATCCAGTGAAACCAAAATAGAATCCAGGAAACTGTAGACCAAACTCAAGTGCGATGGCAGGGAACTCCAGACTGAAAAAAAAAAAAGAAAAGCAGGCAAAGTTAAACTATGATGCTAAATGTCACGATAGCGGTTACCCTTGGCAGGTAGGGAGTATTTATTGGAAGGGTATAAAGGGGGAGGATTCTGGAGTGAAGGTAGTATTTTTTTTAACCTGGGTTGTGGGTACCTGTGTATGTTCTGTTTGTGTACATTTGTGTAGCTGTGAACTTATATGCACTTTTCGTTATGTAATTTTTTTCTAAGAGGTAGCATCTCTCTCTGTTACCCAGGCTGGAGTGCAGGGGCCTGATCATAGCTCACTACAGCCTCAAACTCCTGTGCTCAAGTGATCCTCCCACCTCAGCCTCTTCCCAAGTAGCTGGGACTATAGGCACACACCACCATGCCCGACTATTTTTTTATTTTTTGTAGAGACGGGGTCTTGCTATATTGTCCAGGTTGGTCTCAAATTCCTGGCCTCAACTGCTCCTGCCTCAACCTCCCAAAGTGCTGGGATTACAGGTGTGAGCCTCCATGCCTGGCTCATTATGTACATTAAACTTCAGTGAACGAAAAATTCTTTTCTTGAAAAATTGCTACATAAGAGGAGTTCGACGTGGGGAGAAAAGGTGCAAGGAAATGTGGCACTAAATCTCTCATGGTGATCAACTGAGATTGCAGATGTGACGGAGAGACAGAGGCACCTCAATAAACAGTGCAAGAGCCAAGCACTAGGCGGAACGTACATAACAGAAGGCTCTATGATGTCACCATGCCAGGTTTTGCCTATTAGCATTTGCCCCGTTTCCTGCCCTTGGAATCTCTGCTCTGAATTGCAGAAGAGCTGGGAGCCTCCATTTTGTAGGTTTCCTTGCCAGCTGGGTTACAGTTAGATTTTGCCAGGGGATGTCATAGGTTGGAGATTAGCAAGTCAGAGGCAGGAAGAAATTATTTTGTTTCTGGCTCTAGCCATGGCAGGTAACCACGAGTGATCACAGGTAGCTACAGATAGTCATAGGCTCTGGCACCAACATAAGCACTACAGGCTTATAAACACCAGACTAACGGTTTTATCCTGATTGCTGCATAAAATTCCCTTCTCCCTTTTTCTCATTCAGCTCTTCCAACACCCTCATATCCAATTTTTAGCATTAAATTTTCCTCCACTTCAAATACCTAGAATGGGTTGTTTACCTGGCAAGACACTGACACAAAACTCCCCCTTCAGTCTGAAAAAACCTAATCAAAGCCTACCAGCTACCAACACTCTCCGACAACAGCTGATGAAGCAAATTCACATGCTCTCAGCTGATCTGTAGTTGTTCCCGTCCTTCTTGGAGCCATCCTGTTCCTACTCCACGCCTGGCCCACCTCCCGTCTGAACTCCTAGAGCCATCATCTCTGTTGAGTCCCTGCTGACCTGGAGTGTCTATTTTGCGTGTGTGCAACTCCCGTCTGTGTCCCCACAGCACCTGGCCTCCACTACGGCATGCGTCAGAATGGATCGAGCTGCCCCTGCTCTTGACTGGGAGCCCAGGTTGGGTGTGGGCACTGTTGATCCTTGCATGCTTGGCACTGGGCAGGTGCTTACAGAACATCTGACAGCACTGTAATGGCACTTGTGGCAGATGTCGACAGGCAGAAATGAGCTGCTCTGCCAAGCCCTTGGTTCAAGAGCCCAAGTGGGCTGCTCTTTCTACACAATGTCTCTAGAAGTCAACCGATAAGAGTGTGCAAGTGTGTATAGAATTCCAACAGAGAGGTGGGCTGAGGCCCGTCCCTGGGGGAGGACCTGGGACACAAAGACAACAGGAAGATCACCTAAGATAGGTGCCAGGTAGTTTAATGAGCCTGAGCACCTCTTCCTCCACTGTGTCCCTCCCTCCTAGGCCTCCCCTTTAGTTCAGAGCAGGTCCAGCCTGCCCAAGGCTCTCAGGCTCTTCAATGAAAGGCGTTAATTCTTCCTTCCCCTCAGTCGTTCCAGCCGCCTCCGAAGGTCTGGGGGTATCTTGGCCCCGGTTGCCAGCAGCTCTCGCAGTCTCTCTTTGGGAGTCTTGGTGAGCAGGAAATTGCAGGGGACGGGGCCCTCTTCAAAGGTGACCCGGCAGCTCCGTGTCACTCTATGGTAGCCCTCAGCACTAGCGGTCACCATGTAGTCCCCTGGGGTCAGCAGCCTCCAGTAATCCCCATCCCATGCTGAGAGGAGTGAAGGTCAAGATCAGGGCCCAGTGATCCTTGGCTTCCACCCAGCCCAAGCCCCCCAGCTCCTCTCCCTGGGCCCGCCGCACATACCAGTTGTGACGTCATGGTTAATCCCATCCACGGCAATGACAGCATCAGCAATCCCAAGCTCGGTATCCTTGTCCCGCACAACTCCTGCAATGCCCATGCGCACCTGTGCGGGAAAAGGTTATCAACACCCTTTCCCTTCTGAGTGAGAACGTGACTTTCAGTTAACTTGCCGGCTCTGTCCTGCTGCAAACCTGATAAAGATGGTGTGTCTTCTGTGTTCCTAGGTGACAATACTCACGGTTAAAAATATCTCCATTGGTAAATGACGTCTGGACTGAGAGAACTATAAATACCTGGTAGGAAGGCATATGTCTGGGCTTCCCCAAGTTTGGAGATCCTTGTTATTGAGTTTGTCTTTGGCAGAAGATTTGGAAGCTATTAATACACTTACAGAACCACTACATGGAATATGAAGCTTCTATGCCAGGACAGTTCCTGCACCTGCCATATGTGAGTCTTTTCTGAGAACAGCTCTCCTGAGAATAGCCGTGGGACAGCCAGCAGGGGTGGGGAACCTGCAGCCTCAAGGCCACATTGGCCCTCCAGACCCCCAAGCGCAGCCCCTCAACTAAATCCTAACTTCACGGAACAAACTCCTTTATTAAAAGGATTTGTTCTGTAAAATTTGGATTCAGTCAAAAGGCCACATTCAAAGACCAAGAAGGCCACATGTGGCCCCAAGGCTGCAGGTTCCCCACCCCGCTAGCCTGCAATGGTGGCTGTTCCCACCGGCTTTAACATTGTTCCATGGTATGCTGCTGGCAAACATGCTTCCTGTCCTATATGGTTCCAAGATAACCAACCAGATGCCAAATGTGGCCCATGGCATCTTGTGTGTCTGAATGTTCAGCTGCACCTGTGAAGAACCCCTGGTAGGAGCCGCAACCTAGATAGAGCGACTCAGGCAGTCTGGGGGCTGCAGGATTCAGATCCGACCTGTTCTAGGTAGGTGAGCAGGGCGTCTTTGTTGTTTTCCCACTCCTGGGGCAGCTCGTTCTCATGAGGGAATTTGTCACAGGACAGCTCCACAGTGACCTCAAAGCAGTTGGTGTGTAGGTAGCTGAAGTCATTCATGCCTAGGGGGCACCACAGACACCAGAGCCTAAGGGGGCAGGATGGAGTCCCCCCCTCCTGGCACCCTCCTCTGGGAAACACTTCAGAGCGGGAGCTGACAGGAGCTGACAGCAGCGCTGCACAGCAGGTGGTCTTATCCGGCAGGGGTTAGGGGACAGGGCTGACTCCACCCTTGGGCACATACTGCCGGGGACTGTGTGCCAGTCAGCCCCGTTGATGACGTTGCCGTGCAAGGAGAAGTCCTGGTTGTGGCAGGGCCGGCGGTCTGTGTCCTGCATGGCCCGATTTGTGCCGGCATAGACGGTGCTGAGCCAGCGAAACACAGCATCGTCTGGGGTGGGCGTGAGTTCGCGGGCAGCCCACGGGGTCCGGGTCATGTCGAATGGGTAGGACACCACGAGCTCACCCCCATGCAGGTTGGCGCTCAGTACAAAAGGGATCCGCTTCATCCACTGGATCACTGCCCGAGTTTCAGGAGCCACCTGGACAGGGGCAGGTCAAGAGGGGTGGGAGACAGAGACAAGGGCCCCCCGCCCCAGGTGGCCCTCCAACACTGCCCCCAGGATACTCACAGTGGCATTGGGCAGGGTGTAGTAAGTGGGCAGGGGCAAGTGATGGTTGGGAACAGTGTGGGGCACCAGCCCATCATCCTCGGCTTCCCACAGTTGGGTGTTGAGGTCAGCAAAATTGTGGTTAAGGTCAATGCCCTGGTGGTTCCAACGGCCCTCCGCCCAGCCCACCAGCTCCGAGCCCTGCCAGAGAAGGGGCTTGTTCAAGCCAAGTAGGCTCCAGGCATCAGGGCAGAAGGACAGGGGGCCCTCGTGCCAGGTGGCCTACCCGGCGGTAGGCGGTCTCATAGCCATCAGGATTCATGGAGGGCAGCAGATGGATGCGCATCTCGGTGAGCAGCCGGGTCACCCGTGGGTCCCCTCGCAGGAACTCACGGCACAAGAACTGCATCAGGAGCAGAAGCAGCTCCCGCCCCAGGGCCTCATTCCCGTGCATGCCAGCCACGTAGCGCACCTCAGGCTCTCCTGGGAACACACGGTGGCTTGGAGCTGGCTCACACCCACAGCCTTGCCCTGTGCCTACCTCTCCCCACCCCACCTGCCAGTACCCAGCTCGTGCTGCCCAGGGTGGTCCGACATTTCCATCACATACAGCTTCAGGCCCTTGTGGCTCTTCCCGATGCTGTAGATGCGGGTGATGTTGGGGCACTGCTCGTTCACCTGCTTCATCAGCTGGGGGTGGGGTGTGGCATGACATGAGACATGGGAGGGTTACACCCACAGCCAGACAGCATGGGGCCATGGAAGGACTTACAAAAGTCAGCAGTGGCCCACAAGATGGGGCACCATGGCATGGTGCAGGGGGAATAGTGGCAGACCTGGGAGGAAGGGGCAGGACAGGGATGGTGCCACGACAGGAAGGCTGGGGCAGAGATTAGGGGTCAACGGAGGAAAAGGCTGAGACAGTGGGGAGGGTGGGCACGAGGGCAGTCACAGCAGGCGGTGCCCTGGAAAAGAGAGGACCTGAGACAGAGGGGACCTGAGACGGACTCCTTCCCAGGTCACAGAGGTTATATCTGACCTTCCTCATGGCCTTGTAATCATGATGCCGAAAGTCCAGAGGGTCAGAGGATCCCAGCACAGAGGCCTCAGGGAATAGGTCGTTGGGATCTGGTGGAGGGTGAGTTGATGGTAAAGGGTGAGGCCACAGTGGAAGACACACCCTGCATCCAGGCCCTGCCACCCAGCCCTTACCTGCCTGCCCACCTGAGACTGGGCAGGCCAGGATCTCTGCCCGGAGGCAAGGCGCGCCTCCCTCGAGCCAGGTCTGGGGCAGCAGGCGAATGAAGCGGGCCACCTGGGGCTCTGGCAGGAGGTTCAGCACTGGGGTTTCTGGGTCCGAATTGGCAGGAAATACCTGGGGGCATCAAGTCCTTTGCTGGGGCTCCTCGGACCCCAGCAGCCTGGCCTAGGATCCAGGGAAGGGGCTCAGACCTGGAAGCTCACTGTCTAACCCACCCTGGTGTATATAAGAATGTGCCAAGAGGAAGCTGCAGCATGAAGTGGCACCCACCCATGGTGGCATTATCTGGGGAGGATGTGGGTATGTCCCAAGGCAGCCTGGCTCCCGAGGCTGGGTGCCATCCCTCCTGGCAACAACCCCCTTTCTCCTAGGATGCCTAAGTGGGCATCTGTTCCTTGTCCTAGCCAAGCACCCTACGGTGGGCTGGGTGCTCCCCTCCCAGCACAGAGGGCACCAGCCACTGTGGGACCACTCACCGCGTCCATCCCACTGCTGTGGTTCTTACTCCCCCACCAGGTCCGACTGTCATTGCTGAACTGGACCTTGTATGATGTGACCCAGTCGTACCTGATAGGATAGGTGGGGAGACCATCGGTGCCCCCGGGACTTCCATTCCAGTCCCCCCGTGTCTGCCCATGACTTCCTAGCCTAGGGCTAGCCCGCCTCACCTCCAGACAGAGTTCCTGCCCTGTGTAACAACGCCTGAGAAGCGGACAGGGTGCCTGGCATCCACCTGAAGCCACGGCTCACTGTCCTGTTCTTCAGCACACCAGGCTCCATCATACAGATCACCATCCTCCAGGCCTGACTGTGGACACAGGGCACAGTGATCAGGCCCAGGCTGGCACAGGGAGGGGGCAGGGGCAAATCTCCCAGGGGTTGTCCTGCCTACCCCTGGGACCTGGGCTCTGAGTCAATGTTGCTGACCTGGATGTTGAGCCGTCCTCGGTGTGGTCCAAGACCAAAGGATTGGCTGGTGGATGCCTCAAGCTGGTAATCTGAAACTCGCAGGGACTCCAGGCCCAATGGGGGACAGCCTGGGGCAGGGACAGAGTGGTGAGGCAGAACCAGAGGGAGGGTAGTCAGGCAGGCGGGAAGCTGAACCTAAGCTTGCTCGGGGGCTAGGCAGGCAGGGGGCATGCTCCTGCCCATGAGGCCAAGAGCTGCCTTGGTAAGTGCCCCAGGGGCTGCAAGCCTGGGCAGGGCCCCGGAGAGGCAGTACCTGGTTCTTGTTTCTCAGTGAGGTTGAGGGTCCCTGCTGGGCTGGTGGTCACCAGAGGCCTAGCAGTCACCCGGGGACTAGGGCGAGTTAGTTTCTTTCGCTTCTTCATAATGACCTTTTTCTTCTTGATGACTCGAATCCGGATGTGCTGTTCTGACGTCCCTGAGGTCCAGGGAGGCACAGCCCCGGGGGAAGGAAGAGTGGCATGAACCCCCAGAAAGGTCAGCTCGAGAAGGCACGCGAACCCACAGCAGGACCCCCCACAAGTATCTAGCAGCCTCAGCATGGCATTAAAGGCCAGCAGTATAACCCCAACCTGCTTCTCCAGCCACTGTCCTGACTCCTTCTCCTTTCCAACATGACCACATGCTTGGCCAGCCTCACCTCTGACCTCAAATCCAATGGAGGGCTACACCAAGCCACCAGGAACTGCAGGGTTGCTCCAAAGAGCTGATTTCATTCTTTACCTCCGGGCCCTTGCACCAGCTGTCCCCTCCCCTATCGTACCACCCACCACCTCTGATTTTTTCACCTAATTCCCATTCCTCCTTTGTGTCTCCAGCCCAGATGCCCTTCAAGGAGCCCTCCTTAGCTCCAGACTAGGTCTCATACCCCAAAGCCCCAGTGCCACCTCCACTGTTGTGTCCCAGGATGCTAAGTCTTTCCACGGCTGGCCTGCCTGTCTGCCCTTCAGCACAGGGCTTTGCACAGAGCAGGTGCTGCTCGTTCCCTGCCCAAGCTTCATAGTAGCCTCAGGACGGGCTGCACGTTTTCATGTCTGGTGCCCCTGTGCCTTTGCACGCGCTGTTTCCTTCTTGCCTGCCCTCTCTCTTCAGCTTTTCCTGACTCGGGGATACTCACCCTTCAGGACTCACTTCTGCCCGCCTCCTCTAAAAGTCCCCGAATGCCATCCCCTTGCCTTCCGCCTGGGCTCCCACATCTGCCAAGTTGGGAGGTCAGGCAGCCTGCCTCTCCAGCTGGGCGCCAGCGATGGTCACCGAGGCAGCTTCAGCAAGAGCGCTCTTCTTCGACTTCTTTTGTCCTTTCTCCTCGTCCCTCACCCTCAAACTCTCCTACACAGTCTTGCTTTGCATCTTTTAGACTCAGAGCTTTTGTACCTTTTTCTCCCCTCCTCCAGGCCCTGGCCTCAGTTTCCTTATCTGTGAAAGGGCTTGGAAGAGCCAGCATCCCCTGGCGCTTGTCCCGGGAGTGCTGACTCGTCTGGCAGGGAACGGGGCTGCTGAGTCAGCAGCCATTGCTCCGGGCAGGGAGAGTGCGAGTGTGTGTGCATGTGTGTGCGCGTGTGTGTGCGCGCGTGCATGTGTGTGCATGTGTGTGCGCGCGCGTGTTGGGCAGGGGTCGCCACACGGGGCGGGCAGTGGGACAACCCACTTGCCCGAGAAGCGGTCGGGGAGCTCACCGTTCGCCCTCCCCGCGGGCGGCTGTGCCGGGCTGCTACGCGGGGCCAGGGTCGAGCCCGGGGCCTCGGTGGTCGCGGGCGGCGCGAGGCCCAGCACCGAGGCGCCGGGCGCCCCCAGACCCAGACCGACGGCAGGCGCGAAGGCGGCCAAGGCAAGCAGGAGCCCCCACATGGCGGGGGTCGAGAGGCGGGGGTGCGCGGGGCCAGCGGCGGCCGGTGGGTTCGTCTCTTCCTGCCGGGTGCTCTGGAGCCCCCCGCCCCTTCCTGCCCGCCCGCGCCGTCGCCCCACGCCCCTCCGCAGCCTCCGGCCCGCCCACAGCCCGCTAGCTGCCCCCGGACCTCGGAGGAGAGGGGATTGTGAGGGCGGAGCGAGAGGGGCGGACCCCCGAGGGGCCACCCGAGGTCTCCGGACCCCTCCCCCGCTTCCCCCGCCCAGTCCTCTCCGGCTGTCCCGGGCTAACCAGCCTCACTCGCGCTGCCCTTTACAGTCTGCAAAGCCACACGATTCACTTAGACCCGTGAGGCGCCCATCCCACAGCGGGCACCCACTTTGTACCAGGCACGATGCCAGGCACTTTACTCGTGGCCTCTCAATCAAACCTCATTTTACAAACTGGTAAACTGAGGCTCAGAGCGGCTAACCGACGGTCAAGGTAACAAAGCTGAGAGCTTTGGGAAGGAAACTACAATCCTAGAGGGAAATCCATCCAGAGCCAGAGGCCCCCTGCCTGGGCAGGTGGGACAGGAGTGAGAGAGACTGAAGGGAAACTGAGGCCGGGGACAGGGCGCGGGCGGGGGATGGGGGGAGGGCTGGTCCTCCAGGAATCTTTCTGAAAGACAACCCAAGGAGCCCAACCAGAGACGGCGCTTCCCACCACCTCCCCCCACCCGGCCCCGCCTCCCCTCTCTGCTTTCCCTTCCCTCCCCTACTCCTTTGCTCTCCCGGCTGCCACGTTCCGGGCTTACATAACCCGAGGAGAGAAGCCGCAGCGATAGCCAGCGTGCTGGGGCCAGGGATGGAGGGGCAGAGGCTTGACACGCCCCCTGTCCTCCCCCTCCAGCTCCTTGCCCCCTCCTCTATTCCCATGAGGAGCCCTCAGCCCTGGGTCTCTATTCGCGGACTGCCCCAGATCCGGAGATGCCAGAGCGCGGGACCCTTCCCATCCTCCCTCCAAGGCCCCCTTTGGCTCCTCGGCCCCTGGGTCTCCTCCCAAAAAGGAAAGAGAACGCGTCCAACTGTGTGCCTTTGGCCAGCACTTGGCCTTGCAAGGCGCCCTCCAGGAAGATGCTGCCATCCCCACAAGAAGCGACGCCCAGAGGTAGCTGGGAATCCTCTGGCGTGCGCGGACCCTGAGCAAGTATTTTTTGCTGGGCCACTATCTGTAAAAACAATTTAAATCACCCAAAAGCAGCGTGTCAGCACCATTCCAGTGGCCCAGCCTCACACGAACCCTCGAAAGAAATGCCGGACCGCCCTCTGGGACTGAGGCCCACCAGCAGCAGGGATGACCCCGTAGGCACGAGTCCTGGAACTTCTCGAGGCATCTGATCCACCCCACTCGCGCCAGATAGAGAACTAGACAACCCTCCAAAAGCTAGTAACCGGACAGGGCCCACGCAGCCCGATCCTGCCTTGGAGCCCCCCAACCCCGAGTAGACGACGCTGCCAGGTCCCAGGCACCGGGTGGAGGGGAGGACAGACGGCGGGGAGGGATGGGGAGCATAGAAAAACTCAAGGGAGACGTTCCGAAGTGGGTACGTCGCTGGGGGCGGGGGCTGGGCTGATGGGCAGCACCTCCTTCCGGAGGTCGGAGGCTGGGGACCCAACAGGTCCTGCCAAAGACCAATCCGGCGACTTCCCAGTCTCTGGTCCCCCCAATCTCAGTTTCACAGTGGGGCATGAAAGGGAGGAGGGGTGTAGGGGCACAAGGAACAGGACATCTCAGCCTCCCGAGGCTCCCACCCACTCTAAGCCATTCTTCAGGCAGCAGCCAAATATCAAGTTCCTCCTGGCTAAGTCCCCAGTGGGCTCACCTGCAAGGCCCTTCGTGACCAAGTTCTTCCTACCCACACCTTTCCCACCGCATGTCCCTGGGCCGTCCCTGGCTCCCATCCCTGCAGGCAGGGCAGGCTAGCTGCTCCTGCAAGGCACCAGCCCTACCTAGCCTTCCCCCTTTCTGCTGTTCCTCACGTTTGCATTCTCATCGTTCAGATTTCATTTCAATGTCGCTTGCTCCCAAAGGCTTTCCCGGACCACTCTGACTAGCTAGCTCTATCACCCTGTGCACTATCTTCTCACATCTTTTTATTGTCTTCAAGGCATTTTATTATGTGTTCACTGTCCAGTGCCCCCCGCAATCAGCAGGAGGTAAGTACCCCTTCAGAAGAGCCTTTGCACCCAAATGTTCACAGCTGCACCTCAGGACCTAGAACAGCACCTGGTCCCTAGTCAGCACCCTTAAAGTATGTGTGCAATATATTAAAGGCTAGAGGGGACCAAGCATAGCTAAAGGGAAGCCAACCCTCCCCAACAGCACCAGGTCTGCAGGAGTTGGCAGGCATGAACTGAAAGAGCCACTCCCAAAGGGACTGGGGTAGGACAGCTGACTCCCTCCCGCCAATCCATTAGGGGCCACATCTGCAGGCTGCTCAGACCTCTTGTGTCCCCTGTGCCCCCTCTTCCCCTTCCCACCACTCTGCAACCCTTTCCTCTGCCCTGTTGTAACCCTTAGAGCCCCTTCCTGCCTGTGAGTCTCTCAGCACCTTCTTATGCCCTCTGCACTCCCAGCCCAGCTGCCACCTCTGGCCCTTGTCACTGGGTACCTAGGGCCACAAAGGCTCAAAGCTCCAAAGCAGGATCTGGAGATGGTGGCTCCAGGGGTACAGTGGCAGGTGTGCACCCAAGTACCTGCACAGCCAGAACTCTACGGCCAGGAGCCAGGTAGATCTTTCATGGTCTAACTGGGATGAGTGTCTGTTGCAAAGGGCGACTGAGCAGGACTGCGTGGTGGCACCTGCCCAAAAGGGATTTTAGTTTAAGGGATGGGCTGGGGATCTCTTGCCAGCTCCTGGATGTGATCAGATGTAGATGAAGAGGATAGATGACTTTGGTGACATACAGACTTGATTTCACATCCCATTTCTGCTATTTATAAACCGGTGCAGTGGCTTACACCTGTAGTCGCAGCTATTCAGGAGGATGAGGTGGGAGGATCACTTGAGCCCAGGAGTTTGAGACCAGCCTGGGTGATATAGTGAGACTCCATCTTAAAAAAAAAAAAAGAAAAGAAAAAAAAGTGGGGGAACCATATCTTCTTCCCAAGTTTGCTGCAATGATGAAGTGAGATAATATGTGGTCCCAGGGGGCCCCTAGATTAATCAGATGAATTAAAGGTGGGGAAAACAACTTAACACATCCCTCTTCCTCCCACATACATAGGTGGACTAAAACGCTATCAAAGAAAAGAAAGGAAGCTATGTGCCCGGCTGTACAAATAATGAAGAGGTGGGATCTGCTGCCTGCCTGTGCCTCTAATCTCCTGTCCTCCGTGCTAAGGCAGGACTCACTCCTTGCTAGGAGCTTTCCCTGTGATGTAGGTGAGCACTGATGGGAAGTCAATTGATAGCATTGGGTAGCATCTCCCCACGTGTCCAGCCTCTCCTCACCACTGCCTCCCCCAGCGTTCTCTCTGTTGTACATCAACGTCTTTGACAGCCTTGTTCGTCAAAGTGTGGGTGAAGACCAGCAGATTCGCATCTCCTGGGAACTTGTTAGAAATGCAGAATCTCTGCTCCGGATCTATGGAATCAGAATCTGCATTTTAACAAGATCCCCAGAGGAGTCAACCCCAGGAGACTCGTATGCACATTAAAGGCTGAGAAGCACTAAGGGGAGGGTTAGACCACCTCCATCTAGAAGGCATGATTCACAACTCTCTGAGTTTGATGATGTTTGATGCTGTCACTGGTCATTTTTATCTCAAGTCACAAGAGTATATCCAGATAATATTAGGAAATAGGTTTTTGAGTCCTCCTGGGAGGGTATATTCCTGATTTTCACAGCGTGATACTGTATCGATTTGCTTTCTGTAACTAAATCATTTTCATCAAAATACTACACAATATAGTTTAAAAGGTAAATCACATTTAGGCTTATAGTAGAAGATCCTATCTTATGCCTTTCCATTCCCAAGTCAACCACTTTTAATTCTTTTTGTTATTTCCCCTGTATTTCTCTCCATGCCTTTATTGCTGTTTCTTGATTTTTCTGTGTTTAGATGTTACGTATGGATTTCCTGCTATGGAATAAGGATTTAGCTTTCCTACCACCCACACCCACACATCCAGGTAACACAAACATACACTTTCCCCGCCTTCCATCCTCCCAATAAAGCTATTTCACCACTTGGAGTCACTATTCGGTGCTTTTATTATGATCATGTAAATATTACTGTTCAACTTTTCGTGCTCCCTGGAGTTAGTAACTACTTCGTTTTATCATTTGCTTGGTTTTCTGGGCACCAATTGCTAATTCAATCCCAAAGTTTCCAACAGAACTATTTACTCTGAATATATCTAAACACAGCCAACGACCAATCGATTTCATTTTCCTCGAGAGACATCCCTCCTGGAGCAGTTTTCTGGTTCCAGGCTGGGTCGGCTACTTTCTTCACCAGGGAGGCGCAGCTGACATGCCGGGACTTTCTCATCATCCCTTTCCTACGTTTAGTCTCATTTATTGAATGCTGTGTTGTCCTCTTTTTCAGTTTAATTCCAATTTTGATGAAGCACATCCTCCAGGAGCTTCCTAAGAAAGGGTATAGGCAAGGTCAGTTGTTTTTTTTTTTTTTCCTTGAGACAGAGTCTCATTCTGTTGCCTAGGCTAGAGTACCTGTGGCATCAGCCTAGCTCACTGCAACCTCAAACTCCTGGGCTCAAGTGATCCTCCTGTCTCAGCCTTCCAAGTAGCTGGGACTACGGGCATGCGCCACTATGCCCGGCTAATTTTTTCTATTGTTAGTAGAGACGGGGGGTCTCACTCTTGCTCAGGCTGGTCTGGAACTCCTGACCTCCAGTGATCCTCCCGCCTTGGCCTCCCAGAGTGCTAGGATTACAGGCGTGAGCCACCGCTCCTGGCCACAAGGTCAAATTTTTGAGACCTTATGTGGTTGAAAATGTCATTATTCCACCCTCACGCTTGACAATCATTTAGACATACGTTTCTAGGTTGGAAACCATTTCCCCTCAGAATTTTGAGGGCATTGCTTTATTTTCTTCTAGTTACCAGTGTCAGCGTTTAAAAGTCTGATACCATTCTGACTTCTGGTCCTATGTATGTGATCTTTTTCTTTTGCAGAAGCTCTTAGGGGTGTCTTTTTATCCCAGGTAATTTCAATTTCATCACGTGTCTTGATATTAGTCTTTTTCTTTTTCTTTTCATTTTAGACATGGTCTTGCTCTGTTGCCCAGACTGGAGTGCAGTGGCGCAATCATAGCTCACTGCAGCCTCAAATTCCTGGGCTCAAACGATCCTCCCACCTCAACCTCTCAAGTAGCTAGGACTATAGGCGCACTACCACCACACTAAGCTAGTGTTTTAATTTTTTTTTGTAGAGACGGGGTCTTGCTATGTTGCTTAGGCTGGTCTCGAACTTCTGGCCTCAAGCGATCCTCCCACTTCTGCCTCAGCCTCCCCAAAGCACTGGAATTACAGACGTGAGCAACCGCACCCAGTCCCTTTTTCATTTATTGAACTGTGAACTGGTAGGAAATTATGGCTCTAGAGAATCGTGTCCTTCAGTTCTGAAAAGTTTCTTGATTTTTAAGAAATTCCCCCTTCTTTTTCTCTATCCTAATTTTCTAGAACTACCATCATTCAAATATTGATCCTCGAATTTTATTGTCTTTTTCTCTTTTCTTCATGGGCTTCAGTTACTTTGCTTTCTGGAAGATTTCCTCAACAATTCCTAGGTGTTGACTCTGTCATTGATAAATTCCATTGGTAACTTTTACCTCCAGTAATTGATCACAGCACAGCTTCAGTTCCAGAAATCAAAGCCTTGCCAGCCCCCACCTTCTCAGGGCTGACTTCCTTTTCTCAAATCATGCTTTCACTATTTTTCAGTGAGTTGTGATTGGGCTAGTGAATCCGACTTCTGATACCAATTCTCTTCAGAGTTCCCAAGACCACCCTTGGGTTCAAAGATTCACAAGAAGGACTCACAGAACTCAACCAAGTGCTTACACTCATGGTTACATTTTATTACAGAGAAAGGATACAGATTAAAACCAGCAATGGGAAAAGGTGCTCGAAGCAGGATCCAGGAGATACCAGGCACAAGCTTCCAGTTGTCCTCTGGAAGTGGAGTCGTGTGGACAGCACTTAATTCTCCCAGCATGATACATGACAACATGCACAGAGTATTGCTAGCAAGGGAGCCCACTGGTTTTTATTGGGGGTCAGTCTCACTGGTTGACTGCCCATGTGGCTGACCTTAGTTCAGCCCCTCTAGAGGTCAAGGTCCAAAGCCCTGCAGTAGAAATCAGGTCACTATCTGATGTGGCCCCAGGCTCCCAGGTAAACAAAGACATTTTTATTAGGCAGGATAGTCTAAGGACTTAGAGGTTACTTCCCAGGAGCCCAGCAAAAGCCAAACCGTTCTTTCAAATGTGCAGGGTTTTGACAACCCAGACTTGCTGAGTTAATCCTTCACTGCAGTGTATGCTGTTGGTGCCCCACTGATGCCCCCTTCACTGACTGGTGCCCCGACCCCTGCTATTGTAAGTTTTCAATGCTCCCAGGTCACAGCTGTCTGCTCTCTTCAAATGTCCTCAGCTGCTACGAGCTGCCTCACCCAGAAGGTTACACTTCTCAGGCACCACCTTCCCCCCAGTTTCCAACCCCATGCAGGAGCCACAGCCAATGACTGACACAGGGTACATGATGAGACTGAGTCTATGGTACAGTTCACCTTCCAGAGCTAGACTCCAGCCAAGACCACATCCTAGCTTAGCTCTTTCCCCTGCCCTGTCCTGCTTCCCTTCCCTCACTGCCCTGAACGTTTTCCTTCTGAGAGCACTCTCAATAAACCATGTGCATGAGAACCCCCATCTCAGGCTCTGCTTTTAGGAATTATGATCCAGCATCTGGCACAGTGCCTGGCACACAGGAAATAATGAATAATTGCTGAATGAAAAATAAACTCCGAGGAAGTCACAAATAGAACTCGCTTACAAATGTATGCAGAGCACCTGATGCATGGTGAAGCCTTAAGGAGCTTTAGTCAACCCCCTCCCCCCATTGCCCTACCCCTGCAATATGCGGTAGCCTTATCTTGGTGGGGTCATCAGGACGTGACACTCAGGTTTGCATGTCCAGGAATGCAATCTTGTGGATGCATCCAGAATTAATCAGGCTCAGGGGATTGGCAATCTTAAACCTTAATGCTAATTTGCTCATTTCCAAAAACAACTGGAACTTATGCCAAAAAAAAAAAACCCAAAAAAACAAAAAAACACTGGGATCTTCTGTTATACCGTGTCCCTTTATGGACAAATCTACACGTAAAGCCCAGTTGCCGAATAAGCAACAAGAGCCAGAGCAAGGGCAGTCAGTGGATGGTCCCAAGGGCCGGTGACAATGGCTCTATGGACTGCCAAGCCCATCACCCCCGAAGATGCCAAGGCCACCAGGCCTGAGTCTTTGGGCAGGGCCTGCTGGGGGCAAATATGCAGCCTGACTCTTGTTCTAGCTCCTCCTCTCCTTGGGGCTGTATGGCCACTGTCTCCCCTATTGCCACCCCCTTAAGTTTTCCTTAAAAGAATGATAATGAGGACAATGATTAAGTTCTCTTAATTATGACACATTTCCACTCTTACCTCTCAAGTCACTAACCTGAGATGTGCTGGAACCTCTGTAGCCATCACCCATTTACAAGTTATCAGTGGGACAGGTTTCTTGTCCAGGTGACCAATCCCTTCATTACATGTTCATTTTCCTCCCTAATTTGATTCTCGGAGAGGAACTATTTTTTTTTTTTTTTTTTTTTGAGACAGGGTCTCCCTCTGTCTCCCAGGCTGCGGTGCAGTCATGTGATCATAGCTCACTGCAGCCTTGAACTCCTGGGCTCAAGCGATCCTCCTGCTTCAGCTTCCCAAGTAGCTGGGATTACAGGGTGCACCACCACACCTGACTCCTCAGAGGGTAATCTTAACCTCCAATATGGGGTCTGCCCTATTTCTGGAACCCCAGTATCTGTAACACCTCCCACACACTGTAGTGCTTAGGACACCTAAACAGCCCCCTCCTGCCCCGCCCCATTTAGCAGTCACGTGGCAGCCCAGCCCCACAAAGCCTCAGGTGGCTCTGTGGCAGAGCCTGTCTCTACATTCCAGGATGGGCCGGTGCGGTGGCTCACGCCTGTAATCCTAGCTCTCTGGGAGGCCGAGGCGGGCGGATTGTTTGAGCTCAGGAGTTCGAGACCAGCCTGAGCAAGAGCGAGACCCCGTCTCTACTAAAAATACAAAGAAATTAATTGGACAACTAAAAATATATGGAAAAAATTAGCCGGGCATGGTGGCGCATGCCTGTAGTCCCAGCTACTCGGGAGGCTGAGGCAGAAGGATCGCTTGAGCCCAGGAGTGTGAGGTTGCTGTGAGCTAGGCCGACGCCATGGCACTCACTCTAGCCAGGGCAACAGAGCCAGACTCTGTCTCAAAAAAAAAAAAAAATAAAAAAATAAAAATAAAATACATCCCAGGACGGCAGACCTGGAAAATCCCCAATAAGGGCCCACAGGCATCACTCCACTCTCGTGGAAGAGAGCTGGGGACAGAGATATTGAATGACTTGCCCCTGGACACGCATCTCTGGGAACTCACAGGAAGAAGAAAGAAGCCTTTCCTTCCTTGGACAGATGCCCAAGTAGTAATGGGGTTAGAATGCCTTCCTGACAACTCAGATCCCCACGGGAGGGCCCTAGGGCAGAGAATTAGCAAAGGGAAGAGGGTGAGTCTTAGTTCTCAGAAATCCCTGACTTCCTGGCTAAGCCCCACCTAGGCCATCAGCTGCTTATGAGGCCAGACCAGCAGCAGTCCCCTCCCTTCCCCAGGGCCCCACCTGGCAACAGGTCACAATGCCCCAGCTGCCCAGTCCCAGAATGGCTCACCAAGGTGGGAGGAGGTGAGGAGGGCTTGCTGGGTGGGTATGTGGGGAGGGGGACATTCCCAAGGAGTCCAATTCCCCACTCTCTGAGCTCAACCTTGAGTGTCTGCCAGGGCGCCACCCCCTCCCACACTCCCACCACCATACTCCTTCCAGCACTGCTCTTCTTGTCACCTCCACCTCCCTCAATGACTCGGCTCTGCTTACCCAGGCCCAAAGCCCTTGAAGACCCAATGCCAGTTCCTCCCAGGGGCCTGGGTGCTGGGGAGGGGTCGGGTAGTCCAGTGCATCCATGTGTGTCCCCCCGTGACCCTAGCCGGGCCCAGCTCCTGGACAGTGTCCTAGGGCTGGGGGCACTGGGACTGACGATTCGGGCAGTCTTTTCCATGGCTGGTCCAACTCTGCTGCTGCTGCTGCTACTGGTCAGCTTCCTCGCCTTTGACCTGCTCCATAGGTAAGTGGGTGGCAGCCTGGCAGGTGGCTGTGGCAGGCAGGTGGGCAAGTGGTCTACTTCCCTAAGCCCAGCTGCCACCCTCTCTCTCCACAGGCCTTCAGGTCCCACCCTGCCACCCAGACTTCTCACAAGGGGCCAGAGTCAGGGGGCCGGCGAGGGCCCAGGACAGCAGGAGGCTGTCCTCCTACCAGCGGGGACAGTCACTGGACAACTCAGCCTCCAGGATGCACTGCTACTGCTGCTTATGGGACTGGGACTACTCCTGGGAGCCCGCGGCATGCCTGCAGCCCTGCTTGGTCTGGCTTTCTGCCTGCATCCTTGGGCCTGAGTGCCTCTCCAGAAACACTGTGTGCCCTCCAAAAATACATTGGCCATCCTCTTCCTCGGGACTCCTTTCTCCATCCTGGCTGGGCAGGTGGGAGGTTACCCCTTTATTTCCAGCCTAAACCTCAGGGGACCGCTGGCCTCTTAACATCGACAGTGGATACCTGTGTCTGAGTCTCACAGCAGCAAGAGGAGGCAGGATACAAGACAGGGATCCCAGGGCAGGACATAGTAGCCATCTCAGAGCCTGGGGTTGGGGGCAGCCATTCTGGCCTCCTCTGTGGCAGAGTATGAGGCTCCAGAGAGAAAGATTTGCAAGAGAGTGGGATGGGATGGATATCAGTCAGCAGGGAAGGGACAGGGATCCAGGGAGGGCTCCCACAGAAGCACAAGAAGCTATATGTGCCGGCCTCACTAGGCTCCCCTGCCAGGCTGGAGGGTCCATGCAGAAGGACTCAGGTGAGCCTCACACACTGCAGTGGCTTCTCTCTTGGTAGGACCCCACCCAGCCCGGGTCACAAAGGGGCTCCCCTGGGGAGGGTGGGAGTGGGTGCGAGTGAGGGCTTGGATGGGGCTGCCCCGCCGTCCTTGGGCGCTGCAGGAAACAACATGACTTAGGTGACTCTGCCCAGAGGTAAGTCCCAGGCCCCAGCTCTCAGCTCCAACCCACCCATGCTGGCGCCCTCCTGACCCCTGCACCCCCACCTGCCCTGGGGTCCCAGGCATCTCCAGGGCTGCTCCTGCAGCTGGCCTGGCCCTCTCCCCAGGTGCACCAGCCGTGATGCAGCAGCCGCCAGTGGAGACGGATACCATCGGGGCCGGTGAGGGGCCACAGCGGGCGGTGCCCTGGTCAGCCTGGGTCACGCGGCAGGGCTGGGTGCGCTGGTGGGCGTGCCACGTGCCCCCAAGCTGGGTCCAGTGGTGGAGCACCTCGGGCTGGCGGCAGCCGCTGCAGCGTGTGCTGTGGGGTCTGGAGGGGATACTCTACCTGCTGCTGGCGCTCATGCTGTGCCACGCACTCTTCACCACCGGCTCCCACCTGCTCAGCTCCTTGTGGCCCGTCGTGGCCGCGGTGTGGCGCCACCTGCTGCCAGCTGTCCTGCTACTGGTGCTCAGCGCCCTGCCTGCCCTCCTCTTCACAGCCTCCTTCCTGCTGCTTTTTTCCACACTGCTGAGTCTCGTGGGTCTCCTCACCTCCATGACTCACCCAGGCTATGCTCAGGACTTGGACCAATAGAAGGGCAATCTCATCCCACTGCCTGTGTTGTTGAGCCCTGGCCTGGGGCCTGAGGCCCCAGGGGAGAGGGAGGACAGCGGGACCAGGGGCTCCTGCCTTAGCAGGCCCCAGAATCACAGTCCCTAGCATGGGTCAGGGCGTGTGTGGTGTTGCTGGAACCAGCAGGTAGACTGGCCTGGCCTCTGGGCACTTCGTCAAGTGATGCTGCAGATGCCTGGTGTGAGGCACCAGGGACTTTGAAAAGGGGGGACAGGACAAATGGCTTAGCCAGGGGCAGAGCTTGGCCAAGCCAACGTCGATGTGATGACAACACTGCAGCCCTCTTAGCAACTGGCAGCATCTTCTTCTCGAAGCTTCTCAGCTGTCTCAACTTCAGACTCACTGAGAACTTCTACCTGGGTACCCCCGGACTTGCCATTCCTCCCACCAACTCCCTCTTTCCACTTCCAGGAGAATGCCAGACTCTAGGAAAGGCCCCAATGACAGAAATCTGGCTGGGAGAGGGCTCACCGGAGCCCATGAGACCTCAACTTATCTCTCAAACCTCACAGCCCAGGCATCCCCCAACTTCCTACCTCCTGCCTCAGTCCAGATCCCCAAGTCTGAGAAATGGGCCGAGCAGGGCAGTGAGTTTCCCAGACAGTACCTACTCACTCCTTAAGAGGCCCAAGGTCTGCTGTGAAAAACGAACAAGTCCCATTTCACCCACCTACACAATGTGTGGTCGTGGCTGATTAATCCTTTTCAGCCTCGGTGTTCAGTGGCTCCCTCCCGTGTCATGCGGTTCTTGTAAGTCAAAGGCAATATCTATTTGTGAAGCACTTTGTAAAGACCAAAACACTGTAAGATGTTGTTTTGAGCTCCAAGGAAAATCTGTCAGCTCAAAAGATTTTTTTGCCCCTGAAGGCTGCTGAAAGAGCAGACAGCCTCCCTAGGCTTTCACAGAAATGCTCTGTCTTGGATAGAATTTTGGCCCTAAAATGGGAAACAGAGGTTGGATGGGTGTGGACAAGATGGAAGAGGCTGTGTGCCATGAAATCTCAAAATGTGCAGATGTTGAACTCTTCTGATTGTGAAATGCTTGGGCCTGGGGCTTGGTGCCAGGAAATGCTTGCACAGCTGTGCGAGTGGGGAAAGCATAGCCACAGGGTTTCCAAACCTGCCCCAGCAAGCTGCTTACAGCCCCAGAAGGGCCTTGGAAGGTGGCGTCCCTTGATGCCCTGGATGCTGGCCATTTGCACACCCGCTGACCCCTCCAAATGAAACATTGAGTGATCAGTCATTACCAAGTAAGGTACGTAATAGACAATTTTACCCATAGCTGAGACCCACCCACCTGACCCCCACCCAATCCCTGGCCATCCTCAACTCCTACCTAGTCCTGATCCCTACTCTATATCTAACCCTAAAATCCCTGCTCCTGAAGTGCTGGCCCCAAGGTCCTCTCTCCTACCACCTAAATATTCAGGCTCTGGGAACCAACCACTAGAACCCTGGTTCATTTTTGCCAAAACCCACTTACTAGAGAGTTTCCCATCCCTGCCTGCCACTGGTTAGATTCCTTCAGCATCGGTGCCTGAAACCCAAGGACCAGTCCTTCCTTTCTGTTTCTTTGTAGTTCTCCCTACAGTATGGTCTGGTAGCAAGGGCAAGGAAAGACATGGAGATGACATGCCTTGTGGTTAGCATGGGCTTTGGGGTATGAGCCGAGGCTGGGCTTGAATCCCAGCACTGCCATTTCTAGCTCCATGGCCTTGGTGGAAATTGCTAAACCTTCCTGAATTTCACTTTCCTCATGGGTAAGACGAAAGCAAGAACACCTGTCTTAGGGCTTCTGTGGGGCTCCTGGCATGCGGGTGAAGGACCTGGACCAACTCCTAGTACCACAAATTACAGCTATGCCATGACTATTTCATTTTAGAGATGAGAAAAGAAGTCAGGCTCAAGACAGACACGTGCCAGGGACTAGGCCAGGCCATCTGAGTCCCACTGCGCCCTAACAGCCTACTCAAGGAAAAGAGAAGGAGGCTGAAGGAAACACAAATAGCCTAACTGAAGACCCCCTGGCTTCTCAAGAGCTCCTGTCAGGGATAAAGCCCAGGCCTGGGGAAGTTATGAGTCAGAGCAATCCAGATGTGTGGTAATCTGAGGATTCAGGGTCCTCCATGGTGCGGGTGGAGATCGGGGTGCCTGGCCTGGACCCATCGCTGACTTGGCCGTGCACTGCTGGCCAGAGATGTTGCTCTGAAGCCTTGGGTCCATTCAGTCAAGGGAGAGAGGGGGTTTGGGCCCAGATCTGATGCATTGGTGGACAGGATGCAGGCAGGAGCAAGGAGAAGGCTTTCCTCCTTCCCACATAAATATATATACATTTCGCCCTCCTGCCCTGCTAGTGTGGGGTAAGGTGGTGTAGCCAGACTGGACAGCAGATGGGCAGTACTCATCAAATTAGATCAACACATGCCATATGACCCAGTAACCCAAAATAAATTCTCACAGATATCCATAAGGGCCTTGCTCCTCATGGAAATGTGGTCGTGGGACCAGCAGTATAGGCATCACCTGGGGGCTGGTTAGGAATGCAGTCTCAGGCCCCGCCCAGACCGGCTGGATCAGGGCTGCATTCTAACAAGATTCCCAGGTGATACGCGTGCACACCAACATTGGAGAAGTGCTGCAGAAGGGGATGTGCTGGAGAATGGTTATGGCAGTTATTGGTGGGGGCGGGGTAGGTAAAGGAAGGGTAAACCAAGGCAGATGAGCACCATCAAGAGGAGGCAGCAGTTAGAAGGGACAGAAGCAACAGGGAGCAATCTTAAAATCTTAGCATCGAGTGAAAAGAAGCTGGATGAGAAAGAATACAATTCCTTTCACACAAAGTTAAAATGCATGCCAGCAAAACAAGACACTTTTTGGGGGGCAAGAACACATAAAAGCAAAAGATAAACAGAATGGAATGGACAACTCAAGGGAGCAGGCAGATGAGAGTGGGGTTAGAGATAAAAGTGAATAAAGTGAGGGATCTTGCAGACAGGAAAAATGACAACGCCAACGAAATTCCCGAAATTCCTTTAAATGTACAAAAAAGTCTTCCATTTTAGAGTTAAAGACTTAAAAATGCAAGCCTGGGGAGAATGAACATGCTGGAATGAGGGAGTTCTAAGCCTTTCCGGTTTGGGCCAGGAAGAGTGAGTTGTCCCACTGGCCTCAGTGACCCGGGCGGCTGGGTGGATATCTTTGCCTGCCCTCCCCTCCCCCACCCTGCAGCCCGCTCCGATGCGGTTAGAGTGGGGCTGGGAATCCAGCAACCTGTTTGGCCTGGCCAGAAAAATAATCAGGTCAGGCAGGGCATAAGGAACCAGAGCGGAGGAGGTGTCAGTGGAGAGGGGCCTTGCTTCTAAGTAGAGCGGGGACCCGCAGCGGCATGCGCAAATGCTGGGGGCGCACCTAGGAGCGGGGGCACACAGTCCGGCTTCCCTTCGCCCCAGGCAACCGGGAGCAAGGAGGAGCGGCCGGGACGCGGGAGGGCCCGGGAGGGCGGCGTCAGGGGCGCACGCTGCTGTGGGGTCCCCGGAAGGAGGAAGCCGTGCGGCGCCCAGGGAACTTCCAAAGGCCGGCTGCGGGAAGCCAGGAGGGGACACTTTCCCTCAGACTCGTGGGTGCAGAGAAGGCGGAGGCTATGTTGGGGCTGAGCGAGGCTCGGGGTGGAGGGAGCGGCTCATGGGGCCGAACAGTCAGCCGCCACAAGGAAGGCGGGAGGAAAAGGGGTCACCAGGGAGAGGGAGGCGGCCTGTGCAGAGCTTGCGGGACGCCCAAGAGCCAGGGGCAGGGGGTGGGGCACTGAGGCGGGGTCCCCCCGCACGGAGGCTGAAGCGGCTACTCTGAGGCGGGGGAGGTAGCGGGTTGGGGGTGGGGTCCCTGCGCCGGAGACACCAGAGGCTGGTAGCGGGGTGCGGCGCCCTGAGGGCATCGCTCTCTCCCCCAGGCCCAGGTGCGCGGGACAGGGACGAGGGCGAAGGCTGGAGGGCATCGAGGCGGAAGGGTTGACCTTGGGGCAGAGGGGGACGGACGAGAGTCTGAGGCTGGGAGGGAAATCCCAAGCCCAGCCCCAGATCGGAGGGTCGTGGATATCACACAGGCAAAGCGCTAGCGGTCCGGGAGCATTGAAGTCCCCCGGAATCGCAGCACGCGGACCCAGCGACCGACAGCGCACGGCGCGCCCCCTGGCGGAGATCTCCGGCTCTGGCAAGGAAGAGTCACCCTGGGCTGGGGAGGAGAGGAGAGGAGGAGAGGGGTAGGGGAGCAGGGGAGGAGCGGAGGAGTATCCCCCAGGCCTGGACACCGGCACTCGGGCATAGGGGGCAGAGCTTGGAGCCAGGGAGAGCCATCTCTGGCCCACCATCATCACAGTGGCAGCTTCGCTCACTTCACACTCCTTGCCCCAAATCTCTGGTCTGGGTCCCCTAGCCAGAGACCCAGGGGCCTCGAGCGCAGACCTCCTGAGAATCCTGGGGAAGGAACAGCCCAACATAGCCGGCTTGACAGTGACTCCAGCCCAGCCCTAGTCTGATATACCATTCCTCCTGGGGTAAAGAGCCGTCTTCTGTGAGGTTGTCAGAGTCTCTGGATGCAACCAACTTTGGACAAGTTATTAATACTATCTTTTTCTGCTGAGCAAACATTTTCATCTATATTCTGGCACTAATGCTTACTTCCTTTGTACTGATTTCATATCTTTCAAATATATTCCATCTTAAAAATAAAAGAACTCGATTTAACATCTGTTGTTTCTACCATATTTTCTGGCCTGTGTCTTCAAATGTCTAACCCCCCAAATATCAATTTTTTAAATTGATATGTGATATTATACACTTGCAAAATATTTGTAACATATACGAAAGTTATGAAGCTCTCTAAAAGAAATTGCATCAATCTAAAAGGCAGAGGTTATCAGGGTAGGGCCTCTTCCTGTGCGTTCCTTATCTTTCTGTGCAAGCTGGATTCCCAATGAATACAGAATTGCTGTTCACAGGCTCCTTTGACTTGATCCTGATTTAAAAGAAATTGCTGGCTGGGTACGGTGGCTCACACCTGTAATCCTAGCACTTTGGGAGGCCGAGGTGGGAAGAATTGCTTTGAGGTCAAGAGTTCGAGACCAGCCTGAACAGGGGCAAGAACCTGTCTCTACAAAAAATAGAAAAATTCAGCCAGTCAACGTGGCTCACGCCTGTAATCCTAGCACTCTGGGAGGCCAAGGTGGGAGGATCCCTTGAGCTCAGGAGTTCAAGACCAAGCCTGAGCAAAAGCGAGACCCTGTCTCTAAAAAAAATAAAAAAACAAAAATAGAAAAATTAGCCAGGCATGATAGCGTGTGCCTGTAATCCCCAGCTACTTGGGAGGCTGAGGCAGGAGGATCGCTTGCGCCCAGGAGTTTGAGGTTGCTGTGAGCTAGGCTGATGCCACAGCACTCTACGCCAGGTGACAGAATGAGATTCTGTCTCAAAAAAAGAAAAATAAAAGAAATTGCTTCTATGTTTCCACCATTAAGAATTATGTTTACTGTAGATTTTTGGTAGTTAACTTTTATCCAGTTAAGAAATTCCTTTCCATACCTAGTTCACTAACAGTTTTGATCATGAATGGATGCTGAATAAAATTGCTTTTTTTGCATCTATTATGAGGGTTATTATTTAGTGAATTACGTTTTTTTCTTTTATTAAATACTTTTATGTTTCAATATTAAACCATGCTTGTATTCCTGGGGAAAAAACATCCTGATTCCCTTTTGACTGACATATAATTCACATATACATTTTACATACAAGTAAAATATACGAATGTTAAATGTATAGCTCGATGAAATTTTGCCCACGCACGTATGTGTGTGTGTGTGTGTGTGTGTGTGTGTGTGTGTATCCATGTAACCATGACCCAGGTCAAGATATACAACTTTTCCATCATCCCAGAAAGTTCCATTATGCCCCTTCTCAATCAATACCTCCCCCAAAAGGTAATCCCAATTCTGACATCTGTCACCATTGGTTAGCCTACTGAAATCATACACAACAAAATCATCCAAAATGTACTCTTATGCCTGGCTTCTTTAAGAGTACATGTCTGTGAGCTTTAGCCATGTTGTTGCATTGATCAGTAGTTTGTTCTTTTTTTTTTTAATTAGTGTGTGGTATCCCACTGTATAGAAAGACAGAAATTTATCCATTCTCCTGCTGATGAACATTTGGGTTGTTTCCAGGTTTTGGCTATCATGAATAAAGCATCTAGGAATACTTTCGTTCAAGTTTTTTGGTGGACAGATTCACTCATTTCTTTTGGAGTGGAACTGTTGGGTCATAAAGTATGTAAATGTTCAACTTTAGTAAATGCTGCCCCAAATTTCCGAAGTGATTATACCAATGTACACTCAATTTCCACTGCTTTTTTTCAGCCTCTCCACCTAATTTGTTTGGAGTTTCTGCTCTTTTCTGGTTTCATCAGACATAGTATTTGCATTTCTGTTTCTCATTTTCACTTTTGTTTGGCTGATTTCTGAGAGGAGGAAATACTATCTTTATCACCTTCAAACTGCACAACTTCTTTCCTTTTAAAAACCAGGACTACAAGGAATACAAAAACAACTAATATAACTCACCACATTATCAAGCTAAAAAAAGATCATTTCCATAAACACAGAAAAGGCTTTTAACAAAACCCATCATCCATTCCTGATAAAAGCTCTCAGCAAACTAGGAATAGAAGGAAATATTCTCAACTTGATAGAAGGCATCCATGAAAAACTTTCAGTTAACATCATACTTAATGGTGGGAAAACTACATACTTTCTTCCTAAGATCAGAAACAAGTATGTCCACACTCAACGTTTCTATACAAGTTGTACAAAATGTCCTAGTCACTGCAACAACACAAGAAATATAAATAAATGGCGTACAGAGTGGAAAGTAGTAAGTATAACTTTCTTTATTGGCAGACAACAGGATCATCTACGCAGAAAATTCAGTAGAATCTATTTAAAAAGCTACCAGAATTAAGTAAATTTAACAAGGTAATTAACATGTGTACATGCTCATGATTATAAAGGCAATATATAAAAATCAATTTACTTCTCTGAACTAGCAATGAACAATAAAAAATAGAAAATTTTTAAAAAATAGCATTTCCAGTAACAGAAGCATATGAGCACTTAGGGATAAATCTGACAAAAGATGTGAAACACCTGTACACCAATGACTACAAAATATTGCTGAGAAAAATTTAAAAAGACCTAAATAAGTGGAGAGATATACCTTGTGCATGGGGTCAGACATGGGTCAGACATACTGTTAAGATGTCAATTTCCCCCATATTGATCCATATATTCAATGCAATCACAATGGAAATCCCAGAATTTCATAGAAGTTATGAGCTGATTCCAAAACTCACATGGAAATGTAAAGGACCAAGAAGAAGCAAACTAACTGATAAAGTAGAACAAAGCTGAAGGATTAACTGATTTCAGACTAATCATAAAGCTACAGTCAAGGGAGTGTGGAATTGGTATAAAGATAGACAAACAGATTAATGGAACAGAGAGTCCAGAAATAGATCCACACACATATGGACAAGAGAGTTTCAATGAAGGTGCAAAGGTAATTTAGTGGAAAAAGGACAGTCTTCAAGAAATGGTGCTGAACCACTGTATATTCATATTAAAAAAAAATCTCAATTTACACCTCACATCATAAACAAAAATTAACTGTAAATAGATCATAGACTTAAATATAAAACCTAAAACTATAAACCTTCTAGGAGAAAACACAGAGGAAAATAGTTGTGACTTTGGGTTAGGCAAAGATTTCTTAGATATGACACCAAAAGCACAATTCATAAAAGAAAAATTTGATAAATTACACTCCATCAAAATTAAAAACTTATATTCTTGAAAAGACACTATTAAGAAAAAGAGAAGACAAGCCACAGACTGGAACAAAGTATTTTCTGATCATATATCTGATAAAGGATTTGTATCCAGAATAAAAGAACTCTCAAAGCCCAATAAGTAAAAATGGGGGCAGAGAGGAAGAGGAGGAACAAACTCTGTGAACAGCACTTAATGAAAGAAGATCAAAAATAAGCACATGAAAAGATGTTCAACATTATTAGGGAAATGCATTAGTCATTAGGGAAATGCAAATTAAAAACATAATGAGATACCACTACCCACCTACTGGAATGGCTAATATTAAAAAGACTGACCATTCCAAGTGCTGGCGAGGGCGTGGAGGAACTGCAATTCTCATACACTGCTGCTGGGAATGAAAAATTGTACAACCACTTTGGGAAATTGTTTGGCAGTTTCTTAAAAAGTTAAATATAAACTTACTATATGATATAGCCATTTCATTCTTAGGTATTTACTAAAAAAAGTGAAAGATATGTACATATAAAGACTTGTCCATAATGCTCATGGCAGCTTTATTTATAATATCTAAAAGCTGAAAATAACTCAAATGTCCATCAACAGGTAAATGGATTAATGCTGGTATATCCATACAATGAACTGCTACTCAGCTATAAAAAGGAATGGACTATTTATACACACAACATGGATTCATTTCTAGTTGTCCCATTAATCCCATTTATTAGGCCGAGTGAAAGAAGCCAATGGAAAAAAAGAGTACCTATGGAGTGATTTCATCTATACAAAATTCTGGAAAATGCAAATTGATCTACAGTAACAGAAAGCAGATTAGTATCAATAGTTGCTTGGGGCCAGGAGCAAGGCGATGTGAGGAGGTTTTGGGAAGGGGCAAGAGGGAGGAATTATAAAGAGGTAGAAGGATAACTTTCATTATCTTGATTGTGATGATGGTTTCACAGACTTACATATATCAGCTTGTACACTTTCAGTATGTGCAGTTTGTCCATCCCATTTCAATAAAGCAGCTTTTGTTTTTAAAAAGAAATAGGTTAATTTCCTTGAAATCAGAATTTATCTTTCACCAACATACATGTTTACATGTACATAAACACTGAAGTGAACAAACAAGGAATTGTAACACAAGGCAAGTTATCTAGTTTTGTTGGGAAAATTCCAGTTCGTATAAAATGTTTTTTAAAAATCCACTAGCTTTAGTTTTCCCCACAGAATTTTTTTCTCTGGAAAATAAAGGCTGACATCACAACTGAAGTGCTCATGAATCTTTTAGTCCTTTCAGGAGTATCTCAGTAGAGCAAAGGAATGAATACTGGATCCATTTTTTAAAAACAAAGATTCCATGCATGAGAGGGAGTCAATGTAAGATTGTCTTGTTTAATAATTTGTCAATGGTCAAATACGAATGGTTTTTGAGACAACGAAGTTTGAGTTCTCTCCTGCTTAACTAGCAAATAGTGGGCCTACATATTGGGTCAATATGAGATTATCATCATTTTCACACCTTAAAGACGAGGAAACACATTTAAATGCAAGTGATGACTCCCATAAAGCTGTGTTTAAGAATCTTGTTTCCCAGTCATGACTGAATAAAATCTGTAATAGAAGAGTCAAATTTTTTAAAGCATTTTGTACTACATGCTTATATGAAAAGAAAGTTAACTGATCGATCGATTGATTGATTGATTGAAAGGGTCTCACTCTATTGCCCAGGCTGGAGTGCAGTGGTGTCATCATATCTCACTGTGACCTCAAACTCCTGGGCTCAAGTGATCCTCCTGTTTCACCCTCCCAAGTGGCTGGGACTCCAGGCATGCACCACCACACCAGACTAATTTTTTTTATTATTTTTTTTGTAGAGACAGGGTCTCACTGTGTTGCTCAGAATGGTCTCAAACTCCTGGGCTCAAGTCATCCTCTCAACTTAGCCTCCCAAAGTGCTGGGATTACAGGTGTGAGCCACTGGCCCAGCTGTATCTCCTTTATTCTATTCTTATAAATTTCAAATTTAAGATTAAGCTATTTCAGCACATTTTAAAGAAATGTAAGAAAGTTTTAAGGACAAGGGTGTTGGGATATTGAGGTAAAGGTTATGAAACCTCACTATGGGCAATATGAGCCACATAGCAAAATAGGGTGGAAACTAGAAATATAGAGGTAGAATGAAAGGGATATTGAGCACACTGAACAGTGTCAAGGTTGCTCGCAGAGAGTTCCAGAACTGGAATGGAGTTTGAAATGAGTGGAAAAGTGCTGGAAGGGCTCAGTAGGGAAGGTGACAGGATTCTTGGAGAACAGGATGGGAAGCAACAGAGAGGCCCAGCAAGGCTGGGTAGCTCATATTACTTTTTCTTGCAAATCAGTCAGGAATACAGTTTTCTCCAGCAACACTAAGAAGCCCCAGAATCAGAGGTACAAAGGTATCTGCACAGAGAAAAGGGCTTCGAAAAGGGAAGGCAGAGTGACAAGGGATTGTCAAAACTGGTGACAGCAGAGTAGGGCTGTTCCAGGGATGGGTTTTGGTTAATGTAAAGAAAAAAGTCAATTTTTGTGAACAAAATGAACTAAAATCTTATCTCCCAAACAAAACGCTCTTTCATTTTTTTTATGTCCCCTTCCACTTTTTACGTCAGAGAAACCCAAACTTGTTTGTTTCAGGCACTGTGCTGGTGCCTTTGCACACAGTCTCATTTGACTCCTAAAAGGTTTTGTTAATTCAGTTTCCTCAGCACCAGTGTTAATTTAATAGCTTCCTTTCATTTGCCTTTAGTCTAGACTGCTTGCAAGGATCAACACTTTTCTGATCTATTTCCATCTCCTTTTGTGTGAGATGTTTTCTCTCATGACAAGGAAAAATTTCATTAACAAGTATGGAAAGGTAATGCAAAAATTCTACTTCAAGATTATTTAAGAGGTCTTCATGTTACATTATTTTTCTGCCCCTACATCACTCATCAGCCCACTGCTATGCTCTATCCCTTATCCCACCTCACATTTTAGTCCACACTCCACTGCTGGTGCTGTTTGTAGGGTCACAAACTTAGGGTCAGGACCACTTGTCGAAGCTGAGATCCTACGCCTCCTCTGCTTGTCACTTCTGTATTGGAGTTTAGAACAGCCTCCCTACCACCAACCCTGCCCCAGCACCCACCTTGGATTTCTTCTCCCTCAGCTCCTTCTCTATCTCATCCCCACCACCACCACCACCACCACCACCACCAGAGAAGCTGGTCTGTGTTCACCTTGCTCCCATTGCACGTTGTATCGATTAAATAATGCGTTTCCAATTGGTCTCCCACTTGGGCTTGGGAGCTTCTGGTTTAATTCCAACTACCTGAGTGTCTACTGTATACCAAGAATTGTGCAAGATAAGGTACGTGTCTTCCTATCTCCAGCGGTAGGTGGATATTGAATGTACACACGAATGCACGAGATTGAGAAGTACAGGTAAGAACTAGCCAGATCCGAAATTCCATATAAAATACTGACAAATTCAACTCAGCCCTTGATTTTTCCTAATCCCAAAGAGGTGCTGAAAACAAGGGACCCCCTCCAGGATCTTTGTTAAGTACATACATTCTGGTAAGGGTGGAAATGCATGTGAGACAGCAGAAGGGCACAGTCAATAATTTCTAAATAGTGTGGGGTCAAAGGCCCATGCTGGAGAGAGCCCAGAGGCAACCTCCCCAACTCTTTAAGATCATGGTTTGGGAGACCCACTCCCTCACACAGGAATATGTCACTCTGTTCTTCCATGCCTTTATTGGTGACAGCAATGGACAAGAACAATACCAAGCATAGCAGATACCTAGCCCAGCACTTGGGGTGCCAGGCAGGCCCTGCATGCCATCAGCACATCCAAGCCCAGCCCAAGATCCAGCCTACCCAGGCCATGTCCCCGAATGGGCAGGAAGCCGTCTGTCCAGTTTGTACGTGTGGATCAGTCTGTCTGAGTGCCTGAGCCGCTGCCTGCAGGGCACCCCCGTCCTCGGCACATAGTAGGGGCCGCTGGGAACACAGCGTGACATTCCCCGGTGGACCACCGGGCCCCGGTGCTGACCATGGGGATTAGAGCCAGGGACTGGAGGTGGCAGGGGGCCAGGCACAAAGTTCACTCCAGGGCCACATCCTACAAAAGAACCAGTCATTATCACAACGGGCTTCTGGCCAGGGTAAGCACAGCTCTGCCTTCAGGCAGCTCTGGTCCTCCAGCTGAGCTTCTCTGGGATTTAGTTTTTCCACCTGCAAAACAGTGATACCTCTTCCCCTTTCTCCAGGATTGCAAATTGTGACCATTAGTGAGCTGATTAAGGAGTCTACAGATGCTATTCAGACTCAAGGACTGCTGTGACCAAACCTGATCGTGGGGGGTGAGGGGGAGGACAAGGGGCTACCCAACTCCTCTTAGCTCACCTGGGCACAGGAGGCTGGGTTGGGGAAGGTACAAGGGGAGGCTGCAGCGGTACCTACCTAAGTGGGGTGGCATCGAGAAGTCCTCTGCTGGATTATGATTGAAGAATTCTTGGGGTGGGAAGGGCTGGCCTGGGAAAAAAGGGGCATCCTGGGACAGGGGTGGGAAGAGAGGAGGTGGAGAAACCTGAGGAAGAGGGTAGGGAAGAGGCATGGGAGGGGGCAAAGGAGAGGGTGGGGGTGGGGGCAAGGCCAACTGCTCCCCGAAGTCAGGGGACTGCCCATGGCTTCCCTGGAACAGATGATCCGTCTCTGGCCAGTCCTCCATCCACGGGTCTAGGAAAGGGAGGTTGTTTTAGAAAGGCCTGGGGAGCCAGGCTGCCCTGAACTCTGGTCATCCACATTTCCAAGGCTCTACTCCCTCCTGCTGGAGAACAGCGAGAGCAGGTGGAGCACCCTGTGCCTTCTACCCAGTCTTCCTCACTCCCTCTCATTTCAGGCCAAGCCCAAGGTGTGTTCCTTCTTTCTGCTTCTCAAGATCTACCTTTGTTCTGACCTCCATTGCCCTTCCTCCATTTCTGTCTTTCCACTCCCCACACACCCGTGCCTAGCTAGAGGTACCCCATTTCTTTCCTGTCCATCTGTTGAGGAAAGGTCTTTTAACAAGCTGCCTTATGTGATCAATGCTTACATACGCTTGTTCACGTACAAAGAGGTGACCACACGGCTAGACCATAGAACACTAGAACTGAGACTAGAATATTGCGCCTGTGAACTAACCCTTCTCAGGGGATGAGGGAAGAGCACTCAGGAGCCACAAGTCCTTCAAGGGCCCCCTACTCCCCTTGAGTAGCTCTGTCCCATTCCATTTCTGAGCCCTGTGCTCTGAGGACCCTCTCTGCATCACTACCCTCCCAGCTGTGACAGGGCTCACCAGGGGAGTAGTCACGCTTGGGCAGCTCTACGCCCCAGGCATCAGCCACATGGGTCAGAAGCAAGTGCGAGAGGTGGCGGTGTGCGTGCTGGTCCCAGTGGACACCGTCCCGATGACGGTGCTGTACTGCATGCCGGAAATGAAAGTGGAGGTCCAGGACGTCGAAGCAGTGGTCCCCAGCCAGTGTAGCACTGTAGAAGTTCCCTTCAACCACATCCCGCCGCAGGGAGCCTGCCAGAGGCTGAAGCTGGGTGAGAAAGTGCAACCTCTAAGAGCCATGCAATGAGGCAAGGTCGGGAAGGAGGGACCCCTATCTACCAGCCAACTGTCCCATCTCTTGCCCAAAGGGGTCTCAGTCACTTGCCTCTGGCAGGAGGAAACCCCCAGTGACACGCTCCCCCAGGGGCATTGCCATGTTCCACACCAGCAGGCAGGAGTCTGGCAACACTTGGTCCATGCGCACGAATACCCGCTCCAGGTTCTCTCGGTAGCTCTCCATTGAGCAGCGGCCATACCTGTTGGGTACCACACAGGGTGGGCAGGAGCACAGGGGTGGTCTACTCCCAACCAGTATTTCCCTTTCCCCCGCCCAACCTGGAAAGATCCCAGAGGCAGGAGTTGATGATCACCAGGTCCGGGGCAGGCCCGTATGTCAGCTCCTCCAAGACGTCCTCGAGGTACTCAGAGTAAACGCGGGTGAGGAAGTAGAAGCGCACAAGGTGGTGGCCAGAACCCGAGCAGAACTGGCGGACCTCGCGGTACTGTGTCCCGTTGTGCAGCTCGCCCAGCTGGCCCCCAGCCACCAGCTGGTCCTGTTCAAAGCTCAGCTCCCCCTACCCGGGCCCCACCCCTCCGGTCAGATCCATGCCGGGGAGGAGGACCCTGCCAGGCCAGGGTCTGCACCCGCCCACCAACGGCATGGCCACCAAGCTTCCCTCACCTTGGCTTTCAGCTGGGCAGCTGTGAGCAGTGAGTCTTTCTGGAGCAGGAGCACCAGGTCCTTGTACACAGCCCGCTGGACTGTGGGGAGACAGAGAGCCCAAAGGTGCAGCAGACCTCATGCCATCCCAGATCCTCCCAAGTCCAGGCCTCCCATCTTCCCAGGGCTGGGCTCCCCAACACCAGCTCTGTGGAGTGTTGACTTAGAGGCAAGAGAAAAGGTGAGGTTACAAAGTCTTGGCACTGCCTCTGTTCTTTCTAACCCAAGATCACCTGGCAGGAGTTAAGTCGACCAAGTCACTCGGAAGACACAGACCACAATCCACCGCTCTCATGAGGGAAATTATGGGGGACTGTGAGGGAGAGAAATGCTGAGCGAGGATGGACTAAAAAGTGCACAGGCTACATCTGTCAGGCCACCTGTGGAAGATGTGTGAGAAAATGAAGAGAAGAGAAAGCCTACTGGACTAGAACAGACAGAGAGGAGCTTTGAAATGGAGACGCAGGGTCCAGACATAGAGAACAGGCTAGGCTGCAAGGTGCGGGGCTAGGAAGCGTCATCCTAAAGGGGGCACTCACTAGAGTCCCCCAAGATGACCACGAATTTGTTGTGTAGCAGCTGCTGGACTTCTGAGGCCTGGAAGTGGACCATGGCGCTTCGCAGTGGGCGGCGCGTCTCCTCGTTTTCCAGACAGAAGACCATGCTGCCACCGACAACGACGGGCTGCAGGGACAGGACACTAAGCCACGTGAGGGCGGGGACTCAGGGAAGGTCAGCCCCAGGGCCCACCCCAGGATGAATAAGACCTGCGCCAACCCCTCCCAGATGGCTCAGAGCTACAGAGAGGAGGTGACGGCGGCAGAGGGGTACCCGTGGTGGCACCGGTCATACTTGGACCGGAGGCAGGGGGTCGCCCGGCTAGCAAGTCTCCAGGGCACCGAGGCGCTTCCCGCGCGGCGCCGCCCTGCGCCCCGCCACGTGCCCGCCACCGTCTCGCGCATGCGCGCGCGCCCGCCCGCTCACGCCCATTACCGAGTCCCGGGGCTCCGCGCCGTTCACCCGCGACCAGGGCAGGTCTGGGCACCGCGCAACTCGCCCGCAGCGGGATCCGAGATAAGCCTCATGTTCCCGCGCCCCAGGCGGCCAGTCGGTTCTGCAAAGCCCCCGCCCCGCAGAGCCCGTGCGTTCCGGTTAGCCGTCGGTGCGCAGCCCGGCGCCCAGCGCTCTCCATTCGTGCGTCGCGGTGGCCCCGACGGCGCCTCAGGCCTTGGCGCCCCGGGCGCGACGCTCACAGTTTCCACTTCCGGTCACCCATGTCCCGCCCTGAGCGACCCCCAGCGCCCAAGGGAACAGGAAAGCGAGGAGGGTGGCTGCCGCGGGGGACAGGAGCCCAGGCCGGGACCACCTGGGGGGCGTGAAGCCCAGGTACGGGCGGGGGGCGCGGCGGCGGCCAAATGCGACTGCCCACACTGGTGATGGCCGCGGCGGCGGCCTCGCCACGTGACCCGAACGGGCGGAAGCGGAAGTGCCGGCCTGGAACCAGTGCTAGGTGGGTGTCCCCGCAGCGCTGCCCAGCCGCTGCCTGCGCCAGCCAGCCATGGACTGCTACACGGCGAACTGGAACCCGCTCGGGGACTCTGCCTTTTACCGGTGAGCCGCCCCGCCCTGCCGCCCACGTCCCGGCTTACCCTGCTAGCCCGCTGGCTCGAGTCTACAGGCGGAGCCGGCGGCGCTGGTCCCCGTCACTACTGGCGCTGGGGTCCGCCCCGCGCCGGCTTTCCCGGAGTGTCTGCCAGTTAACGCACAGCCGCCTATGGGCAGGGAGCCGGGCCTTCCCCTGCTCCAGAGAAGGAAACTGAGGAAAGCACGATGGTTACCCCGAAGCCCAGGTTTTTGAGCCTCCGGAAGGATGCTCAGAGGGAGGTCGCCCGCGAGTGACAGCAAGTGCCCAGTCTTCTGCCGGAAAGTGCTGCTGAAGTCAGACCACAGGGGCGCTCCGAGGGGGGCGGGATCGCACGGCAGGCGGGGTAGCAATGCTGACCAGGGCTGGGAGAAGGGGGCAAGTCGTCAGTGAATCCCCGTGCACCGGGAGTGAGCACCCCTGGCTTGGGAGTTGTAGAGTCCTAAACCACGGATCTTTCTAAAGTGTAGACCGATCACATCATTACCCCGATTAGTATTTTTCGATAGCTTCCCTACTTCCTAGAATAAAGTACGAACTGGTTGTGGAACATCTGTTTATAAGGCGGACCCTTTTTGGCTCCTTGTCTTTCCAACCTCATTTACCGCTCTCCTACCCAAATCTTGTGTTCCAGCTGCGCAGAATTACAGGGGCCCAGCACACAACTGGTGTTTCATGGCTCCCTATGTTTGCACCAGTCTTCAGTTCCTTTTGTGGACACTGCCGTTTCTGTCTTTATCTCATTGAAGATTTTGTTTTTTTGAGACAGGGTCTCCCACGGGGGGAGTGGCAGTGGCACCACCATAGCTCACTGCAGCCTTGAACTCCTGAGCTGGAATGAGCCTCCTGCCTCAGCCTCCTGAGTAGCTGGGACTACAGATGCAGACACCAAGCCCGACCGATTTTTTGTAGAGACAGGGTCTCTTTATGTTTCTTGCCCAGGCTGGTCTGGAACTCCTGGCCTCAAGCAATCTTCCTGATTTAGCCTCCCAAAGTGCTGGGAGTACAGGTGGGAGCCATGATGCCTGGCCTCTCACTGAAGAATTCTTGCTCATCCTTCAGGACTTAGGTCAATGGTTCTTTATGGAACCTTTCCTGATTCTCCCCCAGTAGAATCTTTGGGCTTTATAGGGCCCAGTGCTAGTGTCGGTTTTGTATGGCCCAGTAGGGCAACATTTGTATACATTTCTTTTGCTTAACCACGCTCATCAAGGGCTGAGAACATATTTATTGCACCTCTTTATCTGCAGTGCATATTAGGAATAGTGCTTGCTGTGTAATATTTGCCCAGTAAAGTTTTTAACAAATATTTTATTGGGCTGAGTGCGGTGGCACACACCTATAGTCCCAGCTACTTGGGAGGATCGCTTGAGCCCAAGAGTTGGAGGCTGTAGTGGGTAACGATTGTGCCTGTGAATAGCCACTGTACTCCAAGCCAGGGCAATGTAGCAAGACCTCATCTCTAAAAAAATAATAAAATAAAAATATTTTATTGATTGCAACTAAAGATCACAAAGACTTTGCATTGGGGTCCTATTTCAAGAGCAAACAATCATTTGTGCTAGTGAAACTATGTACTATTCTCATTTACATATTAAAACTTTTAAATGTAAATTTTGATACACAATGTGACACACTTCGTAGATGGACAAATGCCCTGTGACAGTTTTTAGAGATCTGTTGCATTTGTTTATTCATAATTTTCTTAGAAATATGCCTATACAGTATGAAAAAATTACAAAAACTTAGTTAAAAATCCATAAAACCAGTAGGAAATAATGATTTCAACTGTTTCTGTGGAGAAGGGATATCAGCTGACAAAGGTAGCCATTTCATTTAACAATACACACCAGCTAGTTGAACAGTACTCACTTTTTAAAGTATTAACTTACATTATTTTGAAGATACATGTTGCCTGACCAGGCTTGTTAGAGAGAACTGGGACAATGACTGTCCTTACCACAGAGCTCCTGTTTGTCATATGAAGTCTTAGCTTTGTTGATACACCAATGAAGTTTTAAAAGAATATAAGTGTTGAGTGCATGCCACAGACAAGACCTGAATAACTAATCTACCCTTACTTATGCCATACTGCCAGAAAGGATTGGGGGTCTAAGCCTTGCTGTGGAGGATATTTATGTCCTAAGTCATTATCAGATATTGAGCCTTTGGGATGTACTAAAAGTTATGCTAAGTACTTTACATGTATTAACTTGCATAAGCCTCACAAGCCCGTGAGTTAGGTACCGCCTTACTGATAAGGAACCTGAGGCACAGAGAGGGGAGGTTACACGGGTGACCAGGTTACACAGCTAGTAAGTGGTGGAGCTAGGGTTTGAACCCAAGCAGTCTGGTTCTAGACCGCATGCTAAAACAGGGTTTTTTGTTTTGTTTTTTTTTAAACAGGAAAATGTAAGAGCATGTTCTAGTTTCTCTACCAGAGTGGAAATGCTTTAAGGACAGGTACTTGGTTTTTCCCTATGTGTGCATAGCCTTATGCATAGTCAGGACTTAATACATGTTTAAGTAAGTGGATGAATGATAAACAGGCAGCAGACATTGCATTTCCAGTCCTACAGCAAGAGGGGATTCTTTTGCATTGGAAGTAGTGTTCTGGAGAACTCACTTTGGGAAGGCAAGGAGAAGAAATGGTGACCAGTTCTCATGGGACTCTAAAGGTCAAGCCATTTTTTATCCTAAAAATGCAACCTGGACTAATCTGATTAATTTGGCCCAACCCTTCGCTTGGTTCAGCCTGCATTGTATCGACCATTAAAACAGACATGGACCCTGCCTGACCTCATAGAGCTTAGCAGGCAAGTCAGTTGACAATCACTCAGTATTTGATCATAATCACTGTGAAGGAAGGTATAGGAGTATATAACCTAATCCATATAATGGATTGGGGGGGTGGGTCAGAGCTAGAGAAGACTTTCTGAGAGAATTAATATCCCATCCAGGGGATGAGTAAACGTAGGTTCAGGAAATAGGATAGAAAAGAACCTAGAAAGGTCCTGAGGCAGGAAGGACTGAGGTACTCCCAGTGACCTAAAGAGAGCCAATGTGGCTGGAATGCCATAGGCAACAGGGAAGGACATGAGATAAGGTTGATGTAGGGACTTGTAGACCACCTTTATCTGAAGGAAAATGGGAAGCCCAAATTAAAGGGTGTTAACAAAGGATTTATGTGATTGCATTTGCAGGGGGTGAGAGGTCGTGTGTATGTGTTTTAAGTTCCTTCTGGAGGCAGTAGGGGGAACAAATTGGAAGGGGCAAGCAAGAGTGGAAGCAGGGGAGATTGGTTAGGAGCCTGGTGGAATAGACCAGGTAGTTGAGTGTGGCAAGTACTAAGGTGGTGATGGTGGAGGTGGGGAGAAGGGACCGGTCTGAGAGATTTAGAGGATAGAAAGGAAAAAGTTTGTAATGATTGCACTTGGTGGGGAGGAGGAAGAGCAAGGAATCAAGGATGACTTGGGATTTTGGCTGCAAATCCCAAGAAAGGAAGAGTGGAAAGAGTTTGGCGGAAAAGAAAGTGAGCTTGGTTTTGAATACATAGAGTTTCAGGTATTTTAGAAATATCCTTATGGTAAAAGAAAGGAGAGCGAAGATACATTATGTACTCCTGAAATTATTTTTTGAAGGCAGGATAATTTAAGTAGTTGTGTTTTTGTTTTGTTTTGCTTTTTTGCATATATAAGCATGAACATTTCTAAAAATTGTGGTTAAATAGACATAAAATTTATCATCTTAACTATTTTTGAGTGTGCTGCTTAGTAGTGTTAGGTGCACATTGTTCTGCACCCAATCTCCAGAACTTTTTCATCTTCCAAAACTGAAATTCTATAAAGGAATTGACTGAAGGGCGCACGCACACACACACACACACCCTCCTCCTGAAATTCTATACCCATTAAACAATAACTTATTTTCTCCTCCACCCCAGTCCATGGCAACCACCATTATCTTTTCTGTTGACTCTATGAATTTGATGACTCTAGGTACCTCATATAAGTGGAATTATACAGTATTTGTCTATTTGTGACTGGTTTATTTTACTTAGGGAAATGTCATGTCTCAGGGTTCATTTTGTAACATGTGTCAGAAGGTCCTTAAGACTGAATAATATTTCATGGTATGTATATACCACATTTTGCTTATCCATCCATTGCTGTACACTGGGTTGCTGTCATCCCTTGGCTATTGGGAATAATGCTGCTATGAACATGGGTGTACAAAATATCTCTTCACTATTTTCTGTACTCTGCTTTTAATTTTTTTGGGTTTATACCCAGCAGTGGAATTGCTGGATCATATGGTAATTCTATGTTTAATTTTTTGAGAAACTGCCATACTGTTTTCCATAGCAGCTGCTGCACCATTTTATATTCCTGGCAACAATGCCCAAGAGTTCTTTAGTAGTATTTGTTTTTGAGATAGAGTGGACTCTTTAGGGCTTGGGGATTTTGGAGTTACAGAGTTATTCCCCAAGGCAAGACCTGCCATGCTTCTTCCTCCCCGGTGGTCTGATACCCCAGTCTCGGCAGGCTGGAGACCATCTGTTTTCACACAAGAGCTCTTCTGTCACCCTGAAGGACCATGCTTCTCCAGCAGTTCAGCTATGTTACTACAGGAATTTCTTCCTTGTTTCCTTCAGGGAGCTGGAATTGAGGCTGCCAGTACTACTAGGTTTAATGATTTCCTGGTACTAGAATGCAGCGTCCATTTACTGCTGCTGAGATTTCCACTTCTGGGACCTGGGAGTGGAGGAGAAAGATACAGCTGGCCTTCCTCACTCAGGGTGCAGCCTGTCCTCTCAGAGTCCTTGCCCTTAGGCTTTTCTGAGAGCCTGCCCTTAACTCTGCCTGTCCTACCCTGTGCTACCCCGAGCTACCCTTGAGGCACAGCTTGAGTCACCTCACTGTCCTTGAGAAGCTTACTTTACCTCGAGGGCTTCAGGACGTGGTTGATGCATTATCACTGTTCACTCCCTGATCCTTACTCCTGTACCTGCTCAGGGGCTCACTGTGCCTGGCTCTGCCGCCTTTCTGCCTGGCCTGTGTTGCTGCCAACATCCTGGGCCACATCACCCATTGATTGTTTGGTTGGAGGTTTTGGCGTCTTAGCTCTTGCCACCTTCCAGGGTGACTTAAGTGGCCACCTGGCTTCAAGGTTCCATGACCTCTTCTCAAGTGATTTTATCCACCTCAGCCACCCCCTCCCTGGATCCCACCTCATCCTACTCTCATTAGAGCTGCTCTACTTCTGAAATGTTAAATTCAGACATCCCCTTCCCTGACCACAAGATTTTAGCCACACTGATACTCTGATACTCCCCATACACCTGTTCTTCAGCCTCTCTGGGATCCCTATCCGTGCAGTCCTCTGTTCTCTTTGTGTCCACATGCAGAACCGCCTTTCACAAAGGTTTCCCTCCCTGTCCAGCTTGGAGTACAGACATGGTCAGTCACTTTAGTTTCTGTCTTACCTTTTCCCTAACAACCTTGTTCCTTTGTCCTTCGGTTGTACCTGCCTGGTGCAGAACCACCTGCCTGGTGCAGAACCACCTCCCAGTGCGTTAGCATCCCACCATCTCTACACCTGTGCCCAGGCTGCTGAGCGCTGCTGTGAGGCTCACACAGCAGACAGGTGGGGGCTGCTACAAATCCATAGCCACCAACCTCCACTGGGCCCTCGCAGTCCTGTTACATAGAGTCAGCCTACACTCTCACCACAAGGGCTGTACTTTTAAAAGACTAAACAAAGAAACAATTGTGAACAATAATAATGTTTTGGAAATATTGAAAATTGAAGTCTCCTTGCCCCTGATGTCACCTCATGCTTCCCAGAGAACTGGAAGCCAGTGCATGGAAGGGCCTCAGCTTCCCCCAGCAACCTGCTTGCTGCCTTTCCTGATCCACTGAGAAAATGTGCCCCTGTGTAGCCATGTCCCTGTCTCCCTGCCTTCTCAGAAACCATATGCCAACCTCCATACCTGCCCTCAGCCATAGTGTTTTTCCAGCTGTTGTCCAGAACCCCCTGCATCAGTCATGTGGGAGCTGGGCAAGATGGCAGGTGCCTGTAGTCCCAGCTGCTACAGAGGCTGAGGTGGGAGGATAGCTTGAGCCCAGGAGTTCAAGGACAGCCTGGGCAACATAGTGATACCCTGTCTGTTAAAGAAATTTAAAAAGGTCACCTGAAATGCTGGCTACCTACAGATTCCTAGCTCAGATCTACCCTCTTATCTGTGGCGTGAATCTTGGAAATTTTGTCTATATTTTAACAAGCATCCACGTGTTTCTTTGCTGAAGGAAAATTTAGACCACTGTTATACATTATTTTGTACTATCCCTGCCCCCAAGTGAATCCTATCAGATTTCAAGTATACTTAAATCTCCCATCCTAACAAAAGAATGAACTTCCTTATCTCACAGGTCTCTCCTCTTCACCCCATCTTTCTCTCCCCACCCACCCACCAGCCAAAAGTCTGAAGACCCCCATCTATACTTGCTTCCATTTTCTCTCTTCCCACTGACCACTTAACTCAGGTCTGACCACACTGTTCTCAGTGACCTCCTGTCACTGCAGGGGGCATATCTCAGGCCTCATAAGAACTTGACTACCTGGAGCATTGGCCAGAGCTGACCCCACAGTCACTGGGCAAGCAGGAAGCAACCCTCCTGGGCACACATGGGGAACAGGTGAGCCATAGCTGGTGGGCCAGGTACATGGGCTTGCCAACAGTTGGGAATAGTGTGAGCAGACCTGGAGCATGCAATGTCTATGGAGAGAGCCATGGGAAGGTGGACTCTGATTTGGGCCAAGACTGTGAGGTCATCAAGGGATTGTGTGTTCTGGGCACATGCTTAGGGCAGAGCACCACATGGTGTCCTCATACCCACACTGCTAACTGACCATGCAGCTCCCGGAAACAGCAGGAGAGCCCCTTCTGCCTACATTGTCCCTCCAGTACCAGTGAGCTTCACATCCAGCTCACTGCGGAGCATGTATTGAAGGGTGAATTTGGAGCTGAGAGGGAATACATTGATAACTGACCTGTCCATTCTTTGGCTACTCAGCTTCCATATGCACCCTTTTGTATACTTTCGAACTCCTTTACAACAAAACAACTCTGTATTTCTGCTTAACAAAGGTATTGCTATCCTTAAAGGAAAAGAACTACTCTTTCTCCAAATGAAAAGATATACAATCTTAATTAACAGTTATAGCCATCACTGTATTAATTACTCCTCAAATTGAGTCACTCTCCCACTGAATATTGTTTCCTAAAAACTAAACTGTGAAGTTAACCTCCAATAATTTGTATGTAAAGTTAAAATGAATAGGAGAGAAGATAATGGCTAGTCTATACATATAACACATGCGTATAACAAACATAGAGAAAATATGCGGTGACTACAGTTTTCATTTCTATAACTGGTCACAAGATCATAGTTGATATCTGTGGCTTCCTTTTTCAACTGTTCATCCCATATTTCCCTTGCCCTCTGCCAGAACTGCTACTGTTCTGGGTTCTTTACCAGGGAAATGACTCAAGCCTTCATTCCTCCGTCATTCTGCTTTCTTCGGTTGCTGAAATTGTTACTAACCTTCCCTGTTGGGCATGAAAATACCGAGGTGCCCCCAGAGGATTCCCTGGATTTCGGACATAGTCCTCCTTGCCTCCATTATGTAGCAACAACTCAATTTCCCCTTTCTAATTAGAATAATCACTTTAGCCAGTAAATTAACTCCATTTTTTTATGCCTGTTGATTCAGTGGCACAAGGAGCCCCAAACTGCAAGGTGGCACTCTTATCTTCCAATTCAGTGGATCCATTGTTGTGTCTCCTGGTGGAAACATTCTCCCCTTGGAGACTAAGCTCTTCTAGCCAACGGATCTCAAAGTTACTAGGGCTGGAAGCAACATTTTTGTAAGATGGTTACTAGGTGTAATAGTGAGAGGAGACTTTTCTACCCCTTGAATCCAGGTCCCATGTATTCTGACTATGGAGGAGATAACACCGTATAATGGTCTTTGATAAAAGCATAGTCTACATCCTATAAAATAGAACCCTATCCTTTTAAGGGTGTTGTCTCCCAATTGGTGCTATAATTGAATCATCAGTAAATTTAGGCCAGCCACTTGTGGGTGATGGGATATGTGGTAAGGCCAGTTGATTCCATGGCCCTGAGTCCACTGCTGCACTTCCTTTGCTATGAAATGAGGTCCTTGATGAGATGCAGTGCTTTGCAGAATGCCATGATGGTGGTTAAAGCATTCTGTAAATCCACAGATGATGGGTGCTGGAAAACACGTTGCAGGCAAGAATGGCAAATCCACATTTGGAATATGAGTCTGTTGCAGTGAGGACAAATCTTTGCCCCTTCCATAATAGAAGAGATCCAATGTAGTCAACTTGCAGGATGGTTCCCCCAGGAATGGTGCCATATTGGGGCCGGGTATTGTCTCTGCTGTTGGCAGATAAGGCACTCAGCAGTGTTAGAGCAGCCTTGGATCGGGAGGCTGCCAAGACATCTATACCAAATGAGGTTATCACAGGGTTTTCAAGGAGAGGAAGGCTAGTGTCCTCAGGGACAGGAACGCAAGCTATTTCCACCAGTAAGGGAGGCTCAAAATGACTTGGCAGTCCAAAATTGTTTTCATCTGAGTCTAGCTAGCTATTCCCCCTTCCAAGTTTCAGGACCCCATTAGTACCTTAATTGATACCTAATTTTCGCATGAGAAATAAAGCTGTTCACATGAGAAATAAAGCTGAAATTCAGCTGTTGTAATTCAATAGCCCACACAATTTTGGGTTTGATTTTCAGCAATAGCAGCTATGTGGCTACAAGAAATAAGATTCTTTTAGAGCTGTTATAGAAGCTTTCTGCTTCTCAGACCATGACTTGAACTGCAAGTTAATGGACCTGAACTTGTCATTTTTTCTTTGTAAATGTTCAAGTGCATTCAAAATAATCCATCCCACAGTCCAGTCCTTACATTCATCATTACTGCCATATGGTCGAATATAGAAGTCACTCCCAAAGCATGTTTCAGTTAGCACTTCCTCACAGTAAATGGCAGGCTTGATTACTTGTGATGCCACTGCATACAGTGGATTACTAGCATCCCTTTCCCATTGGCAAAGAGCTCGACACCAATTCCCAAATCCCGTCTTTAGGGGTACATCTCCTGGGACCATTCCCTGCACCTAGTATATATCAGCCTAGTTCCAGTCAGGAGGTTAAACTGGGAAAGTTTAATATAAAGAATTATCAAAGTATGATAAAAGTATAAGATATAAGAAAATTTTATGTGATAGCCTGGGGCTATGGGGGAGAGTACCCAAGGAATGACAGACTTGAAAGTAGAGGGCCTTGGGTTCAGACCTCGATGGAAAAAACAGAGTTACAGCCCACTGGTTAGCAGAGAAGTTGGCTGGTTTGCCGAGGCTAGAGCTGGTCCACAGTATCAGGCAAGCGAGAAGCACCCCCTGGAGTGCAGGGGTAGGGGGACATAGGCAAGCTGCAGCTGTTGGCCCAGGGTGTTGGGCGTGTAATGTGAGTGGGGGTGCTGGTACAGGCAGGGTCCATATGGTGAGCAACCACCAGTGGCTGGGTGTGCAGGTGTGCAGAGCGAGTCAGTGGAAATACCAGGGCACAGGCAGGGTACAGCCAGTGACCAGGCATCTTGGTGTACAGAGGAAGTGGGAACCTGGTGTGGGCAGAAGACCTGGAATGCAGTGTCTGTCCAGAGAGCCTGAGAAGGTGATCAGGGCAGGACTGTGAGGTTGCTGAGGAACCACACCTCCTGGTTGCATGGCTGGGGCAGAGCACCACCAGATGTTCTCACACCTTCACTGCTGGCTGACAGGCACCACTGGACATAGCAGGGGGCCCCTTCCTGGTGCAGTGTACCTCTGCCGCCCTCTGCTGAGACAATTTAACATGCTCGCTATCAAGGAGAAATGCGTAAGGAAATATTGACCATTACACAGAACATGTGTTGAAGGGTGAATTTGGAGCTGAGAGGCAATGAATTGATAACTGGCATGCTAGCTCTGAAAATATGAATATCGATTTTCCCATAATATTCTTTTTCGCCCAGTGATTTTAGTTACCAAATGTCAAAAGAAATGCATATGGGTTGTAAAGAATTCAAATAATGCCAGAGTATACACAGGCATTCTTTGAAGATATTGCAGGTTTGATTTCAGACCACTACAATAAAGAGAATATAGCAATAAAGTGAGCCACATACATTTTTTGTTTCCTAGTGCATATAAAAGTTATGTTTACACTGTACTGTATTCTATTAAGTGTGCAATTGCATTGTGTCTAAAAAATGTACATACCTTAATTAAAAATATTTTCTTGCTAAAGAAAGATAACAATGAAGTTTGCCACATCAATTGACTCTTCCTTTCATGAAAGATTTCTCTGGGCATGCATTGCTATTTGATAGCATTTTACCCACAATAGAACTTCTTTGAAAATTGGAGTCAGTCCTCTCAAACCCTGCTGGTGCTTTATCAACTAAGTTTATGTAATATTCTGAATCCTTTGTTGTCATTTCAACAACATGTTGAAACATATTCACAGCATCTTCACCAGGAGTAGATTCTATCTCAAAAAACTACTTTCTTTGCTCATCCAGAAGCAGCAAATCCTCATCCCTTCAAGTTTTATCATGAGATTGCAGCAATTTAGTCACATCTTCAGGCTTCACTTCTAATTCTGGTTCTCTTGCTATTTCCACCACACCTGCAGTAACTTCCTCCACTGAAGTCTCAACCCCCCAAAGTCATCCGTGAGGATTAGAATCAACTTCCTCCAAATACCTGTTAGTGTTGCTATCTTGACCTCCTCCAGTGTTCTTCATGGCATCTAGAATGGTGAATCCTTTCCAGAAAGTTTTCAATTCACTTTGCACAAATCCATCAGAGAAATCACTATCCAAGGCAGCATTAGCTTTATGAAATGTATTCCTTAAATAATAAAACTTAAAAGTTGAAATTAATCTTTGATCCATGGGCTGCAGAGTGGATGTTGCGTTAGCAGGCATAAAAACAACATTAATGTCCTTGTACATATTCATCAGAGCTCTTGGGTGACTAAGTACATTGTCAGTGAGTAGTAATATTTTGAAAGGAATCTTTTTCTGAGCGGTAGATCTCAACAGTGGGCTTAAAATGTTCAGTAAACTACACTGTAAACAAATGTGCTGTTTTCCAAGCTTTGTTGTTCCAGTCATAGAGCACAAGAAGAGTGGATTTAACATAATTTTTAAGGGCTCTAGGACTTTTGGAATGGTAAAGGAATATTGGCTTCAACTTGGAGCTGCCAGTTCCATTAGCCTGTAACAAGAAAGTTAGCCTGTCCTTTGTAGCTTTGAAGGCAGGCATTGACTTCTCGCTAGCTATCAAAGTCCTAGATGGCATCTCTTCCAATAAGAGGTTTTATTTACATCAAAAACCTATTGTTTAGTGTAGCCACCTTCATCAGTGATCTTAGCTAGATCTTCTGGATAACTTGCTGCAGCTTCTATATCAGCACTTGCTGTTTGACCTTGCACTTTTATGTTATAGAGATGGCTTCTTTCCTTAAATCTCATGAACCAGCCTCTGCTAGCTTCCAACTTTTCTTCTGCAGCTTCCTCACCTCTCTCAGCCTTCATGAAATTGAAGAGAGGGCCTTGCTCTGGATTGGGCTTTGGCTTAAGGGAATTTTCTGGCTGGTTCGATCTTCTATTCAGACCACTCAAACTTTCTCCATATTGGCAATAAGGCTGTTTTGCTTTTGTATCGTTTGTGTGTTCACTGGAGTCACACTTTTAATTTTCTTCAAGAACTTTTCCTTTTTACTCACAATGTGGCTAACCGTTTGGCACAAGAGGCCTAGCTTATGGCCTATCTTGGCTTTCGACATGCCTTCCTCACTAAGCTTAATCATTTCTGGCTTTTGATTTAAAGTGAGAGCCTTGCGACTCTTCCTTTCACTTGAACACTTAGAAGCTATTATAGCATTATTAATTGGCCTAATTTCAATACTGTATGTCTCAGGGAATGGGGAGGTCTGAGGAGAGGGAGAGAGGAATGGAGAACAGCTGGTTGGTGGAGCAGTCAGAACACAGACAACATTTATTAATTATATCCACCATCTTGTATGGGCATGGTTTGCGGTGCCCCAAAACAATTACAATAGTAACATTACTGATGACAGATTACCATAACAGATATAGTTTGAAATATTGTGTGAATTACCAAAATGTGACACAGAGATACAAAGTGAGCACATGCTGTTGGAAAAATGGCACTGATAGACTTGCTCGTCACAGGGTTGCCACAAATCTTCAATTTGTAAAAAAATGCAGTATCTGTGAAGTTCAATAAAGCAAAGTGCAGTAAAACAAAGTATGCCTATAGTATAAAAATGCATAGTACCCCTACTAGTGGGTGGCTCCCCCATCCACCACCATCCCCAAAGGTAATCACTGTCTCTGGCTTAGTGTGAAATTCCCTGAGCATTTTTCTATATATTTATACACAAATGTGGTTACATATAAATATTCTTACAAAAACGTGCTCAGATTTTTAATATATAAATGAGTTCATATCGTTCGTATCATATCATATATTGAACTGCAGCTTACTTATTTAAGTTAACAATATACCTTAGAGGTCATTTTGTTTTAATACACAGAGTTACCTTATCAGTGACCACAAAATATTCCCTTGAATGGGCGTACAATATCATTTATTTAACTAGTCCCATTTTGATGGACATTTGAAGAGGTTTTCCCAGGTTTGGGCTAAGTCAAAGGATGTACACATTTGCAGTTTGGATAAATAATGCTTCATTTTCTTCCATAGGGCTGAACCAATTTATACTTCCACCAAGATGTATGAAAGTGTTCATTTTTCCACATTTTCAACAATATTGGATATTATTAGCTTCTTTTAATTTCCATTCAGATGGCCAAAACATGAAAATAATTTTTTTTTTTTTTTTGACAGAGTCTCACTGTGTTGCCCGGCCTAGAGTGAGTGCCGTGGCGTCAGCTTAGCTCACAGCAACCTCAGACTCCTGGGCTCAAGCAATCCCCCTGCCTCAGCCTCCCAAGTAGCTGTGACTACAGGCATACGCCACCATGCCCGGCTAATTTTTTCTATATATTTTTAGTTGTCCAATTAATTTCTTTCTATTTTTGGTAGAGACGGGGTCTTGCTCTTGCTCAGGCTGGTCTCGAACTCCTGAGCTCAAACAATCCGCCCGCCTCGGCCTCCCAGAGTGCTAGGATTACAGGCGTGAGCCACCGCGCCCGGCCGAAAATAATTTTTAAATTCCTATTTACCTGGTAATTAGGTATGTCTGTTCATATCCTTTGACTTTCTCAATTGTGTTGTTTGTATCAATTTGCAAAGGAGCCCTTTACATGTTCTTTATACTAACCCTTTGTTACAAATCTCACAAGTATTTTCTCATGGTGGTCACTTGGCTTTTACTTTATGTATTAATTTTCAATGTACAGATTTTTAAATTTTATGTAATCAGCCTTCTTGATAATTTCTGGATTTTATGTCATACTCTGAAAGACTTTTCCAACATTATATAAATATTAGCCTATATTTTTTCAAGTTTTTTTATATTTAGTTTTTAAATATTTTCACATAAAATAGCATGATACAGCCCCTGACTGCTTTTCTTTTAGTTTGATTTTCATTTTAAAAAATTAATAAAAGCATAGTTTAAAGATGAAATAAAATTAAAATTTAAAAATTAAATTTTACTTGAAACTTACTTAACATTTACTTAAATGTTACTATTGTAATTAATTTAAGAAAAGTATTCCTTTTTCACATGTCTCACAAACATTTTTGTCCTTTTGATAGTTTGTCTTCCTACCTTGTTTTTGGGTTTTTTTTAATGTTAATTGCTTAATAAATAGCCATTAATGTGGTTTAAAAAAATCACAGCCTCATTCCCATCCCTGCCACCATTCAACTGATCGCACCCCTCACCTGCAAGTAACCACCATTAATGGGATTCTTGTAAATCTTTCCAGAGTTTCTTTTTCCAAATAGAAGCAAATATGAATGTGTATTATTTTTACTCCTTTTTATATAGAAAAATACAGAAGTCCTTTACTTTTTATTTAGACCCATTTGTTAGTTTCTTTCCTTAATTTTTCTCCCCTCATAATCATAAGTCTTTTGATGTCTGGCTTTGTCACCCAGGCTGTAGTACAGTGACGCTATAATAACTCACTGCAGCCTCCAGCTCTTCAACTCCTGGGCTCAAGCAATCCTCCCACATAGCTGGGACTACAGGCCAAAGCAACTCGCCTGGCTAGTTTTTGTTTGTTTGTTTGTTTTTAGAGATGGGGGTCTCACTACATTGCCCAGTCTGGTCTTGAACTCCTGGTCTGAAATAATCCTCCCACCCTGGCCTCCCAGTTCATGGGATTACAGGCTAAGCTACCCTGCCTGGCTTGTTACTCTTTTTCTTTGTGACTTTTGGACTTTTTATCATGATCATGCTCAAAAATTGTTTCTACTTTGAGATTATAAAAATATCAAAGATTTTTTTTCTGATAAGGCTTTACTTTTTTAATACTTAAATCTTGAATTCCATCTGGAAAATATTTTATTATAGAGATTAATGAATAGCATTTATTGTGGTTCATCCCATATGGCCCATTGTCTCATTTCAAGTGTCAATTAGCACCAGTTTGAAATGCTATCTTTATTGTATGTTCAATTCCCAGGTCTTTTTCTGAACTCTATTCTATTCTATTGATCTATTTGCTTATTCCTGTGCCAAAACAATAGCTTTAATTAACCTGAGTTTATATAGTGTGTTTGATATCTGGTGTGTATCTGTTCTCATATTTTTAAAATGGTCTTAAATATTTTCCAGTATTTTCTCTTTCAGATGATCTTTTTTCCTCTAGATGAACTTTAGAATCAGTTTTTGCATCCTCTTCCCCCCCCCAAAATTGGAGGGGATTTTTATTGGCATTCTTGTGTATATGTAGATCATTTTGGATATTTCTCCTTGTCTTCTGAATCCTTGAGGAAACTCTGATTTGATTTTGTAAAATTTTTCATTAGATTTATTCTTGCATATTTTATAGCTTTATTGCTATCACAATTAGGATCTTTTAAAAGTTTTATTTCTGATTGATTCTTGCTATGGTATTTCTTGGCCTAGAAAATAGATTGATTTTTGTTGAGCGCCCTACTGAGATCTCTTATTCATTGTTCCTTAGACTGCTTTGGATTTTCTAAGTAGACAATTGCATGATTTACAAATAGTAATCTTGCTCCTTCTCCAAAATATAAACCTCTCCTGATTTTTTTTTAAAAGTCATTTTGGCTAGAATCCCAGGAAAGATGTCAAATGGTAGATAATGGTGGGCATCTTCCTGATCATTAATAGGAGGCCCCTGAAATGATACGAGCTGAAAAATCCTCCTTAAACATTGTCTTCTCTTGGCATCCTGAAATAGCGTCCACTCTTCCTCTGTCCCTTTTGCTGTCCCCTTTTCCCCACCTCTGAGTGCCAAATGATGACATGCCCCAAGCTCCCTACTCCAGCTTCACATGCAGTGCACACTTGATGATCCACGCACATCTCAGCTTGCAGTCATCTTGTGCCTGCTTCTGATTTGGTTACCCCTGTAATGCAAGCATTCACAGGTTGACATCTCCAGGACTCTTGCCCGTACCATCTAACTGAAAAGCTCCTCTTATATTTCTTTTCAGGCACTGCTAATACAGTACCTCTAAAACTGAGTTCATCATCAGTAAGCATTGAGCTGGACCCCTGAGTAAAGCCCACAACCTAATTCATCGTTAAGAACCAGAAAAAGGGGAAAGGCTCTGCTCCCTTCCCTAAGAGACATTCTCGGAGGGTCTTATTTCCTGTTAATGCTGGCCTAAGTCAGCCACCCTCTTGTGCCTTGGATATCGGCCACACAGCCTGCCTGTCTAAGGAGCTCTTGCCATTCTTGGACACTTGTCCCAAGAACTGCGTTCTTCCTTGCCAGCACCCTCCGCTCCCTCACCTGCTGTCCCTAGGCATGCATGTGATCAGTTCACCTACCTGTTTCTAGTCATCACCCTCTTCCCGTCTCTGAGGGAAGGCGGTCCTCTACTGCCCTGTGGGGGGCAAATGGAGGCTTCAGGGATTTCTCTGGGGATCACTACATCCGGGTGGAGGGCCATGAGGAGGCTGATCTCTGCCCATTTCTATGTGGGCAGGAAATATGAACTGTACAGCATGGACTGGGACCTGAAGGAGGAACTCAGGGACTGCCTGGTGGCTGCTGCACCCTACGGGGGCCCCATTGGTATGTTACCCCTTCAACACCGTATGCTCTGGAACCCTGGGATGAACTCGAGGTCGATTCTTGGGGGCCTTGCTGTCAGGTTGTTCTTGCTGCCACTCTTCCACCCCTACTCACGCTGCTGAGACACTTTTAATTGTGGTTTTTATGAGGCCTGCTTCACATGGCATTGGCCTGTGGAGCTGGGACAAAAGGTCTCTTCTCAAACTGCAGCGCTGCTGAGGAACCCCTGGCGGAAGGAGAAAGCTGCCAGTGTGCGGCCAGTGCTCGATATATACTCTGCTTCTGGCGTGCCGCTGGCCAGCCTGCTGGTGAGCACCCCCAACTGTCCCTGGGGTTAGGGGCTGGGCAGGGCTTCCTCCTCCTGAAAATAGCCTCAGGAACCTCTCTCTCCTCTGTAGTGGAAGAGTGGGCCTGTGGTATCCCTGGGCTGGTCAGCTGAGGAGGAGCTGCTCTGCGTGCAGGAAGATGGTGCAGTACTGGTTTATGGGCTTCATGGTGACTTCCGGAGACACTTCAGCATGGGCAATGTAGGGGCCTCAGGGGACCGGGGAAGGGGGATAGAGTTTATGACCCTGTGACAACCTCAACCCATGGCCCTTCTCCCTAGGAGGTACTCCAGAACCGGGTTTTGGATGCCCGGATCTTCCACACCGAGTTCGGCTCTGGGGTGGCCATCCTCACAGGGGCTCACCGCTTTACCCTCAGTGCCAATGTGGGTGACCTCAAACTTCGCCGGATGCCAGAGGTGCCAGGTGAGCCCTGACAGCCTTGAGTCAGCCATTCAGCACCCACAGATGTGCCTCCAGACTGGGACCAATAGAGGCAGAAGCTGTGGGCTCTGGTCATCTTGATGTTGTCCCCTTCTCTCGTCACAGGTCTGCAAAGTGCACCTTCATGCTGGACCACACTGTGCCAGGACCGAGTGGCACACATTCTTCTGGCTGTGGGGCCTGATCTTTATCTCCTCGACCACGCAGCCTGCTCCGCAGTGGTGAGGGCCCTAAGTGGGAATGACATGGAAGAGTTGGGGAAGGCGGTGGGAAGGCTCTGAGAAGTTATATCTGGTGTCCTCCCGGCTCTGCCCCAGATACCCCCTGGCCTGGCCCCAGGAGTGAGCAGCTTCCTACAGATGGCTGTCTCCTTCACCTACCGACACCTGGCGCTCTTCACAGACACAGGCTACATCTGGATGGGGACAGCATCACTCAAGGTGTGATCCTGGGACAACACAGGGGTACTATGCCTTGTCCAGGGAAGATCTGTTGAGGGGAGGGGAGGGGCTTTTCAACCAGACTGATGACTGCTGGGACAGGGCCATGACATTCCCCACACCCTTTCAGGAGAAGCTGTGTGAGTTCAATTGCAACATACGGGCACCTCCAAAGCAGATGGTCTGGTGAGGATGGGGTTATGATGCTGGAGTGGGGATGGGACATAGCTTGTTTCCCCTGACACCTTGATTCATCCTGTGTACGGGCAAAGCCAGGAGGACCTTGACATACCTCTGACTAGCCTACTGGTGAGCATTCCTGACTGTCAGTGCATACTTGAAGGAAACCATTGTCCTCTGTGGGCCACAGCTGCCCTTGGGAGATGACAGCATAGGGGTAAGAGGAAAGTGGACAGGTCAGCATGTGGTCAGGGCCACAAGTGTGTACAGGGCTGTCCCATAACAAAGGCCTGCACGTAAGCAGTGATGTGGGAGACATGGCTATGGGCCTGGTGTCCCGTGTGTGTCCCAAACATATGTATGGTGCTGCCCACAGGTGCAGCCGTCCTCGCAGCAAGGAGAGGGCCGTTGTGGTGGCCTGGGAGAGGCGGCTAATGGTGGTGGGTGACGCGCCCGAGAGCATCCAGTATCCTTGGAGGGCTGCCTGTGTGGGGTGAGAAGGTGGGCAGGGGGATCACCTGCCTTACCCCATCTCTGCGTGCTCTTGGAAGCCTTAACCAAGCTCAGGTTTGTGCTGGACGAGGACTCCTACCTGGTGCCCGAGCTCGACGGGGTCCGCATCTTCTCCCGCAGCACCCATGAGTTCTTGCACGAGGTTCCAGGTGAGGCCCTCACAAGGGCACCATGTAACACAGCACCCCAGCTGCCCTGGGCCAGCACCCCAGAGCAGGAGCAGGGTGTTGAGGCAGGGCTGAGGGTGTCCCTGCTCCTCCCCCACTCACCTCCTCCCCCACTCACCAATTCCCTCCCCCAGCGGCCAGTGAGGAGATCTTCAAAATTGCCTCAATGGCTCCTGGAGCGCTGCTGTTGGAGGCCCAGAAGGAGTATGAGGTAGAGCCCTGGGCTTCTCCCCAGGCCCCAGGATGTTCCCCTCCTCCCCTACCCCTTCCTGGGCATGTGTGGGCATAGCCGGGTGCCACCTGTCAAGAAAAGTGTCCAGGCAGGACACTGGTCTGGGCTGGGGAGGGCCAGCTCAGATGGACTGAAGGGAAACAGTTTCTTCCATGTGGTGATAAGGGGAGGGTGTCCCCACTGTCCCAGCCAGGCACAAGTCAGGGTTACCAGTGGGAGGCCTCAAGGCCGCCCACGGGCAATCATGGGCTAATACAGGATGATGTCCTTGGGCATCTCAGGTGGATTGAGTGGGCTGCGGGAGTTTGGGATCCAGCCTGTACAGCCCCTCCAAACCAACCCATTTGACCCACAGCCCAGAGCAGCTAAGGGCCAGATGTAGGGGTGTCCTCTGTCATGACAGAGCATCCCTGGACCTCTCTCCCCCTAGAAAGAGAGCCAGAAGGCCGATGAATACCTGCGGGAGATCCAGGAGCTGGGGCAGCTGACCCAGGCCGTGCAGCAGTGCATCGAGGCAGCGGGACACGAGCACCAGCCAGAAATGCAGAAGAGTCTGCTCAGGGTTGGCCTGGAGGGCAGGGCTGGGCAGGGCTGGGAAGGCGGTGGGACGGACAGCTGAGGAAGCTCTCTCTGTTGCCCTCTGGCTCTTCTCAGGCAGCCTCCTTTGGAAAGTGTTTCCTCGACAGATTTCCACCTGACAGCTTTGTGCGCATGTGTCAGGACCTGCGTGTGCTCAATGCAGTTCGGGACTATCACATTGGGATCCCCCTCACCTATAGCCAGTATCCCCATGCGTGCTGGGAGGGTGCTTACAGCTAGGGGCCATGGGGGACGGGGCTTCGGATGTGATCTGCAGGTCCTTAGAAACAGGGCTTATTCCTCGGCTGGATCCTTAACCAAGGAAAATACAGATACAAGCAGCTCACCATCCAGGTGCTGCTGGACAGGTACGGCAAGCCCAGGGTGCTGTAAAGAGGCTGTCGGTGGGCGGGCAGTATAGCCTTTGGTGGGGTCTTACGGCCACTGCTCCTGACCCTTCTCTTTGTAATCTGGGAGGCCTAGGGCACAGGCTGGGGCCACTCTGCCCCTTCTTTCTACTCTTTCTCACTTCTTGTACCCTTTGTTCCCCTCGCCTGCCAGGCTTGTGTTGCGGAGGCTTTACCCTCTGGCCATCCAGATATGCGAGTACCTGCGCCTTCCTGAGGTACAGGGTGTCAGCAGGATCCTGGCCCACTGGGCCTGCTACAAGGCAAGGATCTGGGATGGGGTCAAAAGGCATTTAGGGGATTCCAGGCCCTGGCGAGGTGGAGGAAATAGGAAGTGTAGAACTGAAGGGGTAGGTCCCGACCAAGTGCCTGTGGGGGTGAGAGGTGAGGAGTGACATCCAGATGTATGTGACACCCTTCTTCCTTGCAGGTGCAACAGAAGGATGTATCAGATGAGGATGTTGCTCGAGCCATTAACCAGAAGCTGGGAGACACGCCTGGTGTCTCTTACTCCGACATTGCTGCGCGGGCCTATGGCTGTGGCCGCACGGAGCTGGCCATCAAGGTGTGGGCGCCCAGCCCTCCCCAGATACTCTGATGTGGGTGTTCGAGGCCCCCACGCCAGTTCCTTCCTTCTGTGCTTTCCCTCCCACCCTGCAGCTGCTGGAGTATGAGCCACGCTCAGGGGAGCAGGTACCCCTTCTCCTAAAGATGAAGAGGAGCAAGCTGGCACTGAGCAAGGCCATCGAGAGTGGGGACACTGACCTGGGTGAGCAGGGTTTGGGTGAGGGCAAGGCTGGGACCCCTAGGCCAAGCAGGGGGCTGGGCTGGAGTCCCCACCCCACTTTACCATTGCACAGTGTTCACGGTGTTGCTGCATCTGAAGAACGAGCTGAACCGAGGAGATTTTTTCATGACCCTTCGGAACCAGCCCATGGCTCTGAGCTTGTACCGACAGGTATGTGTGGTGGGCAGGGTTAGGGATGGAGCCTCCTGAGCTCTTGAGTTGGCCTTGCTGACTGATCGCCTGCCCATGGCCCCAGTTCTGTAAGCATCAGGAGCTGGAGACGCTGAAGGACCTTTACAATCAGGATGACAATCACCAGGAGTTGGGCAGCTTCCACATCCGAGCCAGCTATGCTGCAGAAGAGGTCTGAGGTCCATGGGGTGGGTGGGGCCCATGGGCTGAGGCTGTTGGTCTCAGAGGAGCCAGCCATCCCACTAGGACACCAGAGAAGTGCACCTAGTGGGTAAGGCTGACCCTGGGAACCCTGGACACAGTGATGGGGAGAAGGCCGTAGCCTTCTACAGGGTTGGGAGGGCCAGGGTCCTGTGCTCTAAGTGCAGGCCTCCCTTCTTATCTTTGTAGCGTATCGAGGGGCGAGTAGCAGCTCTACAGACAGCCGCTGATGCCTTTTACAAGGCCAAGAATGAGTTTGCAGCCAAGGTTTGGCCCACTCTTTTCTAAGAGCCTCCTCTCCCCGACTTCTAGTCTTCCCTCCTTGTCCCTCAGCCCCAACCTGCTTCATCTTGGTCCCCAGGCCACAGAGGATCAAATGCGCCTCCTGCGGCTGCAGCGGCGCCTAGAAGATGAGCTAGGGGGCCAGTTCCTAGACCTATCCCTGCATGACACAGTCACCACCCTCATCCTCGGCGGTCACAACAAGCGTGCAGAGCAGCTGGCACGTGACTTCCGCATCCCTGACAAGAGGTAGGTGAGGGCCCAGGCTGCATGTTGGTCCCAGGACTACCTGCTTCTCCTGCAACACCTCCAAGCCCTGCTTTCCCACAGGCTCTGGTGGCTGAAGCTGACTGCCCTGGCAGATTTGGAAGACTGGGAGGAGCTAGAGAAGTTTTCCAAGAGCAAGAAGTCACCCATCGGCTACCTGGTGAGGCAGGGGTCCACTCTCCAGCCCACTTCAGTGAGGGTAGTCCTGGGGAAGGGACCAAGTAGGGAGACAGAGAGATGGCCCATTTATGTACCTGTTCAGCTGTCCCATGTAGTTAGCGAGTGCCCCCTGTGTACACACATTCACAGGCAAACACCATCCACTGTGCTGGGAACACTGGAGGATGGGCCCAAATCTGCCTACAGATATAGGGGGAGGGAGAATGAGCTGCCTTCCCCAAGGAGGGCCACAGGGGACACCAGGTGCCTGAGGGAAAGTCATGTTTGAGCCAGGGTTGGAGGGGGACAGGGATGGTGCATCTGTGAGCCAGTAGAGATATTGAGGGGCTTTGTTTTCTGTGGCAGGCAGTTGGTTCACAGATGTGGAGGGCCGGTTTGAGGATGGCAGCCACAAGAGAAAACACAGTCCCTGAGAGGATGGGGGCAGGAAACGCCTGTTGTGAGGGGTGACAGTGGGTGGGGGAGCAGAAGCAAGGAAGTATTTGATCTCAAGGCTCTAACAGAGCTTTGGTTTAGGTTGTTTCTGCCCTAAGAATATTGAGATCACAACTGTCTGTGCACAGGGTGGGAGGATTATACATACCGATGGGTGTATAAAACATACACAGATGATGTATCCACTGGGCTTTTGCTCATAAGAGAGAGGACAGGAGGGCCGTGCCTTATCTTCTCCCTCCACTTCCTCCCTCTCTTGCTATAAGCCTTTTGTGGAGATCTGCATGAAACAACACAACAAATATGAGGCCAAGAAGTATGCTTCCCGCGTGGGTCCCGAGCAGAAGGTCAAGGCTTTGCTTCTTGTTGGGTGCGTTGATGAGGGCCCTGTGGGTGCTGTGTGGCTGAGCCAATGGGCTGATGAGAGGCTGGCTTTGGGCCCCTGGGTAGCCCCGACCGACACTGTCTCCCCTCCTGTTCAAACCACAGGGATGTGGCTCAGGCTGCAGATGTGGCCATCGAGCACCGGAATGAGGCTGAGCTGAGCCTCGTATTGTCCCACTGTACTGGAGCCACAGATGGAGCCACAGCTGACAAGATTCAACGGGCCAGGGCACAAGCCCAGAAGAAGTGAGGAGTCCACCCTGCACACCTCTCCAGCAGGGTCTCTTCCCCCAGTCCCTGGACGTGGCAGAAAGGTGACTGTTCATCTAGCTCCTCCCACAGAGCAAAGCTGAGAAGCTGGATGGGAAGCAGGGGGTCTGGCTGTAAATAAAATTGGAATACTTTAGAATGCTTGTCTTCTGCCGTCCAGCCTAAGCAAAGACAAGCTCGTGGCAGAACCATCCAAACATCACGGCAAACTTCACGTGTTTGACTCTGTTGGGACTGGAGGTGGGGGTTTCTCCAGCCATACTTAAAAGAGACCTGTCCCTCTCCTCAAAGTACCAAAGAAAGCTCTCTCCAGCTCTCAGCCCCTAGAAAGATTACAGGGAGAAATGGCACAAAACTTAAGCACCAACTCACCAAGCATCATACTGTAAAGCATTACATACATGTGTGCACACATACACAAAAGCCACGCTAAACACTTAATCATTATTATTTCATTTATTCCTCTTGACAGCCCTGTGAGATAGGTAACATCATGCCACATTACAGAAAAGGAAATTGAGGACCAGGGAGGTTGGTAACAGCAAATACGTGGCCAAATGGGGATTTAAAACCCAGGCCAACTCTGAGCTGGCATTGGCATTGGGTCCCTCTGTGAGTCAGGGAGCCCGAGACAAGGCTCCTTACTTACGCTACAGTGAGGACCAGACGACTAGTGAGAGGCATATGGCCAGGAGTCACAGGGATAGAAGGAGAGGCCTCTGGAACCCCTGCCCCTCTGAACTGTGGTAAGCAATTCCCAAGTGGTCCCTGGGCTGGAGAGAAAAGGAGGATGGAAGATCTCCATTCTGCCAAAGAAGAACTACCAACTGGGGACCGCTGGCTCTCCCCTACCCCCAGTGGGGGCTTCACCCCAGTCCATAGGCACACCTCCTGGGCCCTCTGCTCTCCCTGTCTCTAGCCTTCAGTCTGTGCTCCAGTGCACCTTGGCTTCATGCCCCAGCACCCCACCCAGCACTGAGGGCATTGCCTTTTCCTTCAGTTGCCCCCCTTTGTCTGGAGGACAAAAGAGGAAAGCAAAGCCTAGAGGAAGGGCAGACCTCACTAGAGCTTCAGGTCTTTCCTCTGTAATACTCCAAGGGCTGACGATGCTTTAAAAAAGAGCAAGAGATTCGGGGCAAAGAAAGTATTTTTTCTCCCTCCCTCCCCCGCCACCTGATTTGTAAAAGTAAGTGTGGAAAGTTCTCTAAGGGGATAGAAATCAAATTGTAAAACAACCATTTATGATGCTCACTATTTGTTATGTGGGTCAAGAATTTGGACAGGACGCAACAGGGGTGGTTTGCATCTGCTCCATAGTGTCTGGGGCGTCAGCTGGAAGACTCAGAGGTTAGAGGTTACCTAACAGTTGGAGACTGAAGTCCACAGGCCTACTTACTCACGGGTCTGGCAGCTAAAGCTGGTGTTTGACCAGGACCTCCGCTGGAGCTGTCATCTAGAACATCTACAACATGGTCCCAAGGACAACCATCCCAAGAGAGAGCCAGGCAGAATCTGTACTGCTTTCCTAAGCTGTGGCAGTCACATGGTATCACACCTGCCACATTCTGTTTGTCCCAGCGGTCACATAGCCCCACGCCACCAATTTTAAGGGGAAATAGATTGTACCTCTTGATGGGGGGAGTAGCAAGGTTCTGGAAATGTTATAGCTAGTTTTTGGAATCACAATCTGGCACAGCGTATCAGCTTTCCCTTTTGTGTTTTTGTTTTTTTTTTTTTTTTTTGAGACAGAGTCTCACTGTGTTGCCCAGGCTAGAGTGCCGTGGCGTCATCCTAGCTCACAGCAACCTCAAACTCCTGGGCTCAAGCGATCCTCCTGCCTCAGCCTCCCGAGTAGCTGCAGGCATGCGCCACCATGCTCGGCTAATTTTTTCTATATATTTTTAGTTGTCCAATTAATTTCTTTCTAATTTTAGTAGAGACGGGGTCTCGCTCTTGCTCAGGCTGGTCTCGAACTCCTGAGCTCAAACAATCTGCTCGCCTTGGCCTCCCTCAGAGAACTAGGATTATAGGTGTAAGCCACCACGCCTGGCCAGCTTTCCCTTTTGGAATCAGCAGACACCTCCAAGGAAAGGAAACAATCCCCCTATATTGGGCTCATCATTCTGGGCTTTTTTCCTCCCCAGTCTTGGCCTTACAATTCCTCACTGCCCTATTAGCTCTTTGATGCTTCTCAAAATTGTTTTCTCCAGCTTTTTTGGTTCTTAGTGAAAAGGGGTTGCTACCAAACAACCTAGTCTCCCCTGTCTGGAAGGGGAGCCTTGGCCAGTGCTTTTAAAATGTGTACGATAAAAAACCCCCATCCCCAAAGTAACATACAGCATATTTACTATGCCGACATTAACCACTGTACACATGAAGTTTTAGAAATATGTGAGAAACAACTTTTAACAATGATGACAGATTTATACAGTGAGTACAACTTTATAAAATGTATGTGCCTGTAGAGAAGCAGTTTGTATGCTTTTTAATAAAGTTAATCACTGATTTTTCCTCCAACATTTTATTATGAAAACTTTCAAACATACAGCCAAGTTCAAAGAATTTTACAGTGAACACCTGTATAACTACCACCTGGATTCTACCATTAACATTTTACCATACTTGCTTTATCACACATCTGTTCATCTATCCATTCTTCTTCTATTTGTTAATTTATATTTCATGGATTTCCAAGTTGCAGACTTACAAATACTAAATACTTCAGAATGCATTTCATTAATTAGAGTTCATTATTGGTTTGCAATTTTTTTTTTTCAGGCAAAATCTACATACAATGAAATGTACAGATCTTAATTGTACATTTGCTGTGTTTTGACAAATGTATAGACCATAGTGATATTTGAAAATCAGAAGTAGGACTTTCTTTTTTCAAATCCTTGATTGTTCAGTTGAAATTAGTGTAAAATGCCTTCTACCCTGAGCAATTTGTATAGCAGGTCTGTGCCTACAGTGCTGGGTGAGGCCAAGTCTTGTCCAATGCACAGGGCTAGGATTAGGGCTAGGACCAGGATTGTGGGGCTGGGGGAAGAGGATCTGAAAACATTTCTTCTCCTAGTTTAGGGTATCAGTGGTAGGCCGTGGAGTGAGAGTCAGGGCAAAGGCTCTTTTAAGACACCTCAGTGTAAGGGGGCTGCATGTCCAGTCTCTTCTAGGTACAAAGCTCCAGCAAATGACCCTTGGGATTGAACAGTGGCCTGGAAAGGCACTTGGCTCTCATTTACTTCAACTTTCTATCTTACTGCCTTGCTTTCCTTTCATTACAGCATTTAGGAAATTTTCTTGTTCATTCGTTTGTTTATTGTCTGTCTCCCCATCCAGAATGTAAGCTCCTGAAAGCAGAGGCCTCTTCTGTCTTATTCCATGCTGTGTCCAGCACATGGCCTGCACTCAATAAGTATTTGTTGAGAGCATGACTCATTGTTCCATTTACTAGATGGGGGAAGGAGGCCCCAAGAGGGAAGTGATTTGCCTTAAGAAACAGGAGTCCTTTATCCCCTTCCTCCAGCTCTCCTGGTCCAGTCCTTTGCTCATGAATCCTATGACTGTTGGGGCACCTGTTGGGTGGCTGACAAGTCCCTACCTGTTGTGTACGTTCCTATGGGCTGGGACTAAAGCAGGATTGGGAGCAGGAGAGCTGCAGCCCCCTATTGGGGCAGGCCTGGGCACAGGAAGCCTGCCCCCTCCTCTCAGTTCTCTATTTTGTGATGATGGTGATGGGGCAGGGGTGCTCTGGACATCCCTGGGAGTCAGGTAGGATGGGGGGCTGGGTAGGTCTCCACAGGTAGGCAGCTGAGGAAGGGACTGTCCTCTCCCAATGGAAACAGGGTCTGTGTGGTTGCTCAGCTGAAGCCTCGTTCCCAGGGTCTCCAGGGTGGGTCACCTAAGACCCTGCCTCTCCTTAGTCTGAAGTTCTATATCACCCCTGTGCACACACCACAAATGCTCTGACCACAGTGCAGCTGCCTCATGGAGAGATAAAGAACTTGCATTTCTTGAGAATGAGTTACTTGCCAAGCTGTAAGCATCTAATTCCAAGCACAGCCCTGGGAGGTTCCAGGAAGAGAAGCAGAGGGAGACTCAGGTCACCCAGCACATGGCGGGACTGGAAACCTGGGGCTCTCTGACTACTACACCCCAAAGCAGCGTTTTCCCAAGTGTGGTCAGATCTGGTAGGGGTCCTTCAGATGGTGTCCAAAACGAACACTTATTTTAATAGCTATTTATTTTAATTATATTAGAAAATGTAAATAGCATGTCAAACCCTTTTATGGTAATATAAACAAACCACAAAACAACCAAAATGGACATTAAAAATTAACAGTGTAGGTTAGATATAGATAAGACAAAAGTAAGCTGGTGGAATCTGGTCCTGGGGCACAAGGCTATCATCCTGGCTACCTGAGTACCTCCCGCACTCAAAGTCATTATTTTTCAGGGGTTTTTCACACGATGAGTTTCAGCTTTTCACTTTTCCGTTCATTCCATAGATTGAGTTTAATGTTTGCGTGTGGAAGGCCCCGCCCTCACTGGCTGCCCCGGGATCTGACAGTTAAGAGATTGGGCATGTGGCTTCTGGGGTGGAGTGACTATTGGTCAGAAGCGCCTTGGCTTGGGCCATTTCACAACACCTCTGGGCTGGCCCCAGAGAGAGAGAGGGAGGGAGGGAGGGAGGGAGAGGGACAGGGGAGAGAGGAGAGAGAGAAAGAGAGAGAGAGAGTCACAACTCCCACTCTAGGAGAAACTTCCCTGCTGGGGAGGTGACAGCCTGAAGGAGGCCCGCCGCAATACGGCGGGGGTCAGGGGGAGCGCATGGAGTCCTAAATTGGCGACCCGCTAGCAGGCGGTGGTGGGGACTGGAGAGGGTAGGGGCACCAACTCTGTGGAAACCGCAGCTGACGTGGGCTCCTCCTCCCGCGCGGAAATGTTCCCAGCCATGAAGCGTTGCCGCCAGCCACAGGCCCTTCCCTCCGTACGCACTGAATGTGGGACTCTGCGCGGCCCGGGGCGGGTGACGCGCTCAGGGGCTGTCTGGCCTGGAGGACAGTCTCGCCGCCTACCCCAGGTACCACAGACTCCGGAGCTGTGATAAACCGTGTCCGCCCCCCGCCCCCGCCAGCTCCGTTCGCGCGCTGCTGTGCAATCTGTCTTCCGTCGCCCAGCCGCTCGCCCTGCGCGGGTCCCGGAGCGTCCGAGGGTCCTCGCTGGGGGCCATAACCCGGAGAAGTGACTCACTGGCCACTCATCACGACTATGCAATCGGCTTTCAGCCACAGACGCCCAGGTCCTGCAGCACCCGGGGTGCTCCGCCCGGGAACGCGCTGCCGCGAGCTGCATAGACAGATGGCTTCGGGGCGCCACGAACTGAACGCGGTGCCGCGAGCGCCGGGAAGGGGGTCCGTGCCCCGACCCCAACTCCTTGGGGACGCATTCCAGGTCCTCTCTGAGCTTTGAGCTTCTCCTCCCCCAACCCCCATCAGGCCTATCGCAAAAGGTACCCCCACCGCAGAGCACCACGTGTCGTGCTTCTACCCAGTTCCGTGGCGAGCCAGGCCCCAGTATGCGCATCTGGAAAGCGGGGGAGATTTCCCTGGAGCTCGGGTGGGGATGGCGTGGGCTAACGACGTGAGACGGCGCCCACGGAGCCAGGCCCGTTCTAGGGACTTGGCGGGTTCCTCTCTCCCCAGTGAGATCCGTCGTCCTTTAAATACCTTGCAGCAATTGGGGGCGGGGAGGGGGCAGGAAAAAAAGGCCCACTGGATCACGTTTGGAGTTGGGTGGAAAGATGGCTTTCGAGTTTCAGGGAGCCCTGGTGGCCAGACATTCGTGTGGCTTGTGCCTGGCCTCAGTTTCCGCATCTGTAAACTGGGTAGAAGGCCCAAGTCCAGGGAGCCTGGGACTGTAGAGAGGCAGAAAGCACTGGCGCACCGGCGGCTGGTGCTGTCCGGGTCCAGCTTCCCGGAGAGGCCTGGGGGGCCGACCCTCACCAGGCTAACCCGGAGACCGTGAGACCCCGCTCTGCGCCCGAGGCCCGAGCGAGCGCTCGGGGGCGCGCAAGGGCGGGGCCCGCGAGCGCCGGCGACGCCCGTTCGGTGTCGGCCAACCAGCGCCTGCCTCTGAACGGCCAATGAGCATGCGCCTTACAGCCAAGGCCGGGTCGGGAGCGAGGCTGCGGCGAGTGCGGCGCTGACAGAGACGCGCGCGCGCGATCGAGCTCGGACCCCGGGCCACTGCCGCCATCACCGCCACCCGCCCAGTCGCCCCTCAGCTGCTTCTCCTCGCCATGGAGGCGAGGCCGCCGCCGCCGCCGCGGGGCTCCGAGCCGCGAGCCGGGCGGCGGCCCTGAGGGCGAGTGGCGGGCCGAGACGCCGCCGCGGAACCGAGGCGGAGCTGCTGTCCTCGTCCTCAGCGGTCCCGCCCAGCGCCGGACTCGGTGAGTGTTCGCGGCCGCCACCGCCCGGGTGGGCTCCGGAGGTGGGGCGGCTCCCAGGCGGGGGTGGGAGGGGCCCTCGGTCGGGGCCCAGAACCCCTTTTCCGGGTAGAACCCATCAGGCTTCTGCAGTGGGATCCTGCATCCTTGCGCGGTCCGCAGGGGGAGGGGGTCCCCGGAAACGTGCCGGACCCAGCGCCGACCCCTCTCGGCTGCCCGGGAACTTAGCGAGCGTCCTCCTGAGACCAGGCCAGGGCGCTGCCAGAGTTCATTCTGAAAGAAGAAACTTAGAACAGCGAGAACAGAATTCGCTCACGTCCATTTAATGGGAGGAAAGAGGAAAACTGGCATGAGAAAATTTTCTCTTGCAATGACCAACTTTTCTTTCCCTTAAAGTCTCCCCCTCTCCCCTCTGGCCCATCTCCTGGGCCCTTTTCTTTGCCGCCCACTCCCAACTCTTGAGGCTAAGAAGGGAAATAGGGGCTCAGAGCTGCCCAGAATTCAACATGAGTCAATTGGGAATGTGGCAGATCTCCTCCCTTTTTACTTTCGGTAAATAAAGATATGTGTATATATATATATTTTTTTTTTTTTTTTTTTTTTTTTGAAAAATGAGTTCCTAATTGTATTTTATGAGGGTATAAATAGTAAAAGAGCTGAGTCCAGTGTTGAGGATTTTGGTGGTTTTTTGTTTTTTTTTTTTGAGATTAGTGATGAAATTTGTAAGACAGAAAGAGAGGAATGTTCAAAACCTTCTTAGGCAGGGTGAACGCCTTCAGAAGGCTTTGCCCAGGATAGGGATTCCAGCTCTGGAACCAGTCACATCTCCCCGGAGATGGCTTCATTTGCCACCTGCAAGCTGTTGAGGCAGCTGGAGAAACCAGAAGATGGTGGGCGAAAGGACTGACTAGGAAAGGGCGAACATTTTCCTCCTTGGCCACTCCTTTCAAAAACACAAATCTGATGCTGTCACTTGTTTACTTAAAACTCCCTTGATTTCCTTTTCTCATGGGATGAATGAAGCCCAAATTGCCTTATCAGGTCATGCAAGGCCTTTGACAGTCTTGCCTCAACTTAACTGTTTTTCTTTTAGCCTAATCCTTCAATTCACCTTCGCTTCATCCCCCTTGCTAGTTATTCAGAGCTGCTCGACTGCCCCTTCGTATGTAGGGATTTTTTTGCTTTATATGGTCCTCTTTTCTCCCCATCTTTACCTGCCACCCTCCACCTCTTCCTTTAAAGCTCATTTGAGAAGCTTCTTGAGGGCAGCAGCTGTGTCCTATTCACCTTTCCATCTCCCATGCTGGGAGAATTCTTCCTCCCAGTTAGTTGTCTTGTAGGTTCTTTCCCATCTCTTCTCCCTTATGCTTTGACTCTGTTTACTTCTATATATCCACTTCCCAAGATAATTTTTTGTTTCCTGAAGTCCTGCTTGGAGTGCAGGCCCAGAAATGTTAGTACCTCTGATTCCCTGTCTCCCTATCTCCATCCCACCTAGCCCCCATAAGTAATCAGCAGGCAGGAGCGTGATAGGTCCTGTGTCCCTCTGGCCTCCAATCTGCTTGAAAGACTAAAAGTCCCTCAGTCTCTTTTTACCTTTGCCTGCCCCAAAGTGGTGTGGCTGATACGTACATTGTAAGGCATGGTGGGATCCAGGGGGCTGTTCTCTGGGTACCTTTCAGCCACTTACTTGTTATCTGGGTGAAATACAGAATCAGAAAAGCCAACACTCTGACTTAAGTACATTCACATGCCTTCAATTTGCCAGGCAGATTGCTTGGGGTGCAAAATAAAAGTGAGGAAGTCACATCCTTACCTTTGAGGAACTCACAGTCTTAATACAGGACAGGTGGATATAAATACATCACAGGTGCTATGAGATAGTAATAACAGCCATTATCTTTTATTTGCCTTGTGACAAGCTATGTAATAAATGCTTTCCATGAATTCTCTTCATTTAATCTTTTCAACAGTCATGTTGGGACTTACTCTACAGGGTCAGAAACTGTGGCCATACAGTGGGCAGATAAGGGAATAGTCAGGATTTGTATCCTGGCAGTCTATTTCCACAGCCTCTGCCAGGCTGTGCAAGGAGCACTCCCTTCCTGGGGGGTCTGGGAAAGCTTTCTTGGGAGGGACTCTTTGGGTCATGAAGGATGCATAGGAGTTTGTGTGTGGTGGACTGCACGCATAGGAAAGAGGGAGCAGCACAAGCAGACTTGGAGGTGGAAGGAACCCATTGTTCTTGGGGAGCAGGGGAACAGGGAAGCGGTTAAACAAAGCTGGATTGGGTAGGGGTGGGAGATGAGAGCCATGTCAGCTTGGAGGGCTATATGACTTTGGTCAGTGGAGAGCTACTGGAGAATTTAAAGCAGGTCAGGGACTTGGACTGACTGGGCTTTGGAAAGGTCTTTTGGGGGTGTGAGGTCAAATGTAAATGCTCCTGCAATTTAGAAGGCAATGACCATGCCCCACAGAGGTAGAATCACAGCTTCTTAGACCCAGAGGAAGATGTAGAAAGAATCCTGCTCAGTTTTGGGAAAAGATAATGTATATGAGAGAAAAATTCCAGCAATACAAAAGAGTATATAGAGAAAAATAAGTCTCCCTCCTGTGTTGACCCTAAGTCTCCTGTCTCCCTAACCTCCTCTCCAGAGATGGCTGACATTTCCAGTTTATGTGGCCTTACGTGGACACTGTTCCTTTGTAACCATAAGCCTGCCTAGCTGTACTCCTCCCACCATGGTACATACCAGTTACACCTTACTCTCTGTTACTTAACATATTTAGGAAATCACTTTATATCAGTACATATTGAGTTATTTGATTCTTTGTATTGACATTCTTTTACTTATTTCATTGTATGGCTGTACTGTAATTTGTAACTAGTCTTTGGGTTAAACAACATTTATTTCCAGTTTTTTCTATTATAGCAATACAATGAATGTCTTTGTACATACTTTGTTATGTGATCATTTGTGAAATTATCTGAGCAATATACTTTTAGAAGTGAAATTACTGGGTCAAAGGATATGTGTACATTTTTGATTTTTCAGACATGTAGCCAAATTACCACCCCTTCCAGGAGGTTGTACCAATTTATCCTCTTTCCCCAAAATGTGTGACTCAAAGAGTCTTCATCAAAGTATCCAACAGGATCACCAGGGATGCTTTCTCAGCTACCATATGCCTACTTTTGCTCCACCTACCCTCCCCCCACCTCCTGTGATTCTAGCCTATTTCTTTCAGTTTATGGAGGGAAACATTGAAACTCAGAAGGATTAAAGTAACTTGTGTGGCCAGGTGCCCTGGCTCACGCCTGTAATCCTAGCACTCTGGGAGGCCAAGGCAGGAGGATCATTTGAGCTCAGGAGTTCGAAACCAGCCTAAGCAAGAACAAGATCCCGCCTCTGCTAAACATAGAAAGAAATTAGCTGGACAACTAAAAATATATAGGAAAAAAATTAGCTGGGCATGGTGGCACATGCCTGTAGTCCCAGCTACTCGGGAGGCTGAGGCAGATGGATTGTTTGAGCCCGGGAGTTTGAGGTTGCTGTGAGCTAGGCTGATGTAGCCTGGGCAACAGAATGAGACTCTGTCTCAAAAAAAAAAAAAAAAGTGGTAACTTGTGCAACACCATCAGTGTGGGTGACATGGTGGGTTTCTTTTTTTGTTTTTTGTTTTGCAGCTCTGGTATTTGTATTTGCCTGGCATCTTTTTGGGAGACACTCAGTGTCAATTTATAAACATTGTTGCATTATTTTTCTCCATGTTCACTTGGAGAAAATGAGGTACAGGTGAAGTTTGAGTTATGAGTGGGAAGCTGGCCAAATATAGAATCTTGTCTTTTTACTTCCAGTGCAGTAACTAATAAATGTTTCCAAATGCCAGTGTTGAAGAACTATTTTTTAGTGAGTCTGAGTGCAACAAAAATTGCAATAATATAACACTAACTTAATAAAACTGAGCAGCAAACCCACAAATAACCCAACATTAAAATTTGTTTTAATATACTCTCTATGGAGGAGAGAATCCATTAAATGTAAAATTCTATTTATTTTACTCTATTTCACATCCATTTGTGTTAGTGTACAGATGTAGATTTTTATAGTTGCAATCAGTACATACAGAATATGCTTTTTAAATTCTTAAATAGCATAAAATATTTTATATCTACTCATGTATTTGTTATTTTTAAATCACAGTATAGTATTTCGTGCATCAGCAGCCATAGTTTGTACAATCTTTTTATTCATTCCTTTTTTTTTTTAATGTATTATAAAAGGTACTTTTATAAACCTGAGCACCCTTGTTCAAATACTTTCTTTTGAATCATTTCTTTGGACTCTTACTCCCAAAGTGGGCTCACGGAGTTGGAAGATATGGTTTCAGTGCCGAATTGCAATCTAGAAAGGTTGAACTAGTTTATGATACCATCAGCAATTTATGTGGCCCTGTTTCCTGCCAAACTATCCAGTACTTTACAAAGAAATGTAATGGTACCTTGAATTAGTTTAAATTCACATTTCTTTAGAAAAAGAGACCAATAGCTCTTTTAGATTTTCTAAACAGTACAGTGCTGTAATATATATCATATCCAAGAGTTATGTAGCTAAAGTCAACTTGTGGTTGAATAAAGTTTTGGTTGATGAGACAGAAATATTGTGGAAATTCAGAAGGGGATCAGATTGGTATGAAATAAAAAACTTGATGCTGTTCATTTGAAAACACTAGGCATTGTGCCAAGAGCTGGGGACACCTCAGAGTAACATGGATGTGATGTCTGTCCTCATGGCACTTAGGGGTTGGTGCAGTAGACAGACATTAATCACTTTGTGGTAATTACAGCTGTGATGGATGTGATCAAAGGCAAAGAATAGGGTGTCTTGGGAGTGCCAGAGAAGTGTAGCAGTTAAACATTTGTAAAGGCCCTGAGCCGGGAAGGGATTTGGTAGCTCAGGGCAGTGCTTCTCTAACTTGAATGTGCACATGAACCATCTGGGAATCTTGTTAAAATGCCAAGTCCTGAATCAGTAGGTCTGGGATGGGACTTGGGATTCTGTATTACTAACCAGCTCCCGGGTGAGGCAGATGCTGTTGGTGGGTTGATCACACTTGGCATAACAAGGCCTAATTGAGAGCTTGGTGAGCACCTGAAACTGGCTGACCATGGTGAGCAGGAAGGGACAGGTGACTTGCAGTGACATTAGAGTAATCATTCTCTGCCTTGGCTGCACTTTAGATTCACCTGGGGAGCTTACAAAATCAGTGATGCAAATGTCCCCCCACCAGGCATTTGGATTGAATTGGCTTTGGGTGGGGCCTGAGAATGAGTATGCAGTCCATGCACAGCATAATGTTTTAGTCAAAGATGGACCGCATATACAACAGCAGTTCCAGGAGGTTATGACACTTGGTCCCTTAAGATTATAATACCATATTTTCATTCCATATTTAGATAGGTTCAGATATACAAATACTTCTCATCGTATTAGAGTTTTCTACAGCAGCGGTCCCCAACCTTTTTGGCACCAGAAACTGGTTTTATGGAAGACAGTGTTTCCACAGAGCGGGAGTGGGGGTGGGGTTGGAGGTGGGATGGTTTTGGGATGATCCAAGCACATTACATTTATTGTGCAGTCAAACCTCTCTGCTAATGATAATCTGTATTTGCAGCTGCTCTCCAGCACTAGCATCACTGCCTCACCTCCACCTTATGTCAGCCATTAGATTCTCATAAGGAGCACACAACTTAGATCCCTTGCACACAAAGTTTACAGTAGGGTTCCCGCTCCTGTGAGATTCTAATGCCTCCGCTGCTCTGACAGGAGGCCGAGCTCATGCAGCGATGTGGCTATAAATACAGATGAAGCTTTGCTTACAGGACACTCACCTCTTGCTGGGTGGCCCAGTTCCTAGCAGGCCACGGACTGGTACTAGTCCGCAGCCTGGGGCTTGGAGACTGCAGTCCTACAGTATTCAGTACAGTAACATGCTGTACAGGTTTGTAGCATAGGAGCAACAGGTTATACCAGATAGCCTAGACCAGCGGTCCCCAACCTTTTTGGCACCAGGAACTGGTTTCATGGAAGACAATTTTTCCATGGGTGGAGCAGAGCTCAGGTGGTTTCCTAACAGGCCACAGACTAATGGCCCAGGGCTTGGGGACCACAGGCTTAGACCATATAGCCTAGATGTATAGTACCATTTAGGTTTGTATAAATATACTCTGATATTTGCACAATAATGAAATCACCTAAAGATGCATTTCTCAGAATGTATCCCTTAAGTGACTTATGAATGTATATATAACTTCTCAGGTGATTCTAACATGTAGCCAGGGCTGAGAACCACTGGATTAGAGAGAGGTAGGGGCCAGAGTTGAGGGCCCTATATGCCTTGCAAAGATTTTGGCCTTTATACTGAAGGCAGAACTAAGTCTTTGAAGGATTTCAAGCAGGAGAGTGAACTGATCTGATTTGCAGTTGTAAAAAGCTCACTGTGGGCCGGGTGTGGTGGCTCACGCCTGTAATCCTAGCATTCTGGGAGGCCAAGGTGGGTGGATCGCTCAAGGTCAGGAGTTCGAGACCAGGCTGAGCAAGAGTGAGACCCCGTCTCTACTAAAAAATAGAAAGAAATGATCTGGACAACTAAAAAAATATATATATAGAAAAAATTAGCCGGGCATGATGGCGCATGCCTGTAGTCCCAGCTACTCCGGAGGCTGAGGCAGAAGGATTGCTTGAACCCAGGAGTTTGAGGTTGCTGTGAGCTATGTTGACGCCACGGCACTCACTCTAGCCCGGGCAACAAAGCGAGACTCTGTTTCAAAAAAAGCTCACTGTGGCTACAATCTAGAGCAGTAGATGTTTGTTTGTTCCCCCCACCCGAGAAACAGAGTCTTGCTCTATTGTCCAGGCTAGAGCACAGCAGCATGATCATAGCTCCTTGTAACCTGGAACTCCTGGGCTCAAGTTTTCCTCCTGCCTCAGCTTCCCAAGTAACTAGGACTACAGACACATGCCCCCATGACTGGCTAATTTTTAAATTTTTGTAGAGATGGGGTCTCGTTGTGGTGCCCAGGCTGGTCTCAAACTCCTGGCCTCAAGCAATCCTCCCGTCTTGGCTTCCCAAAGAGCTGGGATTGTAGGCTGAGCCACCTGGTCAGGCCTAGAGCAGTAATTTTCAAAGTGAGGTAGATAAGACAATTCTCTGGGGTGCTAGAAGAAAATTTAGAACTTCTTATTGTTTTTATCTAAAAAAAATTAAGACATTTAATTTAGGGATTGCCGCTGGCATCTTCTTGGGTCTATAGGTCAAGTGTGTTAACTACAGAACTTTGGGTGTCCTGAATGAAGAGCGGGAGTTCTTCAGTGAGCAAAGGTGTATTCATTTATTTGCTTTCAGTGTATTGCAACATATTGTTAACAGTTTATATTATCCAGTTTTCATTAAACTAACCTTTATAAAATGGACCTGCAAAGAAACCAGTGATTGAAGAGAATACTAAGGAAATAAGCACAAGCAAAGAAACAAGATCATAGAGCTGCCACTTGTCCAACTCCTATTATGAACTCTTGGTGAGCTATTAAGTAATAGATTAAGTATCAGATTAAGTAAATCAGCTCTTACTAAATTGGATAGTATGAACTTATATGAAACACAGATATACATCCTCTGTCATTAATAGGAGTCTTGCTTTAAGAGTATGTAGAACCTGGAAATATTAAATACTAAAATATGAGGCTGTCACCAGTCCCAAGACATTTGAAAACTAAACATCTGGAACATAAAGAGGACCTCTACATTTTTTTTTCACTGATGTTTAAAGTTATAGGCCATTCAGTCAAATGCTTTACAAAATTTTACTAAACTTAATGATTAAAGTTTGTATTTTGAGGTTTATTGTTCTTAGACAAAAGGCACATACTCTTGGCAGGTTCTTCTTGCCCCACCTCCAAAAGGCCTGCCTAAGCAAAAATAGACTGATATTATGGAAAATAGTATGTCAAGAAACCAAAATTCATTCCTTTATCAGATACTGTTGGAAGATGCATAGAAAATGTTGCTGAATATGTGAACAAACAATATTAGAACAAATTTTGTGTGGGAGGTTTGCTATACAGTTATAAAAGTAGAGAAGCTTCTAGTGTGTCTCATATCACTAGATTCTCTTAATAATTATTTCTAAGAAAAATCACGTTTTTGAGCTACTGGAGGAGACATTCTTTTTTTTTTTTTTTTTTTTT
>NW_012136303.1:6908378-6915188 GCF_000956105.1 Propithecus coquereli
AAAAAAAAAAATTTTTTTTTTTTGAGACAGGGTCTCCCTCTATCGCCCAAGCTAGAGTGTAGTGGTGTTACCATAGCTCACTGAAACCACAAACTCCTGGTCTCAAGTGATCCTCCTGCCTCAGCCTCCCAAAGTGCTAGGATGATTACAAACATGAGCCACCTCGCCCAGCCCATTTGAAAAATTAATATCCTTAATCTGTCTCTTTAAGTAAAGGTATTATTTTAATAGTGAATGAGAAAGTAACTGGCTTCTTAGCATAATGTTTTTGGGGTTCATCCATGTTGTACTATCTATCAGTATGGCATTTCTTTTTATGGCTGAATAATAAAATATTTCATTATATGGATATACCACTTTTTTTAATCCATTCGTCAGTGAATGGACATTTGGGCTGTTTCTACTTTTTGCCCTTTGTGAATAATGCTGCTATGCATATTCATGTACAAGTTTTTTGTGGACATCTGTTTTCATTTTTCTTGGGTGTATACCTAGGAGTGGAATTGCTGGGTTAGATGGTAACTGAGGAGCTACCAAACTTTTTTCTAAAGCGACTGTAGCATTTTACATTCCCAACAGCAATGTACAAGAGTTCCAGTTCTCTCATTCTTCCTAACATTTGTTTTCCTCTTTTTGATTATATCCATCTTAGTGGGTATGAAGTCTCTCATTGTGGTTTTTATTTGCATTTCCCTGATGATTAATGATTTTGAGCATCTTTTCATATGCTTATTAGCCATTTGTATGTGTTCCTTGGAGAATTGTCTCTTCAGATTATTTGCCCATTTTAAAATTTTGTTATTTGTCTTTTTATTACTGAGTTCTTTATATATTCTAGATACAAGTCGCTTAATGGATGTATGATTGATAAATATTTTCTACCATTTGTGGGTTGTACATTCAGGCTTTTGTGTGGACGTACCTCTTGAATATACCTAGGAGTGGAATTGCTGAGTCATATGGTAACTCTATGTTTAACTTTTTGAGGAACTGCTAACCTGCTTTCCAGAGGGTCTGCACCATTTTAATCCCAGCAGTAGTGTATGAGAATACCAATTTCTCTACGTCCTTGTCAACACTTGTTTTTGTTTGTTTTTTTTAACTTTAGCCGGCCTAGCGGGTGTGAAGTGATACTGCATTGTGGTTTGATTTGCATTTGCCTAATGACTCATGATCTCATTGTAATTTTGTTGCATCTATAAACATTCTCATAATTTTACACATGAAAAACGTAGAAATATAATTTTTCGAACTGATAAAAATCTCCAAATGTATTTCTAAAAAGAATTTCCAGATGGATATAATGAAATTATAGTAGTAGTCAGCATTGACTACCAGTAACTGTTAAAACCATTAGGGAACTTATAATACAGGGATCAGGCTGACAGTCTTCTTCTTATCAGTCGTAACATTTCTAATATTGGGACAAACAAACCATACATGTTCCTTCTATGTAATACAATAAGAACATAACAGCATTTATGAAATATTCTTGCTACCCCTGTCAACAAATTGAATCAAACCTGACTCTGATTAAGCTTTTAGATATGACTACCAGTTTATAGGCTATATTAATAATTAGCAAATTCAAAATGTGGGAAATATTATAGGACAGTTGCTTCAAATGGCAAGAAAAGAGTGGAGGAACAATTACAGATTCAAAAAAGACATGAGACATATTAACTAAATGTAATATGTAGACCTTGTTTAGATCCTGTTTTATGCAAACCAATTGTAAAAAGTTATTTATGAACCCACTGGGAGCAATTTGAATACCACTTGTATATTAGATGATTTTTAAACAACTTAAATTTTTGTTAGGTATGATTATAGTATTATGGTTATATTAAAGAAATACTCCTTTCTCTTAGAGGTAAGTACTGAAGTATTTATGGATGAAATGATATGATGTCTGGAATTTGCTTTAAAATAGCGTGTTTGGAGAATTACAGATGAGACAAGAATTGCCGTATGTTGATAATTACTGAAGCCTGATAATAGGTATGTAAAGGTTTATTATAGTGTTCTCTCTGTTGTTTATGTTTCAAAATTCAGTAGTAAAAAGTTAAGAAAACACTCTAAGAGTTTTAGTGGATTTCAAACCCATTTGTTAGAAATATAAAAAAGTACCATATTCTGATTAGTTTTCAAGAATAATTTGCATTAGGGAAGATGGATATTTGCTAGACATATTTAAAGGAAAATGTATAATGGGGATTGGAAAAATGAATATCACAATTTAGTAAGCACAGCCATAGTGCTTCTTCCTTTTGGATTCATGTTTCTTTTTGGCTTTGATATCCATTAAAACCAAATATTGACTTGAAATCAGACTTTCCAACAGCTGTATCATAAAATATTAAAATGAGATTTTTCAAACCTAATGAGAAATATTTCATCATGAATCACACTGAAATATTTTTAAATGAGTTTTATATTAATACTGTAATGATAGAAATACCATTGTGATCATTGTTTCATTTGAAAATAAGTGTTTTATAGTATTAATATGCATTGGTACCTGTGTCATATTTGTAAGTGAACATATGTTGGGATGTGTACTCTATTTATTGGTGGAGGTACAGTCAAAAGGTTTGATTGTCACTACTGTGGAGAATGGACTGGGCAGAGAACAGAGACTTATTTGGTGATTGTTAGAGCAAATTTGGCCAGTGGTGATGGTGTTCTGGACTGGTTTAGGATAGGGAGAGTGGTGATGGAGAAATGTGGACAAGTGTGATTTAAACAACAGAAGCATTAGTAGGGTTCCAGATTTCTGGCTTTTAGGAAGAGATGATTGTTAGTTGGTGAACTGAGCTTTTTTTTTTTTTTTTTTTTTCTGAGGCAGAGTCTCACTTTGTTGCCCAGGCTAGAGTGCCGTGGCGTCATCCTAGCTCACAGCAACCTCAAACTCCTGGGCTCAAGCGATCCTTCTGCCTCAGCCTCCCGAGTACCTGGGACTACAGGCATGCGCCACCATGCCCGGCTAATTTTTTCTATATATTTTTAGTTGTCCAATTAATTTCTTTCTAATTTTAGTAGAGACGGGGTCTCGCTCTTGCTCAGGCTGGTTTCAAACTCCTGAGCTCAAACAATCCGCCCGCCTCGGCCTCCCGGAGAGCTAGGATTACAGGCGTGAGCCACCACACCCGGCCTGAACTGAGCTTTTGTGTGTGGGAAGAAGTTGAAACCCAGCTGCTGTGAATTGTGAAAGTAGTTCTCAAATATTGATTGACAAATAGCTTAACCAGCAATTAGTTTTCAAACATTGATTGACAGGTGACTTAATACAATATTGTAAATGCATTGATACTACTCATTAATAAAGAGGATATTTTCTATTGATGTATCAACAGCACTGTTGCCAGAGTAGTGTGGGATAATTCTAGGACTTCCACTGTTCTTAAAGGAACTGGGGAGCCTGAGCTTTAATAGGGTTCTGCTCTCCTGGTCACCCTTTCCATGCCTCCAGTGATGTGAATGCCCCTGAGTCAGTGCCTCTGCCATCTGTGTGACCTCTGCCCCCTAGTGCCTCTTACTTCACTTCTAGGCCTGCACACTTTGTTAACAGGGGCTGAGTTCACAGTGATTTCCAGCTGATGTTTCTCTCTTTCCCCAGTCTGGGATGTTAGCTAGAATCGTCCTCAAGTCTAAAACCCTCAAGGACAAATGAAAAATGGAAGAAGCCTAGGGTGACTGTGTCTCACCCAGGGTCTTGCTACTAGTAAGTGAAAGTCATAGAAGATCCTTTTTCTTCCTGTACTTTATGCCCAGTGAACAGTAGTGCTGTTAGCAACAGTTGTGAAACCTCTAAGGCAGTGATTCTCAATATGAGTGGCTGTGGTGGGGAGGAGTTTGAAAAAGTATTTTCAAAAAAAGAAAAGACATAGTTTTTTGATATGTTTTTTAGTTGTTTATCTTTTAAAATTTTGCTTAATTTAAAATTATGTATTTGTATTATTAATACATGTACATGTTAAAATACATAAATAATGCTAAAGTGTATAGTAAAAGGTAATTGTCCTGCGCCCCACCCCCCTTCCAAGTTCCCTTTCCAGAGGCATCTACAGGTTTTATTATAAGAACAATACTTGTGAAACCTTCTGGAAGTATTACATGTCCATACAACATAAGAGTTACTTAAGTTTGATATTTCAAGTAACAATAAGGGAGGGCGTGTGCTTGGGTGCGGTGGCTCCTGCCTATAATCCTAGCACTCTGGGAGGCAGAGGCAGGAGGATTGCTTTAGTTCAGGAGTTCGAGACCAGCCTGAGCAAGAGTGATACCCCCATCTCTACTAAAAATAGAAAAATTAGCAGGGCGTTGTGGCGCACTCCTGTAGTCCCAGTTGCTTGGGAGGCTGACGTCAGAGGATCACTTGAGCCCAGGATTTGAGGTTGCAGTGAGCTAGGATGACGCCACTGCAATCTACCCAGCGCAACAGAGCAAGACTCTGTCTAAAAAAAAGTAAAGGAGGTCATTAAAGTTTTGTTTTTTAAAAGGCTGAGTGTTACAGCAGATTGAGATGTACTGTTTTTACCTTTGGGTGGGGGGGTTTAAGTGGAGTTCAATTCAGTTTCTGCAGTGTTACTGGGAGAGATTACTTAAACCATTCATGCTTACTCAGTTGCACTTAGTAAGTTTTCAAAGGTACTACTTCAAAGAGGGCTTTTGTAGAGCTGGTAGTAGTTAATAGAACAGCTCAGTTTAATGTGGGAGGGGGACTTTTGTGCACAGAAAGGGCTACTTAAAATTACTCAGGTTTCAAATTAATATTTAATTTATTAAAGTGGCAAATTAAAAACCTAGTTTTCCTTTTGTCTTGTTACTGTATTTGTTATTTTACTTATAAGTGTGTAATTTTGTGTAGAAATAAGAACAATAACTTTCACTCGTTCTGTAATTAATGTTAATATAAGTTTAACAGATTAAATTCCTTCACACCCCTTACTTAGTGAATTAAATTTCCTTGGATGTTTAAAATACATTTATATAATCAATCTGTCGAGCACAAGTCAGTCCTTGATAGGTAGGAGTTACCACCTTAACAAACAGAATCTCCTTAAGCACTTGGGCGATTTGTGATAGTAAGAAATTGAAGTTGTAAATATAGTAAAGCAGGTTCTCTTAAGACTTCCAGTGCTTTTCATTAGCTGGATCTGAATTACCATTTAAAAAATAAATATCCTAAACTTAACTCAAAAGTATTACTAGTACCATGGGTTTGATATACCTAGTTTTATTGCTCACGTTTTTTCTTTCCAGGGTTATAATGTCATTTACTCAATTAAGGAGGATGGTTTTACCATCTCAGAGAATCATGGTTATCCGATTAAAAATACAGGACCATAATACAGTTATTTATTGGTCAGAGGTTCAAGACTGGGAAAAGGGGACTAAAGGCTCTATGTTTCCAGGCTAATTCTACTTGAGAGGTGCCCTTCGTTATGTTAAAAGTCCTGAAAGTGACATCAGAGGGGAAATCCATGTCCAGAGTTTGTTTTCCAGCTCTATATACTTTTTTTTTCAAGTTAACCTTTTAATCAGTTTTTTCCCTCCCAGACCAAATTGAATTTTGTGTTTCATTCATGTATGCCTTGTCAGGCCCTACAGTTATTTTAATTTTGGGGGATGGACTAGGGCTCATATCCCATGCCTGCCATTCTTTGTGAACTTGGGCAAGATATTAATACTTAACTGTTCTTAGACTCAGTTTTGTCACTTGGTAAATGGGTTCCACATAGTACTCTTATGCAAATGTTTGTTTTAAGGACCAGATAGTGCATGTCAAGCACCTAGCACTGTTTTTAGCACATAGTAAGTTTTCGATAAATGTTAGAAAATATTATAATGATCTTGATTATCTCTATCTTTCCCCTCTAGTAGTTGGTTTGGGATACAGTGTAGTTCTATTTGAATTATCACAGAATAACTTTTTACCTTCCTGGTTTTAACAGGGACAAATGTGGAAGGGATAAGAGAAGGAAGAGAGAGAGAAGAATTAAGTAAATGTGATAAACTGTAGCTTTTGCTCCCTGAACTGTCTTCCCCTGAGTTCTGTTACATACTCTCCTGGGGACTGTGGAGCTTGTTTGTTTTGTAGTTTTCCTTTGTATCTCCAGCTCTAATACAGAGCCTGGTTTATAGTAGAAATGAGGGATTTACTCCAGTAGAACTATATTAAAGACCTTACACTTCTGGATTACAATTGATAGCTTTGTGAAATAAACTGGTATTCTTTTAAATGAAACAACATGACCAACCTAAGCATAAAGCATAATCAACTATATGACTCCAACAAGAGCACCATGTGTCCCTTGGGGGAGTCCTATAATGTGGCTGGGAGATGGAGTTATGCACACCAACTGAATATTTTGGAGAGCTGGAGATTTGTTACATTTTGGTGACAGTTTAGATTAGAAATATTTCATCTTAGCTGTATTTAATGTATTATGTATCATAATATATAAACATGTATATTTATATGGTATATCATATTAATACATATCATATTTAATTATCATTTAATCCTTAGCTATATTTTTATCTCCAAAATGATATGTGGATCTGTTTTTGTTGTTAGATGACCATTTATTGTTGCTTATGCATGGCTCGTGAAAATCTCCACGTTGCTTGTGAAATCTTTTACCCTCCCTTTTGAAGGACAATGTAGGATCTTTTCCTTCTTTGCTTTTGACCTTCTAACCCAATGACCAAAGAGGATATGAAACCATGGTACACTGCTTCCAAAGGTTATTTGTCTCTATTCTAGATTTCTATCTTACTTATTGCAGATATGTTGACTATAAA
>NW_012136303.1:6915392-6919949 GCF_000956105.1 Propithecus coquereli
GTAGAGACGGAGTCTCGCTCTTGCTCAGGCTGGTCTCGAACTCCTGAGCTCAAATGATCCACCCGCCTCGGCCTCCCAGAATGCTAGGATTACAGGCGTGAGCCACCGCGCCCGGCCTATAAAAGATTATTTTGATATATAAGATATACAGGAATATAGTAGACTATACATACACTACATAACTAATATATATAACATATTAAATGTATCATATTCTCCTAGAACTAAAATTACCAAGGATTTGAAATAGTCTCATGTAAGTAACTAAAATAACAATAACACCCCTTTCAAGAAAGCTTTCTCATAATATGGTAGAGATAATGGCATGGCCAAAGGAAGAAGTTAATTATTTTTGGTATTCCCAAATCTAATCAGTAGATTGCCATGGGTCATAATAGTTATATAATCAAAAAGCAGAATAATCTTATATGAAGTTTATTTATACAGAAATGTTTGGTTCAGTGTTCATCTTTTAGTTTTGTAGGTTTTATTTTCCAATTTCAAAATTGGAAAATACACTTAAAGAAACTTTCAGCCTCTGTAATGCCCTCAAACCTCAGAAGGATTTTAAGATGCCTTTTTCTTCTCTCCTTTCCTCCTATGCCCCTTATTTTTGGCATTAAGTGAGCCAGAGGTTGTAAACCAAAATATGTCTTTGAAAGCCAGGCAGGCAATGTGAATGAAAGAAATAGATGTATTGGGTCCTGTGCCCTCTGGAGGTTCCATGGCCTGTCTAAAGCTTTGAATTCAAGTTCAATTTTTTTTTTTAAACACACTATGCCACCAGTTTGTGGCTTTCACTTTAACTGTGAAAGGACTGTCAAAGATTTTAAGTATAAGATTTGGTTTATCTTTCTTTTTGAAACTGAATTCATTAAACAAAAATGTAAGTTTTAACTATACTACTACTTACTCTTTTAGACCCAGCTGAAATATCACCTACTTAGTCAAAGCTCCTGAACTAATCTTAAAAGAAGATTGTTTTCTCCTTTTAAGATTAGCATAACAACTATAGTATTGAGCACTATGTATTTTAATTACTCATTTTCATGTCTGATTTCCTGGTAGTTTATTGAGGTAAGGAGCATGTCTTATTAATCCTAGTAGGAGCTCATTGCATTTGTGTTGAACATTGAGTGTAGTGCCAGACACACAGTAAATAGGGAAATGTGTTTATTGATGAATAGGTATTGATTAAAACCAAAATGTGAGGGTCTATAATATAATAACATTTCTTTTTCTTTTGATGATTGAAGGGCTAAGTCTACACTGAATTTCACCTGTATTTCTTGGAAATTACCAAGAATGTTATTGATAATGTATCTGTGCTGGGTTTGATGGTGACTAAGCAACTTAATCACAAATAACCAACGGTTCATCCCCATGAGAAAAGATCCATTACAAGGGGAAACTTCCTGCTTCCAACTTTATGCATTCAAGGTAAATTAGGACTGGGCGCAGTGGCTCACGCCTGTCATCTTAGCAGTTTTGGAGACTGAAGCAGGAGGATTGCTATTTGAGGTTGCTGTGAACTATGATGACTCCACTGCACTCTAGCCCGGGCAACAGAGTGAGACCTGTCTTGGGGAAAAAAAAAAAGAGAAAGAGAAATTAAAGAACTGATGATTGTGGAAAATGTAAAGAAATTTGAGTATACGTTGGATGACCAGGGGATTTGGAGTTAGCAGACCTCAGCTGTTTCTAGCAATACTGCTAATTAGCCATGTGACTTTAGGCAGGTCTCTTTGAGTTAGTGTCTTCATGAATAAAGTGATAAAGAACTTGATTGTTTAAGATCCTTCTGTCCCTAAAATTACCTAATTCTAAAACACTGTAATTTCTACATAAAATATTAGAAAACCAGTGAAGGAAGTACTTACGGTCTAGCTCCTTCTAAGGAGAACTTGAAGTAATTTACTGAAATTCATGTAAGACTATAATGTGTTTCTGGGAGCTCTCTAGAAAGATACAGAAGAGGCCTGGCGCGGTGGCTCACGCCTGTAATCCTGGCACTCTAGGAGGCCAAGGCAGGAGGATTGCCTGAGGTCAGGAGTTCGAGACCAGCCTGAGCAAGAGCAAGACCCTGTCTCTAAAAAAAGGAAGTAATAATAATAATTAATAATAAAGAAAAATACAGAAGAAACTAGTGATAATAATAATTACCTCTGGGGGAGGGTAACTGGATGGCTGGTGGGAAGAAGGTCTTCTATTCAATGTATTCACTTTTGTATTCTTTGAATTTTATAACATATACTTGATTGTCTACTCAGTAAGAACAAATAAAATGTAAATATATAAATATATTTGTAAAGAAGTCAGAGTAAAGGGAAAGTGAGGGTCTCATAGTAATACACAGTGTGAGACTGTTAGTACAATGAGTGTAGCCCATTAGATCCTATGCTTTTACTTTAAAAAGACTATACATTGTGCTCTCAAGTTATACTTGAGCAAAGCAAGGAAGTGCCAAGAGATTTCACTTGACTTGCAAGCAATAACCATTACAAAATTATGAAAAACAGTCTTTCCTGGGTTCTATGGTTTGAGGCATTTTCCTCTTAAAAGAGGTATTGTGTGATAATGTTTTTTCCCTTTTTTTTTAATAGAGACAGGGTGTCGCTCTGTTGCCCAGGCTGGGGTGCAGTGGCCCCACTGTAGTTCATTGTAGCCTTAAATTCCTGGGCTCAAGTGATCCTCATGTCTCAGCCTTCCCAATAGCTGGGACTACAGACACATACCACCACACCTGGCTAATTTCTTTTTATTTTTTATAGAGACAGGGTCTTGCTGTGTTGCCCAGGCTGGTCTCAAACTTCTGGCCTTAAGAGATCCTCCTGCCTTGGCCTCCCAAAGTGCAGGTATTATAGGCATGAGCCACTATGCCCAGCCTAGTTTTTTAATTTTTGATAATCTGACATAAAAACATGTAGATGGCTACTCACCTTATAACTGAATATTGTGACATGATTTTGTGCTTATGTTTACGTGTATGTTTCAGACCATTAGCTATATACTTTATTTGTAAGTAATAAATAAATGGTTTGTAGGACTAGTGGAAGGCCAAGTAGCATTGGGCATACTCTAGGAATAAAGGCTTTGCAGTTGTTTGAAATGGGAAAAAGTGGCGGCATATGTGTTTAGGCACGTCAAACTTTAAAAAAACAAAACTGTTGTAGTTAGTACTGTACTTATGTTGTGAGGGGTGATTTAATTTCAGCATTAAATCTATTATCAGTGTTGCTAATTTGAATTTTATTAGTTTTATATTTAATTTGTAAATTTGTTTTGGTTCTGTAACAGTTATGACAGCATAGTTTTATGTTTATATGTATTCATTAAAAATACTTAGCATTGGAAGTGTGTATGAATTTTGTTAATTTAAAAGGGATCTATATCTCGCAAATTTGAGAAACTAAAGTAGTGATTTTCTTGTAGATCTTGTCACAGCATTGCTCATTCTAAGCAGAGTCTGTTACAGTGGCCAAATGAAAGATAATTTTCTACATATCATTTCTCATAATTGAATTTGTTAAGAGTTAGAAAAAGAAACTTTGAAACTATGAGTGCAGTTGCTGATTAATGACAAATCCAACTTACTTTGAAAGTAGAATCTAAAGACAGCAGTCCCTTGGCTGGTGCAGTGGCTCACACTTGTAATCCCAGTGCTTTGGGAGGCTGAAATGGGAGGATTGCTTGAGGCCAGGAGTTCGAGACCAGCCTGGGCAACATAGTGAGACCCTGTCTCTATAAAAAGTAGAAGAAATTTAAAAATAAATACATACATACATATAAACAACACTCCCTTGATTGGGTGGCCACTCAGGCTCTTCATGGAACAGCTACAGCCAGGACTGCAGAAAAGAGGTTCAGTTGCTTCAATGCACAAATGAATGAACCAGGTTCCATCCTTCTCTACAATTGAATAGAGCATGATTTGAATGAGTTCAGTCTGAAAAAAGGACAGAGTTCAAGTATACCTACTTATTCATCATAGCTAAAGAAAGATGTCAGTAATGTGCCTGTGAAATGCCTACTTTCAAACAGCATAATTTCCGGGCGAGTCCAACAGGACAACTCTTGGAAAAGATAACTCCAGCAAACAGAATCGTGTGCTATTTAAAGAAAACTGTTAGATATTAACTTCCTGCCCACAATGATGATTTTGATTTTAAAATTGTTGATCTTAAGACATTTTTTCTAACGGTAACTTAGAAGAAACGTTTTCCTGTTCTTGACATCAAAACAATATTTATCAACTTAGAGGAGATAACTTCTTTTTCTGTCTTTTATATTTCAAATAATTATGACAGAATTTTAAAAGAAACGTGCAAAAATAAATAAAAGAAATGCGCAAGGTTTTGTATTCCATGCAGTGCTATCGATATGACAGAAGTCTGTTGAATCCATCCCTGTGATTTTTAGGGCAATTTGGCTGTAGACAACATTTATCAGATTAAGGAAGTTTCCCCTCTCCATTCCTGTCTATTAAGATTTTTTTTTTTTATGAATGGATGTTGAATTATATCTCATGCTTTTTTTTGCATATTTATATGATTTTTT
>NW_012136303.1:6921874-6925048 GCF_000956105.1 Propithecus coquereli
CGTTGAAAGTCTATTGTTCACAGTTCTGCAGAAGCAGGAGGCACAACATACCTTGCAGGACCACATGGGGAAGCTCCAGGGTGGGTCAGGAGGCGGAAGGAGCCAGAGGAAGGTATGGGTGAGATCTTTTTTACTATAGTGGTAGGAAATTGTTAGGTGGGGACGTCCCCTATTGGGCAAAAAGCAAAACACAGATCTTGATGTCTGTGGTTGGAGGGTTTGTAGCATGACTTTCACATACCCTCAGAAACACAGGGATGGTGTGAGTGTGAAAACAACGTTGGCCATTAGTTTGGCTTATGCTTTCAGGATGCCAAATCATCAATTACAAAATATGAGGAAAGATTATGCAGATATGTGTGCATGTCTGTGTGTATATATGTATATAAATATACACATATGTCTATGTCTGCCCATAAATATTGAAAGCCATGATTTCCTTCTGATACTCCTAATTCTAAACACCATAGGGTTTTTTTCTAGTCTTTTTCCTTTTCTGTATTTATATCTCTCTTCTTTGACTTAGAAAAATCTGGCTTTCAGCCAGGTGTCATGGCTTAAGCCTAAAATCCCAGCAGTTTGGGAGGCTGAGGTGGGAGGATTGCTTGAGGCCATCTACAAAAAGTAAAAAAAAAAAAAAAAATTAGCTGGACCTTGTGGCACTTGCTTGTAGTCCCAGCTATTCAGGAGGCTAAGGTGGGAGGATCACTTGAGCTTGGGAGTTTAAGTTTGCAATGATGCCACTACACTCCAGCCTGGGTGACAGAGTGAGACACTGGGAAGGAAAGAAAGGAAGGAAGGGAGGGAGGGAAGATAGAAGGATGGGAGGGCGGATGGATGGGAGGATCTGGCTGTTATTATCCTTTTACTCTATTCCTCTGTAGGTAACAGTCTCCTGACCACGAGGGCCATCTTCTTGGCCCCAGCCTCATTGAATGAGCTGGCTGAGTACCCCCTCAAAAACCATGAGCCGTTTTTTTTGCAAGGATGTGGAAACAACCCAAGTGCCCGTCAATCCATGAGTGGATTATTAAAATTTGGTATATGTATACAATGGAATATTAATCATAAGAAACGACAATGATCTAGAACCTCTTATAGTTTCCTGGATTAAACTTAAGCCCATTATCCAAAGTGAGGCACCATAAGATCAGAAGAAAGGGCTCCACTTGTACTCGCCATCAAATTGGTACTAACTCATCAACACTAGGGTGATCACATGGCAGTAATACTTTCCAGGGATTAGGGGGATGGAGGGCGGTAAACCCGCAACTAAAGAACACGGGGAGCATTGTAGGGGGGAAGGGCATGCCTTTAATCCTGGCTTGGGTGAGGCAAAGACATAAAGTGTAACCGTAATGTTTGTACCCTCATAATACCCTGAAATAAAAAAAAACCATGAGCCATTTTTATATACAGAGAGTCCTCACTTTGCAGCCTTATGCACAAATTTCCATTACCATGGCTTAATTAAATAATACCAGTCCCCAAATAACAGTTAATAATATACAAAATAAAATTGGGATCAAGAACAGCGTCTCCAAAATTTGAAAAATTCAGTCTGACCCTGATTAATACCTTCTAGACAGCATTCAGTTGGAGCTAGCCTAATTTTTTAAGGAAAATTACAGTCTCTGCACTGCTCTCAGCTGAACTTTACACAGCTTTGCGTTTCCCTCTGTCAGTTCCTCTTGTAATGGTGGGTGGGTAGCAGAAGGATATGTACAATAATGTATTTTTAGTTCTTTTGAACAGAGAGGTTGCTCCCGCTGTTGCTATTGATGACAGGAAGTATATTTATAGCTCCAGGGAAGGAGGGGTGGTATGAGTCCTTGTTTAAGAAAACCTGGGAGGTTGTACTTGATACATTTTATTTAAACTCACTTGCACTTCATTGCCTTAGAAATGTAGTTGAAATGAATGGACCTATAACTTATGAAGTGTAAGTATTTTCATAAGTATATGGAATCTTCTCCCTAATTTGGAAAAATCTTCCATTTTGAAATTTTACAATATGCAACACTTAAAACAAAAGGTACTTCTAGAGCATACAGGATGTATGTGGAGAATTCAGGTGTTAGCACTTAGTTGAACAGTAGACACTAAGTGGCACTAAATATTGTTCCCAGTTAGATATTATTCATAAAGTTCTTATTGGTACAGCTTCTACTGTGATTCTTTTAAAGATTGAAACCAAAATATATACAGATCATAAGATACTCTCAGTAAAACCAATTTGAGGTTTACTACTAAGTACCATATACCTTTTCTGACAACATTGATTGGGACAGGACTTTTGCCCATGATTATCATGTGCAATGGGCACACTCAACACAAGTTAAATTATTCTGAAGCTTTCTCTCTCTCTTTTTCTCCCTTTCTTAATTGAGGGAAGCAAAGAGTTGGTTTCCAAGGATACGTTTTCTTTCTTATGCTGGTCTCAGATTGATGCAGTCATGGAAACCAGGCAGTAAACTCATTCTTGGCAGCTGCCAGCACTGGTCTGATTCTTTCCTTTAAAAGCATGAGATTTTTTAATAATACATTTTGGAAAGGTTGATGCCAAATGATTCCAAGTCATCTTAGAGGGAGGTTAGGAACGTTGTTGAATAGATTTAAGTGATTCAGTTAAGTATTAACAGGTTGCTAAACAAAACTGCAGTGATTTAAAAGGGTTTATGTCTAATTTAAACAGAAGGACCTATAAAATATAGAACAATTAATGTTTAGTCCTTTTTTAGAATATTTAAAAACATTCCTAATTATAATTTGAGGGTTTTTTGTTTTTAAAGAGTTCAAAGTGTTAAGAGTTATACATGTGCTGAGCTTTATTTAACACAGTGAGCACAATTAAGGGTTTCAATGAAGGGTTTCACCTGACTCATGAAAACCAATCTACTAATGAAATGAAAATATGAAATAATGTGTTCTTTAAAATATTTTGTGGGCCGGGCGCGGTGGCTCACGCCTGTAATCCTAGCTCTCTGGGAGGCCGAGGCAGGCGGATTGTTTGAGCTCAGGAGTTCGAGACTAGCCTGAGCAAGAGTGAGACCCCGTCTCTACTAAAATTAGAAAGAAATTAATTGGCCAACTAAAAATATATAGAAAAAATTAGCCGGGCATGGTGGCGCATGCCTATAGTCCCAGCTACTCGGGAGGCTGAGGCAGGAGGAT
>NW_012136303.1:6925098-6926835 GCF_000956105.1 Propithecus coquereli
AAAAATTGTCAATGTGTTACAGTAAGCAGTAATTTTTGAGAAAATGCTATTTTCTTTTAAGCTTATCATTTTACCTATTTTTTATTGTGATAAAATATACATAACATAAAATTTAGCATTTTAATTATTTTTAAGTGTACAGGTCAATGTATGTTCACATAGTTGTGCTCCCATCACCACCATCCATCTTCAGAACTTTTTCATCATCCCAAACTGAAACCTTATACCCATTAAACAGTAACTCCCCTTTTCTCCCTCCCCTAAGCCCCCGGCAACCACTTTTCATTAACCTTTTAGCTTTTAACATTGAGCACAACTTGGTCATGCTGTACATCTTTTTTATCTTGTATGTTAGAGTCAGATTACTGATGTTTTGGTTAGATAGATTTTTCAATAATAGATCAGACTATTTTCTGATATCCATTGTGGTTTTCTTCTTTGATCCGTGAGTATTTATAATTATGTCTTTTAATTTTCAAATATGGGATTTTTCTAGTTGTGTTTTTGTAATGGGTTTATAGATTAACTTTGAATTGTGGTTAAAATTACATGCTTTCAGTGCTTTGGAAATTGTTAGTATTCACTGTCTGTTTGGCCTAGTATACCTTTCACCCACATTCCACAGTTCTTGATGTTTTACAAGTGCCTTCTCTTTCTCACTTTATTCATGCATCTATACAATTTTTCTGAATCATTTGAGAAGTTGCAGACATAATGTTCCATTATCCCTAAATCAGTGTGTATTTCCTAAAAACAAGGGCACTCTCCTGTATATCTACAGCACACCCATTAAAAATCAGGAAATAAATATTGATAAAATACTACCATCTAATTCACAGACCCCATTCAAACTTCACTGATTTCACAGTTATGTCCATTGTAGCAAAAACAAAACAGTAACAACAAAAACCTGCAAAACCCCCTCAAGAAAACGAAAACAGAAAAACCTCTTCCCTTTGTCCTTTTATTTCTGATTCAGGGACCATTCAGGGTTATGCCTTGCAGTTAGTTGTCATGTCTCTTCAGTCTCTTTCAACCTGAAATAGTTCCTCAGTCTTTTCCTTGTTTTCAGTGATCTTGACATTTTTGAAGAGTAGGTCAGTTACTTTGTAGAATGTTCCTCAATTTGGGTTAGTCTGATGTTTCCTCATGAATAGATTTAGGTTATGCATTTTGGCAGGAATACCACAAACATGATATTGTGTTCTTCTTACTGCATCATATCAGGAGGCACAAGTCAATTTGTCCCATTACTGGTTATGTTCAATTTTATAATTTGGTTAAGATGTCTGACAAGTTCCTGTAAAGTCAGTTCAAAAATATTTTGTACTTACTAGTTAATAATATGCATTTTGTGGAATGATACTTTGAAACTATATAAATAGCCCATTTCTCTTCAAATTTTTATCTACTAGTTTTAATCATCCATGGATGATTTGTACCCAAATCAGTTATTAAATGTTAATATAGTGGTTGCCAGATGGTAAATTTAAAAAATTTCACCATTCCTTCTGAATTCATCATGTAGCATTTCACTGTAAGGAAAAGCTTTCTCTCCCTGTTTTTTAAAAATCTTTTAAGCATATCAACATGGACTCAGCGATTCCTATTTTATTCATTTTTCATTTATTTTAATGTTAGAATTGTCCTAGATTTGGCCAGTGGGAACTCTTTCAAGCTGGCTCCTCTGTGCTTTTCTTCATATTCCCATCATTCTTTGATCACTTTTTAAAATTT
>NW_012136303.1:6930130-6938749 GCF_000956105.1 Propithecus coquereli
ATTTTGTGGATTTTGAAACTAGATTGCCTGGAAAATCCCATCTGTGCTACTTGTTAAGTATGTAACCTTGGGCAAATTGCTTAATCTCTCTGTGCCTCAGTTTCTTCATCTGCAAAATGAGGGATAATACAGTTTAAACATCCCTAATCTGAAAATCCAAAATCTGAAACTTTTTGAATGCCAATATGATGCTCAAAGGAAATGCTCATTGGAGCAGTTCATATTTTGGAATTTTGGATTAGGGATGCTCAATTAGTAAGTAAGTATAGTGCAAATATTCCAAAATCCCCCCCAAAAATCTGAAATTGAAACCACTTTTGGTCCCAAGCTTTTAGATGAGGGATACTCAACCTGTGACAGCATCTATTTCATGGGGTTGTGGTGTGGAATAAATGAGCTAAATTGTGTGACATGCCTAACTTACAGGGAATACTTAGCAAATGTTGGCTATTCCATTTATATGGAATTCCATTTATATGGAAGAAGTAGAATTATTGATGAGGTTGTAAAGGCTGAAAAATAAATTCAGAGGTTTGCACTGAATTCATTTGTGAAAGATCTTTAAAGGAAGGAAAGTATGTGTGACGTATGTACCCTTTTTTAGATCAATAAGGGTGGTAAAGGAGTTAGGAAGCTCCTCCTTACTCCAAATGAATAAACCATCTGTTTTCCTATCCCTTTAAAGATTTAGTATTGGGTTTCCATGACTTAGTAAGGTATCTATCAATTTGGTGAACATTGATTGATCACTACATGCTAGGTGTTACAAAGATGAATAAAACACCTTTTTCCTCAGTAGCTTCCTGTTTTGGAAGGGTGTGGGTGGAGGAGGGTTAAGAGGTAAGGATGACTTATTCTTTTTTTTTTTTTTGAGACAGAGTCTGGTTCTGTTGCCTGGGCTAGAATGCCGTGGAGTCAGCCTAGCTCATAGCAACCTCCACCTCCTGGGCTCAAGCAATCCTCCTGCCTTAGCCTCCTGAGTAGCTGGGACTACAGGTGTGTGCCACCATTCCCAGCTAATTTTTTCTATTTTTAGTAGAGACAGGGTCTCACTTTTGGTCAGGCTGGTCTTGAAATCCATCCTGAGCTCAAGCGATCCTCCCGCCTCGGCCTCCCGGAGTGCTAGGATTACAGGCATGAGCCACTGAGCCGGGCCAGGATGACCTATCCTTATAAAACTTAATTCTTTACAAGTACTGCACTAGCAGAATTTAAAATTTTTTTAAATGATACAGAGATAGAGAAGGGAGAGCACAAATTAATAAGAAATATGTAAGACTAATATGAAAAAAACTATAAAGCTTTACTGAAGGATTTTTTTAAAAATATAAAATGTAAAGATACTGTACAGATGTCAGTGTTTCCCAAATTATTCTAATATTTATGCAGATCAAACGGGGTGAACCTTTTTGAGAACTTGATAAATGTACAATTTATTTAGAAGAATATATTTAATTTGAGAAGATTTTGAAAAATAATAATTAGTAAGTAGTAGAAAGGGGAAGGATATGTGACACTTGATCCTCCAGATGGTAAAATATATCTGAAGCTTAAAGATATTTAGAACAGTTTAGCATTTGTGTTCAAATAGACAAATAAGTAACTAGAGAAGCATAGAAAGTCCGGCAACAGACCTGGATATGTATGGGAATTTAGAATATGATGAAAATGGCATTTAACTGTCAGGGAGAAAAGGATTGATTATTAATAGATGGTCCTGCAACAGTGAGCTGTTTGAGGAAAAAAAAATACGTGAAAATTCCTGATTAAGTAAACAATCATCAGAGTATATAGAGTATACCGACCAAATTATTGAAATAACGACACTCTAGTCTTTCTCTAGAATGCACTGAATGATTCCTAAGGAAAGCTGAACACCCATGGCTTGTAGGGTAGTCTCTAGTTTACACTGCTTTCTGCTCTTACTAGTTGAGTCTTATACTTACAGGGGTCGGTATGTTTGTTTCAAATCTGCTTATGCCATTTATATTTATTACTGTAACTTTTAAATCTAACTAAATATTATATAAACTGATATAGTTTGGATATTTGTCCTCCTCAAATCTCATATTGAAATTTGATTACCAGTGTTGGAAGTGGGGCTTGGTGGGAGGTGTTTGGGTCATGAAGGCAGATCCCTCATGAATGACTTGGTGCTGTCCCCTTGGTGAAGAGTGAGTTCATGGGAAAGCTGGTTGTTTAAAAGAGTCTGGCACCTCCTCCACTTTGTTCCCTTCCTCTCCCCATGCAAAACCTGTTCCCCCTTTGCCTTCTGCCATGAGTAAAAGCTTTCTGAGGCCCTCACAAGAAACAGACACTGGCACCATCCTTCTTGTACAGCCTGCAGAACTGTTAGCAAATAAACCTCTTTTCTATATAAATTACCCACTCCCCTTAGAGCAACACAAAACGGACTAAGACACTAGTGAAATATGAGTGCAAAAATAGTTGTTTTTAAAAAAATAAAGTTGAAGATCTTGAATGGATTGGATAAATATGAATCCCTTCTTCCCCCAAATTACTGTCTTATTAGTTCTGGGCATGAACATTTTAAAAGATTGTGGGGGGGAATCATAAAATTCTTATTAAAGGTTATACACCCAATTGTCTCACAGTTGTCTGGGTTCTTGTTCCACTTTAAAGAAGTTGAAATTTGAAATCACAAATGTGTATTATGAATATAATCTGTGTAAGAAAGAACATGTGACATTAATTAGATCTGTACTCGAAGAAGAGACCTTGACTTTCTACCAAAATATTGGCAGATGAGTATACGTATTTTTTTAAGTAAAAATCAGATATTTAAGTTACGTATATTTTTTTTAGTTATCTGATTAGTGTACCTTTTCATGTAACCAACCAACCATTTGTGTTGGGTAAGTTTTTACCAATGCCAGAAGGAAGTAGAGGAGATACTTTTATATGCTTAGGCTGAAAAAAACCTTTCTCCAAAACAGGAATCGTCTGGCCTTTCTGTAAAGGGCCAGATAGTAAATATTTTAGACTTTGTAGGCCAAGAAGTAAAATCAAGGATATGATATGTAGGTGCTGATATAATAAGAGAGAAAACACATTTCCACAAATTTCTTATTGATGGAATTCAAAATAATAATTGAATACAACTTTTTGTAATATAGGTATACAAATGAAAAGAATATAATCTTTTTTGGAGTGATAGCATTTTGCTTAATTGGGGTTCAGAGCTAGTGTTTCCTAGTCAATAAATAAATAATCCTCAAAATTGATTGCAAGAGAGCCAGGAGTGGTGGCACACACCTATAATCCAAAACACTTGGGAGACTGAGGCAGGAAGATTGCTTGAGCCCAGGAGTTCAAGACCAGTTTGGACAACATAGCAAGACCCTGTCTCAAAAAAGAAAAAAATGTAATAAAAATCAATTGCAAGTATTCATCTATTAATGCTGATCTGTAATGAGATTTTACAGATTTCATCTTTGAAATGTCTTCACAAAGAGGTACTGCCAAATGTTGATATCAGCCCACACGCATTTGATTTTAATTGCTTGGGAAGCATTTGTAGAATTATATTAGATTTTTCTTACAATATGTATCTTTTAGTATATCATTACATTGTAGGTTAATTACTTCCAATTGAAGGTTAGGTAGAAGCTCCACAATTGTCTTCTTAAATAGATTTTGACCCCAGCAGACTTAAGGTGAAAAAATAAAATAGATTTTGAAATATGGAAATTTCCTTTGTTTTTGTATTGAGGTCCTAAAAATGATTCTGGAACTGTAGTTTGAGCTAAGAAAATATATTCACTGCAATTTTGTTGGGGAATGGAGGTCTCAGTGCTTGTTTTAATTTTTTTTTTTTTTTTTTTTGAGACAGAGTCTCACTCTTTTTGCCCGGGCTAGAGTGAGTGCCATGGCGTCAGCCTAGCTCACAGCAACCTCAAACTCCTGGGCTCAAGCGATCCTCCTGCCTCAGCCTCCCGAGTAGCTGGGACTACAGGCATGTGCCACCATGCCCGGCTAATTTTTTCTATATATTTTTAGTTGTCCGATTAATTTCTTTCTATTTTTAGTGGAGACGGGGTCTCGTTCTTGCTCAGGCTGGTTTCGAACTCCTGAGCTCAAACAATCCGCCCGCCTCGCCCTCCCAGAGTGCTAGGATTACAGGCGTGAGCCAGTAATGTTTTAACTTGTTTTAACTTTTGACAGCATGGGAAATTATAAAGCAGCTTGACATTACTTGTGATTCAATAGTTAGTTGCCAAAATGACTTAACCACAGTTTGTGTCACGTGTAAGTCCTGTAATTCTGTCTTGTAATTTTAGGTTGAATTTATTAAATATCATAAAATCTATAGCAAAAGCTAATTTTCAAAACCATTCATTGTTTTATAATAGTGGCTGAAAGCAATCTTACTGTTCTGAAAATTTTCAATCTCAGCTCCAAGCTAAAAAGGAAAAAAATCATGATAAAACTTTACTAATGCTACGTCATCAAACTTCTGTGTAGTCAGACAAGTCAAGTTATTCAGTTTCTGTTTCTGACAGTGGTTAAGCCCATGACAGTGAATGAAGTTGGCCGTTGACATGCTTGGTTGAATAATTCATGGTAAATTCATATATTTTCCACAGAATACCTGTTGGTGTGGTGTGATCATTGGCTCACTGCAACCTTGAACTCCTGGGCTCAAGTGATTCTCCTGCCTCAGCCTCCCAAGTGGCTGGGACTACAGGCCGTGTGCCCACATCCAGCTAATTTTTCCTAGTTCTTATAGAGACGGGGTCTTGTATGTTGCCTAGGTTGGTCTCAAACTCCTTGCCTCAAGTGGATCCTCCTGCTTTGGTCTCCCAAAGTGCTGGGATTACAGGCATAAGCCACCACACTCAGCCAGCTTTTGTAATATATAATGTAATGTAATGTAGTATAATGGCCACTGCTTGCACTGATGCCATGTTGACTTTGAAGTCTAGAGCTTGATTTTTCAAACGAAGATGGAACTTTGTTGGTTCCATTAAGATCTTAAAAATAATTTGATGTTAGGGATTTTGAGTTGCTTTTTAATTTCATTTTTGTTGTTTTAAATATTTATTAATAGAAGCAAGGGGTGGAGGAATCTTCTAAATCAAACTCTTCCTTAAAATAGTTTTACTTTTGCTAGGATTCCAAATTTTCCTAGCTTTGTTAAGTGTTTCTAAAGATGTTTGGCATAGGTGTTAACTTCATGGGCCTTTTGTATACAAACCAGTTTTTTCTTCTTGTTCTGAATGAACAATGGAGAACCTGGTAGGTGAGTCACTCTGCATTCTCTCAAGGCAGATTACCAAGGTGAATCATGAAGAATGAGAATTCTACTTTGCATTTCTATTCATATCAGAAGTTGTAGAATTTGAAATGCCTGTTCTGATGGTATGCATGAAGCATGCTGTTATTCTTTTCCTGTAGTCTATATAGATGATGTCATTAAACTAGCCTTTTGACTTTTAGTTTTTGGCTTGAAATATTGAAATGATTTTCTAAGCAATAATTAAGTATAGTTCATGTGGAAAAGGAATAATATGTTTGCCATGAAATAAGCTGATCCGATCAGGAGGATATCATGCTGAGCATGGCCAGAAATAAATTTGTAGCACCACTTGTATACACTGTAGCAGCTCTCACTGGGAGAAGATGAGTATGAGAGGGAGTAAAAAGTAAAGTGTGAATTATGAGAAGTATGGGAGAAAGTGACTATGGGATCTAACTTCATAAGAGCACAGGCGGGAATACTCGATAGATATGTACGTGTCCCCCAAATTTTAGGAAGGCATATTTCAAAAAGTAGAGAAGACATGGGTGTGAATCAGTAGGAATGGTATACTAGAAGGGAAGTCAGTTTAAAGAAAAAAACTGCTCTCAAACTAAAGATAGATAGTGCTTCTAATAGGTATTCAGATTTCATTAAGAAATCAGAAGATAGGAGTTTTGAAAAATATGCAGAGCGATTGATCCATTAGCAAATATAGAAAAACTAAAATAACTTAATTTGTGTTAAAATGTGATTAGTATTAAAACTAATTTTTAATGAAAAAGCTCTTTAATCTTTTATAGCCAAACTGCTATACTCTTAACCGACACTGTCAATATGATAGCCATGCGTGCTACTGTATTGAGCAGTGCATACATAAAACATTTCCAGTATCACAAAGTTCTATTGAGGAGATCTGTGAAAATGAGATAAACTATTAGAAAAGCTAGTAAAATTAATACTGGGACATTGGTCCGTGGTTTTTTTTTGTATCTGCATTTTGTTCTCTTTATTTTGAAATAATTTTAAATTTACAGAAAAACTGCAAGAATAGTACAAAGAGCCTTTTTACACCCTGAACCATTTGAGAGTAAGTTGCTCACTTGATGCCCCATCCATCGGCCCTGAACACTTTAGTGTTTTTTTTTGTTTTTTTTTGTTTTTTTTTTTTGCTTTCTCAGGTTGAACTTCAATGTGTATCTTTGTTTGGACATTGTCCTATGTAACCACAATATGCCTATTAAAATCAGGAGTTTGACACCAATACAGTAGTACCAGCTAATCCTGAGGCCCTATTCACATTTTACTAGTTGCCTCCAAAATGTCCTGTATAGCAGAAGGATCCAGTTTAGAATCACACATTGCATCTAGTTGTCATGTCTGTGTTTGACTTGATCACCTTTACGCTTTCAAAGATTATAGGCTGATTGTTTTGAGGAATGTCCCTCAGTGTGGGCCTGATATTTCCTCATGTTTAGATTCAGATCATGCATTTTGTGAGGAATATTTTATATTCTGTTGTGGGGTGCTATACAATATCCATGTGTTCTATTTCTTGTGATGTTAATCTTGAATACTTGATTAAGGTTGAGTCTGCCAGTTTTTTCTACCATAAATTTTTCTTTTTTTCCCTTTGTAATCAGTAAGTATTTTGTGAGGAGGAGTACTTTGAGACCATATAAAAATCTCATTCCTTATCAAACTCTCACCGACTGGTTTTAGCATCCATTGATATTTCTTTGCTGGATTATTACTGTGACGGTTGCCAAATGATCATCATCCCTTCCACATTCATTCATTGACATTCCTTTGTAAGGAAAAACTTTTTATCCCCATTTATTTAACTTACATCAGTATGGACTTATGAATTCCTATTTTATTCAGTAAGTTATTATATATTAATATACTTTGTTACTTAGGTGCTGGATTTTTCCCAGATTTGGCCAATGGAAACGTCATCAAGCTGGCTTCTGTATTCTTTTGGCATGTCCTGTCATTCTTTGATCACTTCCCTCCTTGCTTTCTGGCACAACAAGATGATCCAAGCTTTTCTTAAACTTTTCCTGTCCTAGCTCTGGAATCAGTCATTTCATCTAGGAGCCCTGGTTACTTTTATTGCAGAACGCATGTAGAAATCGGGTCTCGACACTAGATTTGTTCTCCTGGGGCGTCACTGTTCTTAGGCCCTCTCAGTGGACAGAGCTAGAGCATATATGCATGTATATACATGTATAAGCATATATACACACTTAAACATGCACCTATATCTTTATTTTTCTCTGTGCGTGTATATGTAATGCTGGGAGTACCCACTGGTACCTCAACACCTCAGAGATCATTTTATTTTTCTCCCTTTTTATATTCGTAACTCCTTTCTCTGACAAACTGGGCTCCATTGTTCTTAATATATTAATTGATCAGTCCCCTTGAACATACTCAGTCTTTCTTTCCTAACCAAACCATATAGATGCCAACCTTGTGCAACATCCCTGATACTGATTGAGGGACAAAAGAAGTACAGTCGATCCTCATTATTCACACATTTCATATTTGTGAATCCACCCACTTGTTAACATCTGTTTGTAACTCCAAAATCAGTAATAGTGCTTTCATGGTCATTCATGGACATGTGCAGAGGGTGAAAAATTTGAGTTGCCCAACGTGCATATTGCCAGCTGAGGTCAAGCAAAACTGCTGCCTTCTTGTTTGAGCACTCATACAGTAAACAAGTGTCCTTTTTGCATTCTATTTAGTGCCATGTTTTTTGCATTTTGGTTTCTTAGCATATGTTTTCAAGGTTCATCCATGTTTATAAGCAAGTATCAGTACTTCACTACTTTTTAAGGCTGAATAGTATTCTGTTGTATATAATGCCGCATTTTGTTTATCCATTCATCCAGTGATGGGCATTTAGGTTGTTTCCACCTATTGGCTATAGGTAAATAATGCTGCTGTGAACATTCATGTACAAGTTTTTGTTTGAATACCTGTTTTCAGTTCTTCTGGATATAAACTTAGTGAAATTGGTGAATTATATAGTAATTCTATGTTTAACTTTTTGAGGAACCATCAAACTGTTTACCACAGCACCTACACCATTTTACATTCCCACCAGCAGTGTACAAGTTGTTTCCACATGCTTGACAACATGTTATTTATTTATTTATTTTTAAATAGCCATCTTAGTTGGAGTGAATTGGCATGAGGCCTAAAGATGTTGAACATCTTTTCATGTGTTTTTTGTATATCTTCTTTGGAGAAAAGTGCTTTACCTATTTTTTTAATGGGTGGGGGGCGTCTTTTTTGTTGTTGAATTGTAAGATTTCTTTTTTTTTTTTTTTTTTTTGAGACACAGTCTC
>NW_012136303.1:6938948-6973596 GCF_000956105.1 Propithecus coquereli
TCGAACTCCTGAGCTCAAACAATCCGCCCGCCTCGGCCTCCCACAGTTCTAGGATTACAGGCGTGAGCCACCGCGCCCGGCCAAGATTTCTTAATATTATATATTCTGATTACTAGACCCTTATATGATTTACAAATATTTCTTATATTCCATAGGTTGTCTTTTCACTTTTTGATAGTGTTGTTTGATACAAAAATTTTTTAAATTTTGGTGAAGTCCAATTTATTTATTTTTCCTTCTGTTGCTTTTGCTTTTTAGTGTCATAGCTAAGAATCCATTTCTAAATTCAGGGTCACAAAGATTTACCTCCATGTTTTCTTCTAAGAATCTTATAGTTTTAGCTTTTATATTTAAGTTTTTAATCCACTTTGAGTTAATTTTTGTATATGGTATGAGGCAAGGATTCGTTCTTTGGCATGTGGATATCGAGTTGTCCCAGCACTATTTATTGAAGAGCTTATTCTTTCCCCATTGAATGGTCTTAGCACTCTTGTCCAAAATTAGTTGACCATAGATGTATGAGTTTATTTCTGGACTCTCACTACTATTCCATTGATCTGTATATCTCTTCTTAAGTCATTACCATACTGTTTTGATTACTGTTGCATTGTATTAAGTTTTGAGATTGGTAAGTATGGGTTCTCCAACTTATTCTTTTTCAAGATTGTTTTGGCTATTCAGGGTCCTTTGCAATTCAATGTAAATTTTAGGATCAGCTTTTCTATTTCTGCATTAAAAAAAAGGTTGTTAGGATTTTGATAGGAATTACATTAAATCTGTAGATTGCTTTGGAGAGTATTGCCATCTTAACAACATTAAGTGTTTCAATCCATGAACATAGGATATTTTTCCATTTATTTAGGTCTTTAATTTCTTTCAGCAGTGTTTTGTAGTTTTCAGTGTACAGGTCTTACACTTCCTTGGTTAAATTTACTTCGCAGTGTTCTGTGGTGCTCTTTTAAGCAAGATTGTTTTCTTAACTTCAGTTTTGGAATTGTTAAATAATAATGTATAGAAACAAAACTTATTTTTGTGGGTTGATCTTGTATCTTACAATTTTGTTGAATTTGTTTATTAGCTCTAATAGTTTTTTTGTGGATTCTTTAGGATTTTCTATGTATGAGATCATGTTATCTGTGAATAGAAATAGGTTTTTTTTTTCTTTCCACTTTGGATGCCTTTTATTTTCTTACCTAATTGCTGTGGCTAGAACTGCCAGTACAATGTTGAATACAAGTGGCAAAAGCAGGCATCCTTGTCTTGTTCCTGATCTTGGGGCAGTGGGAGGAGCTATATTTAATTCCCTATTGAGTATAGCTGTGGGTTTTTCATAATGTCTTTTATCATTTGAGGAAATTCCTTTCTATTCCTAATTTGTTGAGTGTTTTTATCATGAAAGGGTATTTGATTTTGTCAAATGCTTTTTTTGCACTAATTGAGGCAATCCTGTGTTTTTTCTCCTTTGTTCTATTAATGTGGTATATTACATTGATACATGGGCTTTTTAACAGCAGTTCGTTAGCTATTAGCTTCTGTTTCATTCCATCTTTTGCATTGTGTATAAGATTTATTATGAATGAGATTGTGTTCAACACAATAAAATTGGATTGCACATATGTCTTCAGGATATCAAATATAAAATGAGCTTTATCAAGGCATAATCTTCTTAGAATAAAATGTGCTCATTTTCCACATACAATTGGATAAGTTTTGTCAAATCTTTATGCCTGAGTAACCATCCCCACAATCAAGATATATAGTATTTCCCTAACCCTCAAAAGTTCCCTGTATCCTTCCAGGTCATTTCCTTCCACCCCCTTCTTGAGCCTCACACAACTATTTATCTGCATTCAGTGACTAGATTACGTTTGTCTTTTCTAGAGTGTTTTATGACTAAAATCATATAGTATGTACTGTTGTGTGGATTCTTTCTCTCAGAATATTTTTAATAGTCATCCATGTTGTTAGGTGTATTAGTAGTTCATTCCTTTTTTTTCTTTTTTATGAGTAGTAGTGCATTCTATGACTATCCTATGATTTATCTTCCTTATGTTGGTAAGCATTTAAGTTATTTATAGTTTGGTTCCCTTATGAATAAAGCTGCTAACATACAAGAACCTGGCCAAACTATTTTCCCAGAGTTTTATACTCTGCATTGTCATCAGCAATATGCAGGAGTTACAGTTCTTCCATGTACTCACCAATACTTGGTATTACCAGCCTTTTAATTTTTAGCCATTGTAAAGGGTGTGTAGTGGTGTCTCACTGTGGTTTTAATTTACATTTTCCTAATGACTAATGATGTTTATGTACCCATTGGCCATTTGTATATTTGCTTTTATAAAGTGTCTCCTTGAATCTTTTGCCCATTTTTGTTGGATTATTTTTATTTGCTAATATTATCTTACGTTTGAGTTGTAAAGGTTCTTCTGGATACAATTCATTAATCATTTATATGTATTACAGATAATTCTCTTTCAGCCTGTGGCTTGCCTTTTCTCTTTTTTTCCCCAGTGGTATCTCTCAAAGAGCAAAAAGTAATTTTGACAAAGTCTAAATTATCATTAATGGTTCAGGTTTTTTGTATTCAGTCTGAGAAATCTTTGTCTGAGGTGGGCAGAATTCTAAAATGACCCCCAGTGACCTGCATCTTTGTATAATTTCCTTCCCGTAAATGTTGCCAGGTCCTGTGAATATGATGGTATTTCACGGCAATGATCATGTTACACTACCTGGCCAAGGGGGCTTTACAGATGTAATTAAGTTACCAGTCTGTTGACTTTGAGTTAACTAAAAGGGAGATTGTGAGGACGAGCCTGATCTAATCATATGAAGCCTATAAATATGGATTGAAGAGTCAGAGTCAGGAGAAGTCTGAAGATTTGAAACACGAGAAGGATTTGACAAAAGGGAGATTTTCCATTGCTGGCTTTGAAGATAGAGGGAGCCACATGTCAAGTATTGCAGGTGGCCTCTAGGAGAATGGCCCATGGCTGAGAAGTAGCAAAAAAAAAAAATAGGGACCCAAAACTGTAAGGAACTAAATTCTGCCACAACTGTGTGACCTTGGAAGAGGATCTCAAAATTGAGATGAGAACACAGTCTAGCACACATCTTGAGTTTATCCTTGTGAGAGAAGCCATGTTGTGCCTGGGCAGCTGACCTCTAACTTTGTAATAATTCGTTCTTCAGTAATGTATAAAATTAATACACTATTTCAAGATTGCAAAGAGATTCTTTTATGTGTTCTTATACTTTTAGCTTTTGTGTTTATCTCTAATAGCCTTTTAAGTTAATTTTTGTGTATCGCATGAGGTTAAGGGTCAAAGTTTATTTTTTTCCATTTGAGTATTCTAGTTTAGCACTGTTTGTAGAAAAGATTGTTTCCATTGAATCGCCTTGGCGTCTTAATATTATAGAAAACCAATTGCTCATATATGTGTGGTTCTATTTCTGGATTCTCTATTCTTTTGATTTATATGTCTGTCTGTATACCCATAACATACTGTCTTATTCACTGTCAGATAGCCTTCCAACTTTCTTTATCAAAATTGTTTTGGCTATTCTAACTAAGTTCTTTGTATTTCCGTGTAAATTTTAGAAGCAGCCTGTCAATTTCTACCCAGAAAAATCTGCCGAGAGTTTTACTGGGCTTGTGTTGAACTTGTAGATCAGTTTGGGACAAATTGACATCTTAACAATATTGAGTCTTTTGATCCATTAACAAATTATATCTCTTCATTTATTTAAATCTTCTTTAAGTTCTGCAGTGTTTTGTAATTTTCAGTATACGGGTTTGTACATCTGTTGTTAAATTTATCCCTAAGTAATTTGGGGGTTTTTTTGGATCCTGTTATAAATCGTATTTTTAAAAATTTCAATTTCCAAGTGTTCATTTTTGATATATAGAGATACAATTGATATTTGTGTGTTTATATTGACCTTATATTTGGCTACTTTGATAAACTTATTAGTTCTGCTGCCTTTTTTGGTAGATATCTTAATATTTTCTATCTATAAGATCATATTCTCTACAAGTACGGTTTTAATACTTCTTTTCCAATCTGAATGCCTCTTTAGTTCTTTTTTGTGCCTTGTTGCACTGACCAGGACCGTCAATACAGTGTTAAATAAAAGGGATGAGAAGTGAGTGTCCTGGTGTTGTGCCTAGTTTTAGAGGGGAGAACTCAGTATTTCACCATTAAGTATGACATTAGCTTTAAGTTTTTCATAGGTGGCTCTTTTCAGCTTGACAAAGCTCTTATAATTCCTAGTTTGTCAAAAGGAGCTTATTTTGATTACAGGAAGAGAGAATGCAAAGTAGTCTTGTTTTTTGAATTCAGCTATTTATGAGTTTTGGCTCTGAGTTAATTTTCAGAATCAGCGAATGTTTTTTTATTTCTCTGTGTAGCATTCTGAATAAATTCTTCAAATATATTTTCTAGTTTATTAATTCTCTCTAGATTTCAGCAACTACTTTTTATTTCTAGAAGTTCCATTTGGTTGCTCTGCTCTCTTCTTTTTGTTAAAGTGTTTTAATTCTTATGGTTTTGATGCTTTTTTCTCATAATAATTGTTAAATGCACAGTCTTTTTTTTTTTTTTTTTTGAGACAGAGTCTCACTCTTTTGCCTGGGCTAGAGTGAGTGCCGTGGCGTCAGCCTAGCTCACGGCAACCTGAAACTCCTGGGCTCAAGTGATCCTCCTGCCTCAGCCTCCCGAGTAGCTGGGACTACAGGCATACGCCACCATGCCCGGCTAATTTTTTGTATATATTTTTAGTTGTCCAATTAATTTCTTTCTAATTTTAGTAGAGACGGGGTCTCGCTCTTGCTCAGACTGGTTTCGAACTTCTGAGCTCAAACAATCCGCCCGCCTCGGCCTCCCAGAGAGCTAGGATTACAGGCGTGAGCCACTGCACCCGGCCTAAATACACAGTCTTTATGAGACTTCTATTTTCTGAATCCTGTGCATTTTGTGTTGAGGGCTTGCCTTTCCACAGTGGTTTTACTTTTGCGTCTGCTAGATATCCAGGGACATCAGTAGCATGGGCCAGTTTTGTTAATTTCCCATCTGGAGGTTCCTGGGTCATATGATAGAGTAAATTTAGACCTCAAACCCATACAAAACATGTATCTATGGTTTCAGATTCTCAAGGGGAGCAGTTTCCTCCCTATACTCACAGTTCAAACTGAGGCAGACAAGCTTTCTTATCTCCTTGTTCTTGCAGGTGGATTTTTTCTAATCTATTTTCATTGAGACCTTAGGCCTTTGAGAATCACAACTTCATTAGGCATCTTGGGTCCAACTCTCTACGTTTCTCAGGAGCCTTTCCTACTTTTCTTCTGTTTCCTGTCTCCTTTCCTCCACCTCCCTCGGTTATTCAAATGTCTTAACAAATATTCCTGGAGCCAATACAGAGGTCAGCTCATAATTCTAGCTCTGGCTTTTGGTTCACTTTTTATTTCATGCCACTGGTGGTTTTCCCTACTTTCTTTCATTTAGTTAGTTAGTTAGTTAGTAATCTAGTTAGAGACAGGGTCTCGCCACATTGCCCAGGCTGGTTCCCTACTTTCTTGAGAGCTTAGCTAAGCTTTTCAAAGGATGTTACTGTTTATTCAGCATTTCTAGATTTTAATAGCTGGAGAGTTCTAATAGATTTTCTAGACTACTATATTACTAGATTAAAAAAAAAAAATAAGACTGTGTCCTTTGAAGGTTGAGTTTAATATGCAAGGTCAGCCAAAGTATAAAATTACTGGCCTCCAACTCCTAGGCTCAAGTGATCTTCCTTCCTCAGCCACCCAAGTAGCTGGGACTACAGGCATGGGCTACTGTGGCGGGCTATATATTCATTTCTTAAATTCTATTTTTAAGTGGCAGCTCCTCTTTGAAAAGTAGATCAGGAGTCTGATTTTCCTATCTGCTTCCTGAGGAAGCAAAAAGACAGAAACTTGGTGAATAGCAAGACTAGTTGTTGCTATAGTAAGCATGGGGCTTCCTGTCAGTGGCTCTGTTAACAGTAGGAAATGGAACCATAGCAGTGTCTCTAATTTGCCACAAGATTTTGTTTCCTATCTTTGGGGTGGAAGGGTTTGCCATATCATCAAATTGGCTCTTCCCATTTGTTTTATTCATTCATTTAGTCAAACAGTAATTGGAAAGACTCACTGGCTGTGTATGTTACACACCATACTTAGAAATATATGAAAATTATGATACATTTCGAACAGGGGGCTTTGAAACTTTCCATTCAGCTCCTTTTGGAGAAAGCCCTTTTTCCTCAGGTGACTGTTGACATACATGGGTTATAGGCTTTATTCAGCCAACAAGTGAGAGCAGAGATTTTGGAGTCATATATGCCTGGGTTTGAGTTTCAGTCTTGCCACCTACCAGTTGTTCGTGGACAAGTTATTTAACTGCTCTGTGCCATAGTTTTCTCATCTATAAAATCTTCAAAGTGAAGTATCGATTTCCTGTGATTATTTTGAAGATAATGTTAAGTAGTATACATTATACAGTTTGACATAGTGCCTGACACACAATAAGTACTTAATAAAGGGTAGCTGTTATTATTTTTATCCTGATCCTTATTGAACTGCTGCTTTTTGATGTATTCTGTTTATCTGTGATTGGTAATCAGCCACTGTATTGTCACATCTTCCAAGATGTGACCAAGTTGATTGTCTCAAATATCCAAGCAGAAGAAAGTACCCAGAAAATAGAAATTAAGCAGTTTTTAAATATTTGAATAATGATCATTATTACTTGTGCCTATTAAGGAATTTGGGCCAGGTCTCCCTGGGCCTTCTTTAATGCATTTTAAAATTTGCTGGTTTTCTTCTTCCTTTAAACCTTACTATGATAGTTCAGGAATAAGCTAAACTTTAAAAAAAAAAAAAAATCAATGTCTTAGAATAAAGTGGGTGGGAATGGCTTGGCTTTTGTACCACCACGTTGCTCAGTCACTGGCTCAGGGTGGGTCTTTGACCAGTGCAGAGTTTTTCAGCCTTGGCACTGTTGACATTTGGAGCCTGATAATTCCTTGTTATAGAGGACTGTCCTGTGATTTGTAAAATGTTTGGCATTATCCCAGGCCAGCAGCAGCTCCCTGTTCTTAGTTGTGATGATCAAAACTATCTTAAGACATTGCCAAATATCCCCTAGGAAGGGCCAAATGGTACATAAACACTTCTGCAGTAAGTGGCATAGTGCAAGTTATGGGACATGACAGAGTGTTCCATCCTGCTCCCACTGGAAAGATCTAATCTCTTGTTGAATTCATTTCTCATGAGTTCTTCAGTGATCTGAATTATTTAAGATGGTGCTTTGTTCTAAAGCTTCTGGAGTTTTAAGTACACCTTCATGAAACATCTCATTAGGGTATACTCCTCTCCCCAGAACAATCTATGGGTTTTTTTTGTTTTTTTTTTGCTAGAGTGCCGTGGCGTCAGCCTAGCTCACAGCAATCTCAAACTCCTGGGCTCAAGCGATCCTTCTGCCTCAGCCTCCCGAGTAGCTGGGACTACAGGCATGCGCCACCATGCCCGGCTAATTTTTTCTATATATTTTTAGTTGTCCGATTAATTTCTTTCTATTTTTAGTAGAGATGGGGTCTCGCTCTTGCTCAGGCTGGTCTCGAACTCCTGAGCTCAAACAATCCGCCCGCCTCGGCCTCCCAGAGTGCTAGGATTACAGGCGTGAGCCACCGTGCCCGGCCCCAATCTATGGTTTTTAAATAGGGCTGTTTTATATTTCTAAAGGTATTTTTCCTTTGGTTGCAGGTGACACAACTAAAAAGAGATATTTATGGAATTCCAATGAGTGGTGATGGATGATGCAGTTCAAATAACTAAGGTAAGAGAAATAAAACCAGAACTGTGAGGAGGCTTTTTGTCAGCCAACTTAGTGTCCTCACAAAATAAAGCTAAGGTCAGATTCTTTCCCATTTCATTTTGTTTCCAAGCAATAACAGTAGTTTATTTTTTATGACTAAAAACATAATTATCATCCTTTTAGATGATGGTTCTCAACCCGATTGTGAATCAGAATCACTTAGTCTGAGTGTGGTGGCTCACACCTATAATTCCAGCAATTTAGGGGGTCCGGGTGGGAGGATTGCTTGAGGCCAGGAGTTTGACACCAGCCTGGGCAACATAATGAGACCCTGTATCTACAAAAACTAAAAATAAAAAAGCCAGGCATGATGGCACATGCCTGTAGTCCTAGCTATTTGGGAGGCTGAGGCAGAAGGATCACTTGAGCCCAGGAGTGTGAGGCTGCAGTCAGTTATGATCGCACCACTGTACTCAAGCCCGGACAACAGAGAGAGACTCCGTCTCTTTAAAAAAAAAAATTGCATTGTTTTTGCGGCTTTTTTTTTTTTCTGGAATTATCCCTATTTTCTCCAGCCATTTTCTTTTCCTGCTTGTTTACCTTGGCCTAGTGATCCTTGCTTGTTCTTTCATGTTTAAGAATGAAAGAATATAAAGGTTGAATAAGAGCTCTGAGCACAGGAGCAGAGCTTGTCAGCTGGCAGAGTAAGTGGTCAAGAGCTGGCTGCTAAACGTTGAAGAAGGCAGAGGGCTTGCTCTGGAGTACTTCCTCCTAGATCATCTGCTTTAGGTTTCTCCAGTCAGTGTGTTTACTGTTTTCATAAAATTATCTTACCCCAACTGTTTCTTTTCCTGTATGAGGGTTAATAGTTGACCATCACATTAGCCCTCTTTATTCTTTTATTCTTATTTCTTCAGCTTTATTTGGCTACTGCCGTGTGTTCACACACATTCTCTTTTATTTGCTTGATGTACATCCCTTCTTTTGAACACTGTATAATCATTAATGAGAGTGAGATAGGATTTTATGTACTTACATAAAGAGTGACCATAAAATATTTTTGAAGATAAGATCTTTAAAGAGGTGATAAAGTTAAAATGAAGTCTTTAGGGTGGCCCTAATCCAATATGACTGGTGTCCTTATAAGAAAAGGAAATTTGTACACAGAGAGACAGACCAGAAACACACACATACAGAGAGACAACTGCCTGAGGAGAGGACACAGTGAAAAGGTGCCATCTGCAAGGATGAGAGGCCTCAGAAGAAAGCATACCTGCTGACACTTTGATCTGGGACATCCAGCCTCCAGAACTGTGAGAAAATACATTTCTGTTCTTTAACCCACCCAGTCTGTGATACTTCCTTATGGCAGCCCTAGCCAAATGAACATAGACACTTACAAGGGGCTTCATGTATTGCAGCACATGGTAAATTATAGTGCATGTAGTTTTCGGTAGTGCTATTGTTGAGAAGAGACAGGATGGATGGGAAGCATCAAGACAAAGTAAAATTCTAAAGTATGGTATGATTTTGTAGTAGGTTAAAAAAGGAGGATTCTGGAAGTAGAAATGCTTGTGAATAAAAAAAATCTCAATTGTGTAAGAATTTTTTATCGGTTTAACTTTAACAGAGAGTTTAACAGTGAAAGATGAGATTGTAAATGTAGTTTGGGGATCTGTATTGGTTTCCTAGGGCTGCCATAACAAAACATGATAAACTGGATGGCTGAAGACAACAGAAGTGTATTGTCTCACAGTTCTGGAGGCCAGAAGTCCAAAATTAAGGTGTTGTCAAGGTTGGTTCCTTCTGAGGGAGAATCCATTCCATGCATCTCTCCTAGCTTCTAGTAGCCCGCCCCTATGTTCCTTGGCTTGTAAATGATCACACAAGTCCTCTGTCTTCAAATGGCCAAATGGCACTCTCCTTATGTCTGTTTTCATATGACCCTCTTCTCTAAGGACACCAGTCATATTGGATTAGGGCCCCACAGTACTCTAGTATGACATCATCTTAATTATATCTTCGTTATGACCCTATTTCCAAATAAGATCACATTCTGAGGTACTAGGGTTTAGGACTTCACGATATCTTTTTGGGGAGACACAGTTCAACCCATAATGGGAACAAATTGTGAAGGGCTTTTTATACAGCCCAAATATTTTCGAATGTATTATTTATTCAGTGGGAAACCATTGAAAACTTTGAGCAGGATGAATGTAACACTTTTAGGAAGACTCCTGGGGGTATGTATAGTTGTAGGGCTGTTAGCTGCACTGGAACTCAGTAGAAGGCCTGGACACAGATTAGTGTAGGGAAAATACAGATTCTGGGACCCCCCACCCCCAAGACATCCCAAACCCAAATCTTCAGATAAGAGACCTGGGACTCTGTTTTTTAAAAGCTCTCCCTCTCCCACCCTATGGTTCTGATGATTAGCCTTGTTTGTAAAACACGGAGTAGGAGGTGATAGAGCCATGAAATGGGTTGGTGGTTGTACGAGTACTATTATAGAAAGAGCAGAGGCAACCTAGGAAGAGAGACATTTTGAAAGAGTAGTACATAATTTGGTATCTAAGAGACTGAGACAGTGGTAGAATCCTTAACAGAAATAAGGAAGTCTAGTGAATAAATAGGATTTAAAGAGAACGTGATCAATACAGTTTAGAGTTTAAGGTAATAGACATTCCGCAGCACTTGGAGAATGATGATGTATGTTCAGAAGTGAGATGGTGGAGGCGGTAATGGAAACTCTGAGCGTGGGTTTCTGTCTTTCTAGGGCAGAAAGGATATAAGGAGAACAGGGGGTCAGGAAGACAACATTATACACGCTCCTTCCTTAGCCCCTGAAACAAATGGAATTGACTGTTTTGTCATGGCACCTGGAACACATGTGGGCCTTGTTTACTTATTGCCTTTGCTGTGAATTCGTTGAAGACACGGACTGGTCTTAACTTGCATTCTAAGCCCATCACCTAACACAGTGCCTGGCTTTTTGATGAAAGATTGTTGAATGAAAGACTGGACTGGAAAATGAACACATGAACTTGAGAATAAGAGCTTTGTGTTTTTATTCCTTGCATCCCTAACATCTAACCCAATGCCTGGCCCAAAATAGGATACAGTTGATATTTTGATGTGTGAATGGTAAAGGAAGAAAAGCTTTTGGAACTAAAATTGAGTAGTCATTGTGTCAAGAGAACCAGGAACTGAGAAACTTTTGAGAGAAAAAGATAACTATAACATGTCAAATGCAAGACAAGGCAAATAAAAACTGAGGGAAAAAGTTGTATTTGATCAGGAAGTTATTGTAGATTTGAAAGTGAAGGAATTAAGAACATAATGAGGTCATTAAGGAGAGGTGGACAGTGACTTAATGAAAGCAAAGTATATCTTACACAAGTTTAGTAGTATGAGGAAAGCAAGGGAAAAGAGGGGCCTGTAGGGTTAAATGGTGAGATTATTTTTCTATTTTTAAAAATCTGTTTGGAACATCTGTGCCTATTTGTAAACAGGGAAATGAGGGTTAGAGAGGGAGAAATTGAACGTACCAGAAGGAAATGCATAATTTTGGGGGAAAGATCTCAAATGGGATCAAGGACATAGGCAGTAGCCTTAGAAAGGATGATAGAATCTATTCCAGTTTAAAACGTGAGAATAGAGGCTCTGTAAAGAAGGAGAAAGAGGTGGTGTTCTCTTGTCACTAAAGCCATCTACCCAGACTTGGGCTACTGTGCTAGAAACTGACAAAGGAAGGATGTTTTCTGCACAGCGCTGAGGAATGTGGTACTCTTGAGTGATGGTTGGCAGCCTGAGATAGGAGTGGTGGAACCAGATGGTGAAGATAATCCAGAAATTAAATTAGGGAGTTGTGGGATAGAGGTATACTTTTTTTTTTTTAATTTTTTATTTCAGCATATTATGAGGTGTACTTTTTATTTACTCTTCTCTGGTTCAGAGGTTTTATAATTTTCCCTAACATCATTACAACAGTATTGGATGCCTCTTATGTGTAGGTTTTTATTTTTATGTTGGAAAAACAAGAAAGTTAAGAAAGTCACTGCCCTGAGGTTTCTGGTTTTGTTGGTTTTGTTGGGGAGATATCTCATATATATAAAGCAAAATTAGTATGTGACACGTGGCATTATAGACCAAGTCCCAAATGAGTAGATTAGATAAATGTCACAGAGATTACAATTATAGCAGTATACTTTGAGGTTCATTTCCCCATAGTTTATGAACATTTAAATATAACCACTTTTATAAATATCTGTGAATTTGAGAGGTAAGTACCAAGTTGCTTTAATTTGCTTTCCTTGACTGTTAGTAAAGATGAATTTTTTTCATTTACTTATCATAATTATTTTACTTTTATGAATTGCCTGTTCATGACTTTTGTCCATCCTTCCATGAGTGTGTTGGTACTTAACTGATTTGTAAACACTTTATTTAATAAAGTTATTTAACCCTTTGCCTGTAACATTTCGCAGATGTTTTTTCTAGTTTCTTTTTTTAGTTTCTAATTTTTTTCTAGTTTCTTATTTTGATTTAATTTTAGTTTTTGATGTTTTGTTGACATATAGGAGTTTAAGCATTTTATATACTTGAAGCTATTAAATATTTTTAATATTTAGAAAGGGCTGTCTCACCCCAAGAACAGACAAATATTTCCAAATTTTTTAATGGTTTATTTATATTTATTTACATGATAGTATGTTGTTTCTTGTTATTGATATACTTAGAACTTTAAACCATTTGGAATTTATTTTTGGGATATTGCATGAAATGAGAAGCTAATTTACTTTTTGCTGAATAGTTGAGCAGTTTTCCTAGTACTATTTATTAAATAATCCATAAATTTTGTATTGACTTGAAAGAGTTCTTTATCACGTACTCAATACTTACATATACAGACTTTATAAATCTGTACCTGTACCATTATGAGACAGTTTTAATGAATATAATTGTGTAGGTTGGGCGCAGTGGCTCACACCTATAATCCTAGCACTCTGAGAGGCTGAGGCAGGAGGATTGCTTGAGCTCAGGAGTTGGAGACCAGCCTGAGCTAGAATGAGACCTCATCTCTATTAAAAATAGAAAACTTAGCTGCGTGTGGTGGTGCATGCCTGTAGTCCCAGCTACTTGGGAGTCTGAGGCAGGAGGATCGCTTGAGCTCAGGAGTTTGAGGTTGCTGTGAGCTAGGCTGACACCATGGCAATCTAGCCCGGGCAACAGAGTTGAGACTGTGTCTCAAAAAAAAAAATAAAATAAGTGGCAAAGGATCCTCTTGAACCAGTCTTCCATTTCTGGAAACAGGCCAGTCCCATTAAACAGTGGTGTCTCATTTCAGGAGATGGCATTGCAGGCAAGATTTCAAACAGAAGAAAGATAAAGGTTAATATTTGGAACAGTTTATAAACCAGTTTTCTTAGAGTCTGGAGGGCGTCAACTTGGGGTGTCTAAATGTTAAACTCGAAGCATCTTTAGTTAAAGTGGAAGGTAGGCAATGGTAATCTGACAGATTTTTCTCACCTGGGGTTTGTATGTCACAAAGTATGCTTGCAGGGCCTCAGGAAATGAAAGGTAGTGGCAGTTTCATTAAGTCCAAATCAGAAAAATGGAAGAAAAATTTTAAAATGTTATTTTGGAGACCTGCAGCCAGAAAAGAATTCAGGATTTAGTCCAAATTGTAGGCAAGTAACAAAAACTCAAAAAGCAATGGACAAGGCTGGAATCTAGTAACAGGTAGACTATAGTTTTTTTCTGAAACATAATTTTCTCTCTCCAGTTTCCCGTTTCTACCAAAGACAAATCATAGTAGGACTAATTTATTTGCAGAATAAATTTTAATCTCATTATATTTAGCCTGATTGTTTGCAAAACTGTAGCAAGAATTGGCCTTGCTGAAACTTTTTCATAGGAATCTCAGATTAGACTTTTAAGCCTCTTGAGTCAAGCCAAGGATTTGTCTGTGTCTGCAGATAACCTGTATAAATTGGGTAAATTCCTCTTTTCTTGAGATCCCAAAGTAACTTGAGATTCCTGGACCTGTCAGAAAGTGACATTCTTTACTTACCACAGATCAGGAAATGTTATAGACAAGGGACCAGGCCAATTTTTCCAAAGAGGATTTTATCAGCTCTATGAAGTCAACCTTAATTCCTCAAAGCAGTCTGGGCATAATCTGAAAATATGCCATTCTGGTCAAAGCCTTGGTAACCAACAACCAGTGTCTCCACTTGTGTCCTGTTACAAAAGAAAGATTCTCATTTAACTTATGTATACAACCATATTGCTATAAAATAAGAATACTCACAAATAGTTTCCAATCTCTGGAGAAATCAAGTAGAGAGAAAAATAATTGCTTCAAATTTTGCTCACAAAAATGTACTTTACCAATTTGTTGTAAGCTATAAATAGCTCAAAAGAAGAAAAAAGTTTTCTTCTGGAAAAGAAAAGCACAAAAAAAATCAGCAATGTTTCAAGCAAAAAAAGTCATTTTTTTTCTGTCCTTTGTAAGTTCAGTCTCATGTAATTAATTTTTATTCTGCTTGAGATTAAACCATACTTAATTTCCAAATAAAGATGAGGTAATTCTTCTGCCTAACATGATAGAACAATGCTGCATATGACTGAAAACATACTATCCTTTTCTCTAGAAGAGGATGCAAAGTACTTGGATGATGTCTATTTACTTTTCTCCTTGATAGCCTGCAACTTAAATACTACGATGTAAAGTTAACAGTCCTTAAGTATTAGGATCAGCTGTTAGTCCAGTTGTTTTTCCTTGAAGAAATATTTCTGTATCCACTTTATATAGCTGCGTAGGAAAACACCCCCAAATTTAGTATTTTAAAGGAACAACCACTTAATTGGTTCACAATTCTGTGAACATGAATCTGTGCTGAGTTAGCTGTTTGGTTCCTCTGCTGGTCTTAATATAGTCATTCATGCAGTTGTAGTCAGCTAGTGGTTTATCTGGGGCTGAGATTGTCTCAAGTGCAAGTTAGGTAGTTGGTGTCAGTTGTTGACTGAGCCTTTCTCTTCATATAAGGAGGTAAGCCAAGTTTTCTAACATCGTGACAGCAGTATTCCCAGAGAGCCAAATGACAGCAGCAGGGTCTCTTAAGGTATCTACTTAGAAGTCACACCATCACTTCTGCTGCATTTTATTGGTTTAAGCAAGTGACAAGGCCAATTAAATTAAAGGAATAGTGAAATAAACTTTACCTCTTGATAGGAGGAGTGGCAGTGTCTCACTATAAAAGGCATGCATATGGGGTAGGAGTTTTTATAGCCATCTTTGCAAACAGTCTACCAAGTGTCTTTTTCCCCCCTTTTATTTTGGCTGCTTAAACAAAAAAAAATTTTTTCTCTCATAATTCTTTGGTTTTCAGAAGTCTTACCATGTTGTATCCAGACCCAGGTTTCCTTTTTATTTATCTGTTTAAGGGTTCTTAGGACTTCTTGAATCTGTGGTTTGATACCTTTTGTCAGTTTTGGAGAATTTTCAGCCTTTGTCTCTTCACATATTTCTTCTGTCCCATTCTCTTCACCTTCTTATCTACAACTGAAATTACATGTAGATTAGATCATCTCACTGTGTCCTTTGTACCTCTTACCTTCTCTTCTGTATTTTTTATCTTTTTGCCTCTTAGTTTTATTCTAGATACTTCCTTTTGACCTATCTTCCAGTTCACTAATTCTGTCTTCAGCTTTATTTTATTTGTTCTTAAATCCATCCGTTGAGATCTTTATTTCAGTTACTATATTTTCTCAGTTCTAGAATTATGATTTCTTCTTCCCTTTTCCTTTCTCTTTCCCTTTTTCTTTCCCCTTCATCTCTTCTCACTCTGTCACCCAGGCTGAAGTGCAGTGGTGCAATCATAGTTCACTGCAGCCTTGAACTCCTGGGCTCAAGTCATCCTCCTGCCTCAGCCTCCTGAGTAGCTGGGATTATAAGCACGTGCCACCGCACCCGGCTTAGAATTTATATTTGATCTTTTTTTCTATATATCTACCATTACTTTTTTTTTTTTTTTGACTGCATTGACTCAGCTGAAATTCTTTTTAAATTTTTTTTTTATTTTTAATTATTACAGGTACGTAATAGGTATGTTGGCTGAAATTCTTAATGCTGTGGGACTGTTCTTACTGTCTTTTTTGCTAATCCTCATGTTGTCTTTTTATAGACTAGACACTGTAGTTTTAAATTGTTTGTAGAAATAATTTAAGACCTAGGATGGTATCTTTTTCTAGAGAGTGTTTGCATTTGTTTCGGGCCTTGCCAAAGATCTTGAATCATTTTAATCCAGTTTCAGGGATTAACATGCTTTAAAGCAGCACTGTAGTCCCTACAGGGGCTGATTAACTTCAGTTCATTACCTAACATACCTGTATGCGTGGAGCACTTAGCTAGATGTTGAGTAGGTCCTGTGAGCCGAGCAGACCTGGTCTTTGGTCTATATGGAACACAGAGTCTTAATTATCATTGATAGGTAAATATATGTACAGTTTTTATGAAGTTCTGTGGAAGCAATGAGTAGGCTGCTATCATAATGGACATTTGGAGTAGGGAGGGAATGAGAATGGTTTTTACCATAAGTAACTGGGGCAGATTTTGTTTAAGCTGAAAACTGGCTGGCAAGAGAGAACTTGGAGCACAAATTGCCAGGCAGCAACAATTGCCAGCGTGAGACTAGATGACAACCAAAAGTATGTGGAGGGAGGGAAGAGTTGAGATGGATTTAGAACTATAATAATGAGCTCTGAGACATTTTCTTTCCCTTCCCGATTTTTTTTCCATTTCCCTTCAGAAAAATTAGTCAGTTGGGTGCTAGTGAATCTAGGTTCTGGATCTAGCTCTGTGATCTTGTACTAGTTACCTAATTCTTCCTTCAAAGCAAAAGTTCGGGGAGGAAGGAAGGAAAGAGAGGGCAAACATGGAAGTAAGATGGAGGGGAAGGAAGGGAGCCATTAGGAGAGAGACTATGTTGAGTTTCTTTGTGTTTCTTTTTTTTTTTTTTTTTTTTTGAGACAGAGTCTCACTCTGTTGCCTGAGCTAGAGTGAGTGCAGTGGTGTCAGCCTAGCTCACAGCAACCTCAAACTCCTGGGCTCAAGCAATCCTGCCTCAGCCTCCCGAGTAGCTGGGGCTACAGGCATGCGCCACCATATATTTTTAGTTGTCCAGCTAATTTCTTTCTATTTTTTAGTAGAGACGGGGTCTCGCTCTTGCTCAGGCTGGTCTCGAAGTCCTGACCTTCAGCGATCCACCCACCTCGGCCTCCCAGAGTGCTAGGATGACAGGCATGAGCCACCGCGCCTGGCCTTCTTTGTGTTTCTTACAAGTGTCCTCAGCACAGTTTGACACCTGTAGTAAGTAGGTATTCTGTAATTACTTGTTGATTTAGCAGAATGAGAACAGATTAGATAATTTTTTAATTATAGAAGAGATGGTGAAATAAGAATTTTCCGTCTTATTTCTCTATTTAAAGAGTAAATGAATCAAAATGAAGAAAAGCCATATTTATCTGCTTCCTGGATAAAAGAGCTTTATTGACTAACATGAAGTGTTTTGGTTAACATGCAAAAGGGATTTGAGAAAACACTGGAGATGTGAGCTCCTTGAGGACAGGAGCTGCTTTCTCTTGCCTCCCTAACCTGGCACAAAACAAGGAATTTAGTTGAACGAATAAACAAATGAGTGGTTCTCTGCTTTGAAGGAACTTGGACTCTCATTACCTTACAGTCCAAGTTTTACCATCCATTTGCTTTATACGAGTTCCAGAAAGAATTTAAGAAACTATTTTCCTCTCATATTACTAGCCCAAACTTCTGGTCTGTGATCTATGGATTATAGATCTTAAATTTCCTCAAAGCCCAGCAGTCAGAGAACACCTTGTTACAATGAGGTAAGCAAGCATACCTCTCAGAGCCTTATGAATATTTTCTATCTTTGGCCACAGACCTGAGGACTTGAGCTATTTCAGAGGGTAAAATTGGAACTTAGCAGAATTATACTTCCTGTATCTTAATTTTCCAACTATTATGTAAGATTTTCTTTTTTCTAGAAAGAGACTAATCTGGAATGAGAATGAATTCCAACAGTAAAAGCAAAGCTTTAAGTAGGTCATCTGACTTTGCTTTTGTGCTCCACATTCACCCTGGTTATAAAGGGGCCTTTCATGAGTTTTCTAGGCTTTCATCACTGCCAGACTCTCCACAGGCATTGTGAAAGAATTAAACTACCCACCCTCCCCCATGCTTGTCTCATGGACTCTTTCGTAGAGTGCGCACTGGACTATGTTTAGCTCAGCAGGAACTCTTTGCAAACACTAAAATACATGAACCGTCCTCCTGGAAGATAAGAGATTTCAGTATTGATTAGTGTCATAGCTACAGAAGTTAGTGTCTGCTAGTATTTGATAGATATGGTGACTTGCTGCCTAATTTTTGCCAAATTATTAGGCCACAGTTTAAGAAGTATTCATATTAGAGTTATTCACATTTAAAATTTGCCTGTAGATAATTTCTGACAATTCATTTGGATAGGAGGTTGATGAATGCTTCAAATAACCCAGATACTTCTAATTAACTTTTTAAAAGAAGCTAGTCAGTACTTGAAATAGTTTTTTTAAGTTTTACCTACAGTAGAGAAGGAAAGGAAGCATGGAAATTTGAAGGGATATTTAGCAAGCTGCTTGTGGCAAAATCTGGGGGTGGAGGGTAGGTAGTAAAGGATTTGCATTTTACTGGCATTTGCCTTTTACTTAGATCCATACATCTCAAGGAAGCTATATGTAGAGGTAGCCATATTTGTTGATTTTTCAAGAACTGTAGTCCATCACAATAGGTTCCAAACAATTCTGGTGAAATTAGTCTCTTGGGGCCTTCCAGTTTACATACTGTATTGTTCCCACTATAAAATATTTTCCAACAACTTCTGCGTTTTTAGCCACTTAAATCCTTTATTTTATCTAATCGTCTCTAATATCTACCTTGCATCCTTGTCAGTGCTAAACTCTGTGGTTCAGCAGTTCAGCCATTCTCTTGCCAGTACTTAGCCCCATTGTTAATTGTTTTGTTACATTCACCCAGGAAAACCTTAATTCTGTATGTTCTCCAAACCATTACTGCTTAGAGTATTTTTTCATAAAAGAATCCTGGAAAAGGCTGGGTGCAGTGGCTCATTCCTGTAATCCTAGCACTCTGGGAGGCCAAGGCAGGGGGATTGCTTGAGCTCAGGAGTTAGAGACTAGCCTGAGCAAGAGCGAGACCCCGTCTCTACTAAAAATAAAAAAATTAGCTGGGCATGGTGGCACATGCCTGTAGTCCCAGCTACTCAGGAGACTGAGGCAGGACTGCTTGAGCCCAGGAGTCTGAGGTTGCTGTGAGCTAGGCTGACGCCATGGCACTCTCGCCCAGGCAACACAGCGAGACTTCATCTCAAAAAAAAAAAATAAAATAAATAGAATCCTGGAAAAATGCGTCTCATCTCACCTGGGTCCTCAGGGCTGCCCAGTGTCAGCACTTCCTGTCATTTTGTGCAGGAGCAATATTAGTCTTATCACTTCAAAAACAGTTTCCCATTATCTCCTCCTCTCTCTTAGCCTTTCACCTTGTTGCATACTTCATGGAGAATTCTTGAAGATGTCAGATTGCAGCTCCATTTTCTAGTGTTTTTCTACCTCTTCCTACCTTTCGTATGTACCTCCCCTTCCTTCCCATCTGATTTCTTCTTATCAGCATTTACACATACTTAGTTCTCTCTTAACCTAACAAATCCTTTCTGAGTGCAAATCAGTGGCTATTTTTGCTGGGGTATAAAAATCCTATATCTAGTCACCTTAACAAACCCACCCTATTATTTCTAATAATTTACCTGTAGATTCTTGTGGATTTTCTATGTAAACAATCATATTTTTTGCAAATAATAATATCCTTTTTAATTTTTATGATTCTAATTTCTTATTGCAAAGGCAGGGATCTCATACAATATTAGATATAAGTGATAGTAGGTAATCTTGTCTTATTCCTGATTTTCAAAGAAATGCTTTCAGTTTTTCTCTTTTGAAGATAATTGCATAGTGGTGGTGGTGTTTTAGGATAGTAACTTTTTATCAGGATAAGGAAGTTTTCTTCTATTCCTAATTAATAGGATTTTTTTTTTAAAAAAAAAACCTCAAATTCATGTGTTTTTATCCAGTTCATTTTCTACATCTGTTTTAATGATTATATGATCTTTCTCTAATAAGAGTGAATTATATTTATAGATTTTTATATTAAAACATACTTTTATATTGTATAAATTCAAGTTGATCATGATTTATCTTTTTTATGTACTAGATTCAATTTGTTAATATTTTGCTTAGAATTTTTGAATCTATGTTATTGTGTGAAACTGGGCCTATAATTTCTTTTCTTAAAATGTTTTTGTCCAGTTTTAGTGCCAGGTTTTTCTCTCCTCTTAGAATGAGCTGGGAATTATTCCTTCTTTTTTCTCACCCTTAATACCATCTGAGCCCAGTGTTTTTTATGTGGGAAAATTTTTAACTTCTGGTTCAACCTCTTTAATTATAAGAATATTCAGGTTTTTTATTCTTCCTGGGTTAGTTTTAAGTTCTCTTTTTGGGAGGGGATTTGTCTGTTTCTTTGAAATTTTCAAAATTATTTGGCTATAACTTTTGATAATAGTCTCAGTTTTTCATCTGCTATGTCTGTAGTTATTTCCACTTTTCATTCTAATATTAATTTTTGCCTTCTCTTTTTACCTGTTTTGTTAATTCTCAAAGAACTATCCTTTGGCTTTGTTTCATTTTTATTATTATTTTTTTATTGTATTTCTCTGTTGATTCTTCCTATAATTCTTAACAGCTTTGTAATTGACATACAATAAACAGTACACATTTTAAAGTCTAAAATTTATTACATTTTGACCTGTGTATACAGCAGTGACACTATCACCACAGTCAGCAAAGTATGAACATACCACTTCCCAAAGTTTTCTTGTGGCCTTTTAGAACCTCTCCCTTTTGCCCCTGTCCACTCCTTCATTTCCAGGCAACGATTGATCTATTTTTTCACTATAAATTGATTTGTATTTTTTTAGAGTTTTATACAAGTAAAATCATGTAGTGTTGTATTAACCATGTGTTTCTGATGCATTGACAGAGTTAGCCAATTCCTAGAGATAGTAAATAACTCACCTGTACCCCAACCACCTCTTTTATCTGGGACTCTCACAGGGCTCTCATGTTCTGGGCCACTGCCCACCTGCCCTGTTAACCTTAGAGACCAGGCAACTAGGGACAACTCCTATGCCACAGAACCCACTGAAGTTAATCAAAGTAACCAATCCTGAGCCTGCCCACCCTGCCCTGCCTATTCCTTTCCACTGAAACCACAGTAAATTTTCTCCCCGTTCCCTCTGCCTCCTCAGTGACCCTACTGCTTCCTCATCTTGGGAACTGTAAGTATTTTTTTAGTGCCTATGATCTCCTGATTTGTTGCCCTCACCATACCTGAATAATGAAACCTATGTTTTAAAATAAGTATATACTCTTTTACTTCTTTTACTTAGCATAATTATTTTGAGATTCATCCATGTTGTTGTATACTTCGATCATTCATTTTTATTGCTGAGTTGTATTTCATTACATGCATATGCCAAAATTTGTTTATCCACTCATCTATTGATGGACATTTGGGTTGTTTCTAGTTTTTGGCTACTGCAAGTAAAGATTCTATGAACATTATAATGTACAGGCTTTTGTGTGGATACACATTTCCTGTTCTTGTGAGTAAATATCCAAGAGTGGAATGTCTGGATCCTATGGTAGAGGTATGTTCAACTTTTGAAGAAACTGCCAAATCATTTTCCAAAGTAGTTGTACCATTTTATATTTTTATATTTGCACCAGCAATGTATGGGGGTTCTGATTTCTCCATATCCTTGACATTTGGTATGATCGATCTTTTAATTTTAGCCATTTTAGTGGGTGTAATAGTGGCATTTTGTTTTACTTTGCATTTTCCTAATAATTAATGATTTGCAGCTTCTTTCAGGTGCTTATTTGCCTTCCATACATCATCTCTGATAAAAATGTCAGTGCAAATCTTTCGCCCATTATTTTATTGCGATGCTTATTTTCTTATTGTTGAGCTTTGAGAGTTGTTTACATATCTGGATATCAATCCTTTTTCAGATATATTTTTTTGTAAGATTTTCTCCCAGGCTGTGGCTTATCTTTTTAAAAATTATAGTTAAAATGGTAAATTTTATATATATTTAACTATTTTTAAGTATACAGTTCTGTGGCATTAAGTATATTTACATTTTTGTACAACCATTGCCACCATCCATCTCCTAAGCTTTTTCATCTCCCCCAGCTGAAACTCCATACTCATTAAACACTAACTCCCCATTCCTCCTTTCCCCCAGCCTGTGGCAACCATCAGTCTATAGTATTTTCCATCTCTATGAATTTGACTACATACTTCATATAAATGGAATCATATAATAATTTCGTTTTATGACTCTTATTTCCCTTAGTATGATATCTTCAAGGTTCATCCATGTGGCAGCATGTGGCAGAGTTTCCTTCCCTTTTAAAGCTGAGTAACATTCCATAGTATGTATATACTACATTTTATTTATCTGTCTGTCTATGGACACTTGGTTGCTGTCACCCCTTAGCTATCATGAATAATGTTGCTGAGAACATTGGTGTACAAATATTTGTTTGAGTCCCAGCTTTCAGTTCCTTTGAATCTATTTCCAGAAGTAGAATTTCTGGATCATATGATAAAACTATATTTAGTTTTTTGAGGAATTGCCATACTGATTTCTATAGCAGTTGTACCATTTTACATTCCCACCAGCAATGCATAGGGTTCCAGTTTCTTCACGTCTTAACCAACACTTGTTATTTTCTGCATTTTGTTTTATTTTGTTTTTTTGATATTTAATGATAGCCATCCTGGTGGGTGTGAAGTGGTATCTCATTATGGTTTTGATTTGCATTTCCCTAATGATAAGTGGTGTTGAGCATCTTCTCATGTGCCCTTTTCATGGTCATTTGTATATCTTATTTGGAGAAATGTCTATTTATGCATGTCCTTTGTTCTCCCCTTTTACCTCCCTGCTCCCGCCAAGTTAAAGGATTTAAATCTCTAAGGGGTTGATGAGGGACTGGTTCCCTGACCAGGAATCAAACCTGGGCCATAGTGGTGAAAGCACAGAATCCTAGCCACTAGATAGAGTACCCTTTGCCCATCTATTTAGGTTTTTGTTGTTGAGTTGTAGGAACTCTTTATATATTCTGGATTTCAATCCTTTGTCAGATATGTGATTTGCACACTTTTTCTCCCATCCTTGAGTTGCCTTTTCATTGTGTTGATAAGTGTCCTTGATTCACAGAAGTTTTTAGTTTTCTTGAAGTCCAACTTACTATGTTTTGTTGCCTGTGCGTTTGGTGTCATATCCACGAAATCATTGCTAACTCCAATGTTATGAGGGTTTTTGCTGTATGCTGTTTTCTTTCTTTTTTTAAGAGATAGGATCTTGCTCTGTTGCCAAGGCTGGACTTGAACTCCTGGATTTAAGCAATCCTTCCACCTCAGCCTCCTGAGTAGCTGAGACTACAGGCCTGTGTCACTGCACCCAGCTCTTCCCTCCTGTTTTCTTCTGTGAGTTTTACAGTTTTAGGTCTTTGACTCATTTTGAGTTAATTTTTGTATATGGTATAAGGGAAGGGTCCAACTTTAGTCTTTTGCACGTGGATATCCATTTTTCCAAGCACCATTTGATGAAAAGGCTATTGACCGAATTGTTTTTGCACCTTTGTCAAAAATTATTTGGGCATATTTGTGTTGAGTCTGTTTCTGGTTCTGTATTTTACCTTGATCTTTGTGCCTATAACTCTAACACCACACTGTCTTAATTATGGTAGCTATATATATAGTAAGCCTTAACATTGGGTAGATAGATTTTTCCATTATATTCTTTTTCAAAATTGTCCCTGGTTTTTATTTTTTACTTTATGCAGATAATCTGTACTATACTTTGGTTTCATGTATCTAATAGTTTGTTCCAAGGTATGAATTAAGCAGAATACTTTTCTGTATTGTTCTCTGTCTTAATCTGCAATATAAATTTATACCAAACTGTATTTTGTGTGTTTGTTTATCGTAGTAATCTGACTTCCTGTCTCCAGGGCCTCTCTCAAGGCCCCCAAGTGAATCTTGCCTTAGATGTAACTTTTTTTTTTTTTGAGACAGTCTCACTCTGTTGCCCGGGCTAGAGTGAGTGCCATGGCGTTAGCCTAGCTCACAGCAATCTCAAACTCCTGGGCTCAAGCAATCCTACTGCCTGAGCCTCCCGAGTAGCTGGGACTGCAAGCATGCACCACCATGCCCGGCTAATTTTTTCTATATGTTTTTAGCTGTCCAGATAATTTCTTTCTATTTTTTTTTAGTAGAAACGAGGTCTCGCACTTGCTCAGGCTGGTCTCGAACTCCTGAGCTCAAACGATCCTCCCACCTCGGCCTCCCAGAGTGCTAGGATTACAGGCATGAGCCACCGCGCCCAGGCCCGCCTTAGGTGTAACCTAAAGGCAGTAGAATTTAAGAATCTACATATTTCACAGCCTTAGTGGTCCAGTTTCATTCTCTATATTATTTTTTAAACTATGGAAGTGAGCTATTCTCCAGTGCCTCAGTCCCACTAATGTTGGGGAAGGTCTCTTTCCTTTGTTTTGGACTTCTCTATCACATTGCCTTTCTCTAGAGAAGACCTATAATGAAAGTTGATTTCTGGTGGTCTAGGACTTCTTTAGAAGCTCATCAGCAGTTTTTTCAAGCTGATTTCTCTCACTGGCATCTCTTCAGAGTGCTTTTCCCAATCCACCCTCCCTTGGTGGTATGTATCAGTTTTCTACTCATCAACACCCACCTACTCCTGCCTCCTGTGCTTGTCCTATGTGGTCCTGCCTGGCTCACTCATTGCTGCTTTTGTCGTTCTTACAGCTGTCTTCTTCCCTTCTTTGGCTTTCTGCCTGACTTCCACAGCAGCTGCTCTGTCGTTGTCTGTCTGCCATTCTGCCTCTTCTCCCACCACCCCTTGCAGGTACAATGTGTGCTGTAGTCTTGCACATTCTCCATGTTCAGAACTAAACTCATCACCTGCCCCATTGTATGCCCCAGAACGGGCCATCCTCCTGTCTATAGATTTATTGAAGTCAGACACTTGGGCCTTCCTTACCTCCAGCATCTCATCAAGTCTTCAGTTCTCCCGCTATAAATTCTCTTTTCAGCCTTCTCTAGATAGTCTTGCCCTGCTTTGAGATGTCTGGTTTGTTGGCTAAATTACTTCTAAGGGCTTCTGTCAGTGACCCTCCTTACAGTCCCACCAATTGATCCTCCACCCTCTGTCTGTCGTTTCTAAAATCCAGATTGTTCCGTTCTACTTCCCTGTGCTAAAACCTTCAGTGGTTTCCCAGTGTGTTCAGTGGTTGAGTCAAAATTTTATTGTGGCCATCTTTAGCTTCATTGCATGCATTCCCCCCCACCCCTCCTAAACTTCGTAAGTCTTTAATGTCTGCCATTTTCACGTTCATTTAACAGATATTTACTGAGGTCTTGCTTGATGCTCTTAGCCAGCTCGTTGTCATTCCTGGGACCAGATGGGTTTTTTCAAGCTTCCAAGTACTCTCTGCTTGAAAGACTCTGACCCTTCTCTTGGCTAACTACTTTATTCTTACAAGTTCAGTTTAAGCATTACCTCCTTGAAAATTCCTTCTCTGGTATGCAGTTTCCCCACCTCACCTTAGTGTTAGTTGGCTAACTTTTTTTTTAATGACAGGTGGTAGATAATTCAGAATTTGAATAAATAGTTTATTCAAATAAATAGTGTATTATAAATAGTTTATTTGTGCCTCATTACTGGTTTGTGGATTTGTTGATAATAATGCCCATGTCTAATCCAGCTATGCACCACCAGTATCTGGTGAAGCATGAAAGGAAGAACCTGAGCTTTGGAGTTTTAAAAGCCCTGAGTTTGAATACCAGTAGCCATTTATTAGATATATGGCCTTGAGCAAATTCCTTAACCTCTGTGATCTTTTGTTTCTTTATCTGTAGAATGGAAAAACAGTACCTAACTCATAAGGTGGCTGTGAGGATTAAATGGTTAAAGTATTATAAAATGCCTGTTACAAGTGCCTAGTACATAGCAGGCAGCCAAGGATTATAGTTGTAAAATTACTTTTTATTCTTAATAATAAATAACATAATGTTGATAGAGTGAACAATTAGCTAAAGTGACTAAAACTCTCCTTCTGGGGACCTTTTTCTTAAGTCAGATAACTTGAATAGCTGGAGGAGAAGGCCCAGGGCAGAGTTTAACATTCTCATTGTTCCTCCCACACCTGGGAGACACCCTTACTAAGGCTGAGAGTTAAACACATTATCTTGGCCAGGCATGGTGGCTCACGCCTGTAATGGTAGCACTCTGGGAGGCTTGCTGGATCATTCTGAGCTCAGGAGTTCTAGCCCAGCCTGAGCAAGAGCGAGAACCCATCTCTACTAAAAATAGAAAGAAATTGGCCAAACAACTAAAAATAAAAAAAAAATTAACCGGGCATGGTGGCGCGTGCCTGTAGTCCCAGCTACCTGGGAGGCTGAGGCAGGAGGATCCCTTGAGCCCAGGAGTTTGAGGTTGCTGTGAGCTAGGCTGACGCCACGGCACTCGCCCCAGGCAAGAGAGTGAGACTCTGTCTCAAAATAATAATAATAATAATAATAATAATGATGATGAGATTTGTGGAGAAAAGCTAGGTAGTCCTTGATTTGAATTGTACCTCCACAATTGACTAGCTTTGTAACCATCTCTCAATTTCTTTATCTGCAAAATGGGAGTAAGAAGAGTATCTAACTTAAAGAGTTGCTAGAGATTTAACTTAAATAAAATGTGTGAGTATTGAGATAATACTTACCTGACATTTGATCATATCTTATCAGTAATAATATATTAAATATGGAATTGTTAACTTTGAATAGAAAGACCCTTAATGGAAACTGTCACGACCAAAGTCTAAATTCTGACAGTGTGCAGATTACCTGAGCTCTCCTTTGCTAGTGAGGACTTCATAATGTTGATTCCTTATACTATTTTTTCTTTAGTAAATGTATGCACAGCACCCTCATCATTCCCATTCCTAGATCATCACACATCATAATGTGAGGAGTTGGTCTTATTCCTTATGAATAACTATATCAGCATTGAGGTTTGTTGCATCTATCAGAAAATGAAATAGGTTTCTTTCTTTCTCATGTATACAAAATATGAAAGTAAGCAGAGCTTGTGTGGCAGTTTGACGGTGTCATCAGAGACCAGTGTCTCCTTCTAGCTCTGTTCTATCCTCAAGGTTACCTCAGAGTCCATGATGGCTGTTGGGGCTCTGATTATCACATCCGAATTCCAGATTATAGGTGGGAAGACAAGGAAAAAGACCAGTCTTCTCTCTTTTAAACCATCTTCCCAAACATCTCATAATGCTATCTGGTTTATATTTCCTTGGCTAGAATGTACTCACTTGTCCATACCTAACTGAGTAATGGGCATGTTCTCTTTCATACTAGAGCCCAATTTTCTTCCTGCACTCCTTGTTCTCAGGTGAGAGTAGCATGGCTCTCAGAGCCTCAGGGCTCATTGACAGGGAATGTGTGTCTGAGCAAGGAGTGCTGCTCTTTGTCCAGAAGCCAAAAGAGTCCTTCTCTAGCAGGTATTCAGTATGCCTGTGAATGGTTCCTTTATCTTGGATACAGGATATATATTTCAAATAATTTACCCCTGAAATGCATGTCAGCATGTGTAATCAATTGTTTATGTATTTAATATTCAAGATTTGCGCAATTCAAGAGAGATTCCCCCCCTCCCCAGAGGTGCACAAAATCAGCATAGCAGGGTTGGTGAGAATTAAGTGAGAGGAGGCATACAAAGTGGGCTTTGAGATGGGCAGGCAAGTGTGAGTGATTTAACAAACAGTGCACATTGCCCACCAACTGTGTCCCCACTGGAGATTTCAGAGCCTCCACGTGTATCCCTAGAAAATGTCTCAGATCTACTATGCTGAATTCAAATTTTAAGAACATTTACAAAATGTTCTTAGACATTCATTATCAGGAAAACAACAACTATGATTTTTTTAGAACTTTCTTTGTCTTTTATGCGTTGTCTTTCTATCCTTTTAAGTATTGTTAATGTCATCTTGGTTTTTTCTTTGTTTGAATGTTGAATTTTGCTGACTGAGCACCCTGATGTATATACAGTGGAAACTTTTTTTTTTTTTTTAAGTAAGAAATGTTTTGTAATGAAATAAGGACAATATATTGGCCCTTTGTCTGGGTGTAGTGGGGTGGGAGAGAGAACACAATGCATGTGCCATTGTATTGGATGTATTAGGGAATTGCCTAGACTTCATGACTCATCTCCCAAAGCCTCCCTGCTGAGTTCTTCTGTACTCATATTTAACCAAAGGCTTATGATTCACAAATGCTTTTTGAAAAATGAGAAGTATATAAACTTGGGTTTCTTCCATTATTTTTCTTTCCTAGAATATATCATTCTATAATTCTACTCAGGCCACTGTTGACTAATGGAAAATGATGTATAAGATAGAGGGGGAATCATATATAATCAGCAAGACAAGCTGAAAGGTCTGGTTAATATAATTGTCGTGTATCCATATCAGGAAAACACTATGCAGCCATTGAAAAGAAAGGTAGCTGAATATATTGATATAGAAGACGTTCAGGATTTATTACTTAAGTAAAAGTGCAAGCTGCATACAGTATATATAATATCCTATTTATAATTTTTATAAAATGTGTGGATATATGCTCGTATAGTACAGAAAACTTGTAAAGGGTATAGAAGGAAATGTTCAGTGATCATTTTTGAGAAATGGCACTAGCAGGTGGTAAATGAGACTTATGTTTTCCCTTATATCCCTCTGTTCTGTTTGTATTTGTTTTTTTTCTTTGCTGGCACTATAAGCAGGCCTGTTTGTATTTCTTATAAAGTGGTCTATAATATGTAATGGTAGGAAAGGAGGGCTAGTGGCTTTCTTATATTACAAAAGCAATCCTTCATTGAGTTGTTAAGTAATAAATGTCCGATTTCCTTAAGTACTCAGTTTGACAGTTGCTATCTCTGACAGTTGACTTTGATACTTCTTATTTTATTTTTATCGTGAAGGTACATCATCAAGTCTTTCAAACGCATGTTGTGGCTTGTGATTGTCTTTCAAATATTTTTTGGTGCAATTTTTGTTAAACCAAGGATAAGTCAAAAATTTGTGTTATTTTTGAATATGAGCTTTGTCGTGGAACCAGTGCCTCAGAGACCGCTTGAAATATCAGTGAAGTATTTGGGAAGGATGTGGCTAATGAACATACAGTAAATCAATGGTTTGAGAAAGAAATTGCATTCTGGTGATTTTAATCTTGAAAATGAGCCACGTGGGCTACCCGAGACCAAGGTGGGTAACGATAAGCTGAAAGCTGTAGTGGAAGCAAATCCATTTCAACCTACAGGTGAATTAGCAGCAAAGTTTGACATTACTATTCCAATATCGGACCATTGGAAACAAATAGGCAAGGTAAAGAAGCTGTATGGATGGGTTCTGCACGAATTAAACGAGCGTCAGAAATCGTTTCGAAGCTTGCCTTTCTTTGCTGTCATGACATAAAGGTGAACCATTTCTATACCATATTGTTACATGTGGTGAAAAATGGATTCTTTTTAACAGTCGCAAGTGTTCAGCACAATGGTTGGATAAAGATGAAGTGCCGAAACACAGTCCAAAACTGAATATTCATCAAAAAATGCTAATGGTGTCTGTTTGGTGGTCCAGCACTGATATCATCCACTACACCTTCATGAAACCTGGTCAGTTGATTACAGTGGATGTTTACTGCAGCCAAATGGACGAAATGATGAGGATGCTGTGATTAAGCATCTGAGATTGGTCAGTAGAGACAGGCCAATCCTCTTGCAAGACAATGCTCAATCACATGTTGCACAAACAACACTGCTCAAACTATAGCAGCTGGACCCGGAAACTCTCTGTCATTCACTGTATTCACCAGACCTTGCACCGACTGACTACCACTTCTTCCAGGCTTTAGACCATTTCTTGCAAGGAAAAATATTCAATTCTCAACAAGCTGTGGAAAATGCCTTTCGCAATTTCCACGCCACTGGCTTTCCAGGCTTCTTCGCTGCTGGCACAAACAAGCTACCGTTAAGATGGCAAAACCATGTTGATAATTTAGGCGCATACTTTAATTAATTGTACTGCTTCTTGTTTGAGATATAAATATAATAAACTACACTTTCAATTCAAAATCTGACATTTCATATTTAATGACCTAAAAAAATAACATTAAACGATCCCATTCACAATGGTAACATAACATAAAATACTCAGGAATAAGTGCAGAAAGAAATGTGTGGGGCAAAAAAAAGAATATTTTCAGGAACATGAAAACTTGAATAAATCAAGAAAATATTGTGTCCCTTATTGATTATAAGATTCAATACCATACCCAATTCTTACCGAACTGATTATTTTATCAGTCTTTTATTATAAAAATTTTAGTTTTTAAAACATTTTTTAAATCTTTAATTTTATTTATTTTTAACTTTTTTTTTTAAATAGAGACAGGGCCTCACTACCCAGGCTGGAGGGCAGTGGCATGATTATAGCTCACTGCAGCCTTGAACTCCTGGGCTCAAGTGATCTTCCCACCTCAGCCTCCCTAGTAGCTAGGAATACAGGCACACACCTTCTCACCCAGCTAAAGAAAAAAAAAAAGTTTGAATATAGAGAAAAGTTGAGAGAGCTTTATACTCACCACCAGATTCTACAATTAACATTTTACTACACTTGTTTTATCACATATCTGTCCATCTATCCATCCTTCTTTTTATCATCCATCAATACATATTTTTAATGTATTTCATGATAAATAACATATATCAGTATACTTATTCCCAAATATTTAAGCATACATATCATTTACTAGAGAATAATATTGTTTATGTGTTAGATCTTTTTTGGAGGTAAAATTTGCAGTGAAGTACACAAATCTTAGGTTATCATTCAGTGAGTTCTAAAAACTGTATTAATGTATACCCATGCAACCTAATTCTCTGTCAAGCTACAGAATATTACCACTGTCCGGGAAGTAACCTCATGTTTCTTTTCAGTAAATCCTCAATGTCTTTCCCAAACAACCAATGTTCTGATTTTTTCCACTACAGATTAGGTTTGCTTATGCTAGAACTTTATATATATGGAATCAGACATTATATACTCTTATGTGTAAAACTTTACTCAGCATATTGTGTTTTTAGATTTGCCCATGATGTTGTGTGTGTCAGTAATTCTTTTTATTGCTGAGTATATTTATTGCTGAGGACTATTACTGACCATCTCTTATTAATGGTCACCTGGATTGTTTTCAGTTTTTGTTATTATGAACATTGTTATATAAAACTTTTTGTTGGTATATGTTTTTGTTTCTCTTGGGTAAATATGTAGGAATAGAATACTGGGTCATAAAATAGGTATATATTTAGTTTGCAGGTACCTGCCAGACAAACTGATTTTTAAAATAAAATTATCACAGCCAGATACTTTTAAATCATCTCATGACAAGGCAAAACCATTATTGTTAGAATGCATGCACAGGGTCCAAGCATGGTTGCTCATGCTTGTAATACCAGCACTTTGACATGGTGAGGTGGGAGGATCTCTTTGAGGCCAGGAGTTTGAGACCAGGCTGGGCAATATAGTGAGACCCCATCTCTACAAAAAATAAAAATTAAAAAATTAGCTGAGCAGGGTGGTGTACACCTGTAGTCCCAGCTACTCTGGAAGCTGAGGTGGGAGGATCACTTGAGCTCAGGAGTTCGAGGTTACAGTGAGCTATGATTGTGCTGCCATGGCACTGCAGCCTGGGTGACAGAATGAAATCCTGTCTCTTAAAAAAGAAAAAGTGTGCACAGGGTCTTCAGCATCGTGCAAACTATAGCTAGGAGAGTTGGTTTCTGTCTGATACTTGATAGTACATATTTCCCTTAAATTCAAACTTTAACTATTTATCTGTATCAAGACTAAACCTTCCTTTTAGAACCAGCTTTTAAAATTCTCAGTTCAGAGGGAGGTGTGGGGAAGAGAGATGAATTTGGGAGAGTATGGAGTAAATTTGATGTGACAAGTCAAGGGATTTAACAACAAAGAAGTGGTATGTTGTGGGGTGGAGGGATGCTAGTGAGTTGTCCCTACTGAATTTTAACACATTAACTGATATGTGAGTTGTACTTAACTCACGCTGGTTTTGAGCCCGGGGCCTCGTGAAGCATATGAAGACTCAGTTCTCTGAAATAAATTCGATTAGTGTGTCATAAGTCACATACAACTCAATTAGCATGCAGTGTAAAAATTGATTCTGGCGCCGTGTGAGTTGCATATAACTCACGCACAGAAAACAATAAAAAATATAACTTAATGTTTTAGAAAGGATCATTTTGGTTTTGAGGTTTTTATTCTATTTTTGTAATAAAACACCGTGGCCCCAGGGTCACACAGTGTGACTGTCACACTTTAGTGTGGCAATGTGTTAATTTAGGTTTTTACAAAAGTTATTTTTAAAATGGTTCAACATTGAAAAGTATCCTGTGTTCTGATATGAAATGATCTCCAGAGAATCTCCTCATTCTGTTTAATAGCTACATAGTATTCCATTGTTGAAATATTAATTTATTTAATTACACTCCCTCCCCATCGATGGACATTTAGGTTATTTCCAGTCTTGTTCTATTGCAAACATTATTGCATTGAATAAGCTTGTACATGGATCACTTTGAAAGTATGGGTATGTCTATAGAATAAGTTCCCATAAGTGGAACTGTGTCAAAGGGTTTGTACATTTGTAATTCTCATAAATATTTACAGATTGTATGAGAATCCCCATTTATTCAAACTCTTGCCAATGCAGCATTGTTAAAGTTTTCTGTATTTGCCAGTCGTGTAGGTGAAGAATGGTATCTCAGCATTGCTTTTGTTTGGTTTTCTTTGAACATGAGTGAGGTTGAGCATCTTTTCATATGTTTAAGAGAACTGTTTGGCTTTTCACGAATTGTCTGTTTCTTATCTTTTGTTCATTTTTCTTTTGGTTTGTTGGTCCCTTTTTTATTAATCTCTAAGAATGCTTTGTATATTAGGGAAATTGACTTTGTGAATGAGTTACAAATATATTTAAAGAGGTCATTCATTAACATGGAGGTAGCTGTTTTAGTGGAATGGTGGAAAAAGAAGCCACGTTGCCATGGAGACAACTCTTTCTAGAAATTCGGCTGTGAAGCAAGGTAGAGAATGAAAACTGGAGGATTGATGTAGATGCAAAGGAGTTTTTCATCTTTTTTGAAAGAGATTCTTAATTGTGTTTAAAAACTGGTATGAAAGAAAGAAGTTAAAGCTGCAGATGGTGGTGAAAGATCATCAGCAGGGCTAGTTTCCTAAGTGACTGAGATTTTTGGGGAGCAATTACAAAGAAGGAAGAAATTTCTAGATATGATGAGTGAGAGAGTTAAGGGTGTCCTAGTCCAACAGCTTCTATATTCTCGGAGGTGTAGGCAAGTCAAGAAGCAAGGGTGTGGGAGGAGACGATTGGAGGGGACAGGAGGTTTGAAGTCACTGACTGTAATGGAGAACTGGAGAGAGAGCTGGCTAGGGAAATACAGAAAGATTGGAAAAAGTGCACAAAGTTCCATTAAGGTGGAAATAGTGATTTGTAGTGATGTCAACCTTACAGGTTGTTTGATTTTCTAATACAGCGTTTGGCAGTCCAGGTGTAGGACTGACAGTTCAGGATTAGTTTTGGGTTTTTTTCCCCCATGTTGGTCTAATGAAAGACTAGTGTAGTGAAGGAATTTAAGACATTAGCAAGAGAGTGATTTAACTGACACCAAGTTTTCTTGGTTTGATAGAGAAGGAAAGAAAGACAGGGTAGAGATGGAAAGAAGATTAGAGAGCGGCTCAAGAGACTGAGGCGTGAGTGAGTTCAGAGCGCAGGTATAGCAGACATAACAGAGAACTGCGAGGATAGGATGTGTGGTTGGAGAGTGGGAAGGCAAGATTCAGTATGGGAGCTTTTCCAGGTGTTGACAGAATCTGGAGTGCAGCCATTATCATGGGTGATCCAAATGGAGCAGAGATGTAAGGTTGTTGGAGTTGAGGAAGTCAAGAAACTGACCCAAATACGGTTTGTGATTGTCATCCTTGAGGTTATTGAAGTCATCCAGGAGAATATCAGTTTCAGGAAAAATGGTTTGCATATGGTGTCCTTAAGGAGTGAGAAGGACCTCAGCCCTACTTCCTGACATGGAGCTCTGTGATGCTTGGAATAGAAACTTGGGGACCAGAGGGAAGTAAGAATAGTTGTATATTGGGAGATCAAGAAGTCACAGGAGTTTGCCTGAGAGTCTGTCTTTCTGTCTCTGGGAAGAATGAGGGTTTCACTGTGGTTTTCCTGATTATAGCCTGTGGCTACAGTATTTCTTAGTGACATGGATGTGTTTAAATTCTGACGGGTCTCTTACTCATTTGTATACTTATGCATACAGATCCTCTCCAACTTCCATCACTATGCGTATGTTCTTTTTCCCTAGCATTCTTTCACTTGAGACTTGCCTTTTTTCTGCAATATATATTTTTTAGTTTTGTTTCTTATATTTATGCTCTGTGAT
>NW_012136303.1:6974984-6986177 GCF_000956105.1 Propithecus coquereli
CTTTATTTTTTATTTTTATTTTTTGAGACAGAGTCTTGCTCTTGTCGCCTGGCCTAGGATGCAATGGCGTTGTCATAGTTCACTGCAACCTCAAACTCCTGAGCTCAAGCGATCCTCCCGCCTCAGTCTCCCAGAGTGCTAGGATTACAGGCATGAGCCACCATCACTGGCTTACTTTTTAGAGAGTTTTGGGTTCACAGCAAAATTGATCAGAAAATATAGAGTACCCCCACACATGCACAATCTCCCTCACTATGGACATCCCACACCACAGTGGTACATTTGTTCCTATTGATGGACCTGTACTGACTCTTCATTATCACTCAAAGTCCATAGTTTACATTAGAGTTCACTCTTGGTGTTGTACATTCTGCGGATTTGAACAAATGTATAATGATATGTAGCCACCATTGTACTATCATACGGAAGAGTTTCACTGCCCTAAAAATCCTCTCTGCTCTCCTTACTTACCCTCTCTCCCTTGGCCTAACCCCACAAACACTGACCCCCCCCCTTTTTTTTTAAGACAAAGTCTTACTCTGTTGCCCCAGCTAGAGTGCCGTGGTGTCGGCCTAGCTCACAGCAACCTCAAATTCCCGGGCTCAAGCGATCCTCTTGCTTCAGCCTCCCGAGTAGCTGGGACTACAGGCATGCGCCACCATGCCCGGCTAATCTTTTCTATTTTTAGTAGAGACTGGTCTCTCTCTTGCTCAGGCTGGTCTTGAACTCCTAAGCTCAAGCGATCCTCCCACCTTGGCTCCCCAGAGTGCTAGGATTACAGGCGTGAGCCACCGCTCTTGGCCTTGACCTTTTAACCACTGATCTTTTACCGTCTCCATGGTTTTGGCCATTTCCAGAATGTCATATAGTTGGAATCATATAGCATATAGCCTGTGTACATATACATACACAGTATGTAGCTTCTTCACATTGGCTTCTTTCCCTTAGTAATATGCATTTAATATGCATTTAAGTTTCTTTCATGTCTTTAGCTCACTTCTTTTTAGCAGTGAATAATATTCGATTGTTGGCTGATGCCTGTAATCCTAGCACTCTGGAAGGCCGAAGCGGGAGGATCGTTTGAGCTCAGGAGTCCGAGACCAGCCTGAGCAAGAGCGAGACCCTGTCTCTACTAAAAAAAATAGAAATTAGCTGGATAACTAAAATATATATACGTATAAATTAGCCGGGCATGGTGGTGCATGCCTGTAGTCCCAGCTACTCGGGAGGCTGAGGCAGGAGGATCGCTTGAGCCTAGGAGTTTGAGGTTGCTGTGAGCTAGGCTGACGCCACAGCACTCTAGCCCAGGCAACAGAGAGAGACTCTGTCTCAAAACAAAAAATATTCGATTGTCTGCATATAGCATAGTTTGTATATTTATTCACCTACTGAAGGACATCTTCGTTGCTTCCAAGTTTTGGCAATTATGAATAAAGTTGCTATAAACATCCATGTGCAAATTTTTATGGGCGCATAAATTTTCATCCCATTTGGGTAAATAACAAGGAGCACAATTGCTGCATCACATAGCAACAGTATGTTTATTTTTTTTTTCTCTTTTTTTTTTTTTGAGACAGAGTCTCACATTGTTGCCCAGGCTAGAGTGCCATGGCATCAGCCTAGCTCACAGGAACCTCAAACTCCTGGGCTCAAGCAATCCTCCTGCCTCAGCCTCCTGAGTAGCTGGGACTACAAGCATGCGCCACCATGCCTGGCTAATTTTTTTCTATATATATTTTTACCTGTCCAATTAATTTCTTTCTATTTTTGGTAGAGACGGGGTCTCACTCTTGCTCAGGCTGGTCTCGAACTCCTGAGCTCAAACGATCCACCCGCCTTGGCCTCCCAGAGTGCTGGGATTACAGGCGTGAGCCACCATGCCCGGCCAGTATGTTTATTTTTTTAAGAAACTGCCAAACTGTCTTCCAAAGTGGCTGTACCATTTTGCATTCCCACCAGCAATGAGAGTCCCTGTTGTTCCATATTCTTACAAACATTTGGTGTTTCAGTGTTTTGGATTTTGGCCCTTCTAATAGGTATGCAGAGATATTTTCAATTCCCTAATGATGTAATGATGTTCCACATCATTTCACATGCTTATTTGCCATATATATATCTTCTTTGGTGAGGTGTCAGGTCTTTTGCTCATTTTTAAATCCAGTTGTTTTCTTATTGTTGAGTTTTAAGAGTTTTTTGTATATTTTGTATAATAGTTGTTTATCAGATGTGTCTTTTGCAGATACTTTCTCCGGGTCTGTATCTTGTCCTTATTCTCTTGCCATTGTCTTTTGCATAGCAGTTTTTGATTTTAATGAAATCTAGCCTATCAATTATGTTTTTCATGGATTGTGCTTTTGGCATTATGTCTAAGAAGTTATTACCATACGCAAGGCCATTTAGATTTTCTCCTATGTAATCTTCTAGTAGTTTTATAGTTTTGTGTTTGACATTTAAGTCTGTGATCCATTTATAGTTAATTTTTGTGAAAGGCACAAGGTCTGATCTAGATTAATTTTTTTGCTTGTAGATGTCCAGTTGTTCCGGTGCCATTTGTTGAAAAGACTATCTTTGCTCCATTGAATTGCCTTTGCTCTTTTGCAAAATATCAGTTGACTAATATTAATGTGAGTCTATTTCTGGTTTCTGTTGTGTTCCATTGATCTGTTTGTTCTTTTGCCAATACCACATTGTCTTAATTACTGTACTATTAGTCTTGAAGTCAGGTAGTATCAGTCTCTGACTCTTCTTCTCCTTCAGTATTCAGCTGACTCTTCTGAGTCTTTTGCTTCTTCACATAAATTTTAGAATCAGTTTTTTGATATCCACAAAATAACTTGCCTGGGATTTCGATTGCGATTGCATTGACTCTATAGACCAATTTGGGAAGAACTGACACCTCGACAATATTTAGCCTTCCTATCCATGACCATTGTTTATGATGGATTTCTTTTATATTTAGTAGCTTTTATTTTTTCTGCTATCAGATACTACACTTTTACCTTTGTGATTTCCTATGTTGCCCATTATGCTTAGAAAGTCCTTTTCCCTTATCCCGAGCTCACAAAAATACTCATTTATTCTCTTTTAAAATGTGTTTTTATGCATTTAAAAATTCTGATAATGTATTACTGGTTTAATGATCACAGCCTAGGAAGAATGGAGAAGTGGTCAAAGTATTATGTGGCTGCCCCTGGAGAAGGCCACCTGCTAAACCTATTTCCCTGCTAGGCATGGCTGCTGATACCAGGGGCAAACTGCTGGGGTATATATGAACCACCTACATCTCCCTCCCTTCCTACCTCTCTTCCAGAGATTTTCATATACTCCTTGGGGAGGCATGCTTCCCTTGGACAGTCACTACCGTATTGAATCACTTCTAGACTGTGAGTCCCGTGAAGATGGGGCTTGTGAATGTCTTTCATCCCAATTGTTTCTCTAGTACCTAGCTTGGTGTAGGGCACAAAAATCTAAATGGATGAATGAGCCATTATTACCATGGGAATGTCCCACTGTCCTCTAACGTAGTTTGAGGTGGAATAAAGGTTGAGAACAGCTATGTAATATCTACCTCAAAGGGCAGTACGTTAGTGCAGTCAGCCTACCTTCTCCATACTTTTCATTCTGAAGACTGCAAAGCTGTACTTAGCAGTCAATGTGGGACCTTTAAAAGGGACTGCCACCTAGCTCTCACCCATAGAGATGCAGTCTGGCATCTGGGAATTTTTTAAAAAGTTTTTCAGGTGATTCTAAAGTACAGCCAAGGTTGAGAATCACTGCTGTAAAAGCATTTTTAAATGCTTAAACAATATGTCTTAATGTGACTTATATGTGCAGGTTTGAACATCCCTAATCTGAAAATGCAAAATCTGAAATGCCCCAAAATTCGAGACTTTTTGAGCACTGACATGACACTCAAAGGAGATTTCAGATTTTCAGATTAGGGGTGCTCGACTGGTAAGTACAATGCAAATATTCCAAAATTCAAATAAAATGTGAAATTTGAAACATTTCTGGTTCCAGGCATTTCAGATAAGGGATACTCAATCTGTATAAAGATTCAATTAATAGTTGGACTCCTGGGGACATATGCACATAAGGCTCCCAAAAAATCATTGGTCTGTGTGCACATTTTAATAGCTCGGAAACCCAAAATATTCTTTTGGTGAGTAGTTACAATAATGTTGGACCTCACCTAACGTGGCTTCCTGTTTTCCAGGTAAGCATGGATTCCTGGTTCATTCTTGTTCTACTTGGCAGTGGTCTGATACATGTCAGTGCCAACAATGCTACCACAGGTAAATTGTCATTTGAAAGGCTGGTATTTAGAATCGAATTTTGCTTTCACATTTAATGACCCAAATTTGAAGATCTAGGTGGTATTGAAAGAATATTAAAATTTTACTCAAAAGGATGGTAAAATAGGTGTCTTTGGAATTCTCTGAGTTGTATTGAATGCTCAGCATTGTTTTATATACCATATACTTCCTACTTGGAGATTATTTATTTAAATAAAGAGATTATGCGTTCTTTCCTAAAAAGTAAAAGAAATTGTTGAGATTTAAGACTCTATATATTTATTCTGAGGAGCCTTGTAAAATATTCCGTCTCTTCCTCCCTTAGACAATAGTCCTTTGGAGGAGGTAGAACGGTCCAACATTAGATAAAAGTGAATTGCTTGTGTGTGTGTTTGTGTGTGTGTGTCTATGCGCGCGCGCACGTGTGTGCGTACTTGCTTGTGCATGTGTGTGTGTCTGGTCTTTGCTTGGTCTCCAGGCGTTTGAGAGTTTATTAAGGCATGCTGCTTTGTGTCTCACAACTTTTCAGCTTCACATTCTTCATGTTTCCCCTCTTTTTTTTTTTTTTTTGGTGTTTGTAGTTGCACCTTCTGTAGGAATAACAAGATCAACTAAAGCTTCAACAGCAGAATCAGTTAAAGAAGAGACCAAAACTTCAAATCCAACTTCTTCAGTAACTTCTCTTTCTGTGGCGCCAACATTCAGCCCAGATCTAACTCTGGGACCCACCTATGTAACCACTGTCAATTCTTCAGACTCTGATAATGGTACCATGAGAACAGCAAGCATCGATTCTGTAGGCACTACAGTTTCACCAAATGGAACGTGGCTTCCAGATAACCAGTTCACAGATGCCAGAACAGAACCCTGGGAGGGGAATTCCAGCACTGCAGCAACCACTCCAGAAACCTTCCCACCTTCAGGTACTAGAGATAGTTGCTATTTGTTCTTTTGCTCTTTGAGCTCATTCACCCCTTTATTATCTTTGTGTTTTCTAGCCATAAAACTTCTTAAAATAAGTAAAACTGCTCAAGCAAAGTGATGTAACCTAGATATAGAATTCTTAGGAATATCTGGTTAGCATAGAGTTCAGAAGAAAGCAGAAGGATTCTAGAGGATATCATTCTGCTGGGTGGTACCCTGGTTAGATTGGGGAGGTTTAAGTGTGTTTAAAGGTAGAGAAGAAGGTTGAAAAGACAAGAGAAAAAGGGGAGCTAATGGCTTATGCAAGAGACTGAAAATGAAAGGATATAAGACTGAGTAATAGGATTAGCCTTGAAAAGGAAGGGATCCATGGAGCCCACTGGAGGGAGAAGAATAGATATGGATGTCCATAATAATTAGATATGGAGTGGGAGGCCAGAGGCCAGGATGGGCTTAGGAAAGAAGGGCTCAGGAAATGGTGATGTTGCAGTACCAGTTGTTCGGGGCCTCAGCCCAGCCCTCTCATCTCCTTGGATCACAGTCACTGGGTTGAAGCAGAAGTAGTCCCAAGGATAAAGTCAGAGACCTAGATCTGAGACCAGGTAGGGAAAGGCAAATTTCTGACCTCTTTGAACCACCTCAGGCCCCTGGTCTGTAGAAGAGGATTAAAGGGTCCCTTAAAGGGCATCTGTGAGGAGTAAAGTAAATAATTGTTTCCTGATTGCTGTGTAACTGTCATTCTTTTTCTAACAAAAATCACGGTTCCCTCTTCTTTGATCCCATCCCCTTGGCTCAAATTTCTTCCCTCTTAGATGGTGAGCACCCCTAGGTGGAATTACATCTGGCTCATGGAGAGCTGAATTGAATCTCATTTGGTTACTACAGATGACATCTTTTAGCTAGACCTTACATTCCCAGACCCTTCACCTGCCTGCTTCAATCCCATATTTTCTACCATACAGGCAATATAGCATTTGCCTTTAAGAGCAGAGTCTGCAGATCCACACTACCTGAGTTTGAATTTCAACTCTGCCATAAGCTAGTTGTATGACCATAAGACAAGTTTAATCTCTTCATACCTCAGTTTGCTTGTAAAACAGGAATGAATGATAGTAATAGTTCTTACCTCATAAAAGAGCTATTAGTATTAAATGAGTTAATATGGGTAAAGTACTTACAATGGTGCCTGTACATGGTAAGCACCATTTTTAAGTGTTAACTGTTGTTATTGTTGCAATTATAGTTCTGATAGTTATCAATAAAATATATAGAGGTACATTTATTTATGCTTTTCCTGAACAATCCATGGGAAAAGAATGGAGGTACATTTAATATATATGGCATCCCACTATTCTTGATGAGGTAAGGGTCTGATATTTGCTTGTGCTTTGAAGTTAATACAGTTTTTTTGTTTGTTTTGAGACAGAGTCTTACTCTCGTCCCCCTGGGTAGAATACAATGACATGATTGTAGCTCACTGCAACCTCAAACTCCTGGGCTCAAGCAATCCTCCTGTCTCAGCCTCCTGAGTAGCTGGGACTGCAGGTGCCCACCACATTGCCTGGCTAATATTTCTATTTTTAGTAGAGATGGGGTCTTGCTCTTGCTCAGGCTGGTTTCCAACTCCTGAGCTCAAGTGATCCTCCCGCCTTGGCCTCCCAGAGTGCTAGGGTTATAGGGGTGAGCCACCACACCCGGCCTAAAGTAAATGCAGTTTTGTCATAGTTATTACTATATGCTAGACATTGTACTAAGGGTTTTATATAATAATCCTGTGTGATAAGTTCTAGTTTATATTTTACAGTTGAGAGAGTTTTATAATGATGAGACTGTAATTTCTAGAGTGTTTTTCAAAATGCAGGTTATGACCCAATTCATGAAATCAGTTTAGTGGGCCACAGCTAGTGTTTTTGTTTTAATGGATGGTCCAATTCCATTTCTATTCTAGTTTTTTCATGTTACATACATAATTTTATAAAACTTTTATTTTTTATACACAAATGCAGATACAGATATTGAGTAATGACATAAAGTGTATTTCTTGCTGTGGGTTATGGCCACTGCTCAAGGAGGAAAGGCAGATTAACTTTTACCAACTGAATGAGCAGATGGAAAAGGTGAGGCTGTAACCCTGGCCTGACTGATTTCACAGCCCATGTTCCATTCTGTACTGTCATTCATTTAACAATTCTCTGATGTGACCATGGATAATTATCTCCTCTAAACAGTTGCATAATTTAAGACTATATATAGAGGTTAAATGGTTTTCTTTAGATCTCAAGGCTGGCAAATTAGGCCTATTTCTCACTTTTGTAGTCATTCCACACTGCTGGTAGAGAATTTAGTTTCCCATAAACTACGTTAGGTCCAAATTATGCAACAGCTAAGAATCCAGTTATTGTACATTTAACACATTTCATGTCAGAGGAGACTGAGACTATATTTCTCTGGTAGTTTTTATTCAATGTTAGTAAAACACAAGGAAACCATTATGGTCCATGAGGATGTCACAGTCTTAAACTATACAATACAATTACCACAGTCTCATCAATTCTCTTGTAATAGTTATAATTTTTGCATCAGTATTTGATGTTTTATATTATTATGGGTATGAAATATCGTTCATTGCTGAATTATAGATATAATTTGATTATTTTTCCTTTCTATGCAATTTTTTCCTGAATTTAATAATTGCCTTGTCTTTTGTTTAGTTTTCTAGTTATTGCTAGTCAGTTCCTCCCACACTCTCCAGAGCCTGTCAACACAGTTTTCTACAAAGTCAGACCTAATAGATAATCTGTTACTACTTTTTTTACCTGGAGAAATTTGTCCTGAGACCTCCTTTGACTTATTCCAGTCTAGGCTTATTAATCTCCAGGGCTACTACAGGTAAAAGCCTGGGATTTCCCTTCTCTGTCATTCCGTGAATTCCCTTTGCTGCTGCTTCCTGGTTTTCACGTTATCTTCTTTTTTGTCTTCTTTTATCATTTGGTAGAAAACATGCTTCAAAAGCTTCCTGAGAAAGGGGTCTGTGGGAGGTAAATTGCATTAGACCTACATGTCTGAAGATGTCTTTAGGGCTATATATAGAATTTGAGGAAATATTTTCCCCCAGAATTTTTAAAGTATTGCCCTGACTGACTCCTACTTACCAGGCTTGGGTTCTACTGCTATCTTAATTCATAATTCTTTGTATATTTTTTAGGATCTTCTCTTTATCATTGGGGTCCTGAAATTTCACAGATGTGTGTCTTGATGTGGGTCTTCTTCACTCATTATTATGGACAGGATACTTGATAGGCCCTTTGGAGCCTTGGAACTTAAATTCTGAAGATTTTCTTGCATTTCTTTGAAACTTTCCTCCCTCTTCCACTTCCTTTGTTCTCTTCTTCTAAAATTCCCATTATTTGGATATGGAACATATCCTGAATTAATTCTTTAATCTTCTGAATTTTTCTTTCTTATCAATTTTTGCTTTGAGTCTCTTTTTCCTCTTAAAAATAAGCAAAGGCATATATATTTCTTATTCCATTTATAATACAAATAATAAATATATTGAGTTAATTTCTGCACATTGCTTTTTTCAGTTGACCTTATCATCGTACTTGTTGTGTATTTTAGTCAAGAGCTGCTTCATTGTGTGGATGCACCTTAATATATTTAGCCAGTCTCCCCTATGAATGGATGTTAAGGTTGTTTTCAGAGTACTCTTACGAACAATACAGTTTGTCATTTCAGAGGTATGAGAATATTCGTAGGATAAACTATTTTAAGTGTGCATTTAAAAACTGATGGATATTGCCACATTTCCCTCTATTGGGAAATATATTCCTATTAGCAATATGTCAAAGTGCCTGTTTTTCTAAACTCTCTTCAGTGCAGTGAATTATTAAACTTCTGGATCTCTGCCAATCTGGTGAAAAATAGCGTATCAGTGTAACTTTAATTTGCATTTCTCTGAGTGAGGTTGAGCAACTTTCCATAATTTAAAAGATGATTTAAATTTCTTTTTCTGAGCACTCTCTGTTGATATCTTTTACCCATTTTTCTTACTAGGCTGTCAGGTTTTCCTGACTGATTTGTAGAAGCTCTTTATGTACGTTCAGGAAATGAGCCTTTTGCCTATGGTAAAGTTGAAGATATTTTTCCCTGGATGGTATATCTAGCTTTTCTGCATTGTAAAAGATACCATGAGCAGTTTTTTTTTTTGAGACAGAGTCTCACTCTTTTGCCTGGGCTAGAGTGCCATGACGTCAGCCTGGCTCACAGCAACCTCAAACTCCTGGGCTCAAGCGATCCTCCTGCCTCAGCCTCCCGAGTAGCTGGGACTACAGGCATGCACCACCATGCCCGGCTAATTTTTTCTATATATTTTTAGTTGTCCAATTAATTTCTTTCTATTTTTAGTAGAGACGGGGTCTCGTTCTTGCTCAGGCTGGTTTCGAACTCCTGAGCTCAAACAATCTGCCCGCCTGGGCCTCCCAGAGTGCTAGGATGACAGGCGTGAGCCACCGCGCCTGGCCCATTAGCAATTTTTAATCTTAAAAATTTAAATATTTATCACTTTGTTTTAACTAAATGTTTTCTAGGTATTGGGTCATATTTAGGAAGGCTTTCCTTACTCTAAAATTATAAAATAGTTTTTTCTTCAGGACATTTATATTATAGTTTCCTTCTTGTGTGTGTATATATGTGCATACTTAAAATTTTTGATCCATCTGGAATTTATTCTGACACAAAATGTAAGCTATGGATCTGTTATTCCCCAAATAGCTAACTAGTTGTCCCAGTACCCCTTAATGAATAATCTTTTTTTTCTCACTGATCTGAAATGCCACCTTTATTATATACTGAATTAAGATATTTATTTAGGTACTTACTTGAGTATTTCAGGACATTCATTCTATTTAATTTAATTAATTTATTTATTTTTTAGTTTTATTTTTAAGAGATAGGGTCTCACTCTGTTGCCCATGCTGGAGTGCAGTGGTGTGATCATAGCTCACTGTAACTTTGAGCTCCTGGACTCAAGTGATCGTCCTGCTTCAGCCTCCTCCCAAGTAGCTAGGACTACAGGCACTTGCCACTGTGCTTGGCTAATTTTCTTATTGTTTTGTTGAGGCAGGGTCTCGCTATATTGCCCAGGCTGGTCTTGAATTCTTGGGTTCAAGGGATCCTCCCACCTTGGACTCCCAAAGTGCTAACGATTGCAGACGTGAGCCACCGCACCTGGACTCGTAATTTCTGTTGATCTTTTTCTCTGTCCATGTACAAAACCCTATTGTTCTAATAATTATAACTTTGTAAAATATTTTATGTCTGGTAAAGTGAGTCATTCTTTTTTAATATTATTTTTCAGAATTTTGCTAGCAATTCTTGATCATTTTTCCTTTTCAACATTAGAATCAGCTTCTCTAGCTGGAAAACAATTTTTTATTGCTCATGTTAAACATAGAAATTAACAGGGAGAATGACATCTTTAAGATGTCTTCCTATCCAAGAATGCAGTACATTCCATTTGCACAAGCCCTACTTTTTTTTTTTAATCTTTTGTTTTTGTTAGTATAAATGGAATATTTTTTTTATTATGTCTTCTTGGTTGCTGTTGGGGATATGAAGGCTATTGACTTTTGTAGGAATATTTTGTAATGACCATCTTAAACTCTCTTTGTGTTTGAAGTAATTTTCTTCAGCAATTATCTTCAAATCATCTCATCTGCAAATATCTTCCAAATTTTTAGACCTCTTTCTTTCTTGTGTTTAATTGCATTGGTGAACACTTCCAGAACAAAATTAGGCTGCAATTGTAAAAGCAGATAGCATTGTCTGGTACCTGAAGCTAAGGAGGACATTTTCAGTGGTTTTACATTATACATGGTATTGCTTCTTGGGATGAAATAAATGTATTTTTTTTTTTTTTTTTTTTTTTTGAGACAGAGTCTCACTGTGTTGCCCGGGCTAGAGTGCCGTGGCG
>NW_012136303.1:6986927-7066382 GCF_000956105.1 Propithecus coquereli
TTTTTTTTTTTTGTTTAGATTGACTAACCATTTATCTATTTCACGGTTTGTTGCTTTTTTCTTCCAAAGAAGCTGTTCTTGTATGTTTATTAGTTCTGTTGTTTTTCAGTTTTTTATTTCATTGACTTTTTCTTTATTCTTATTCTTTCTTTCCGCCTTCTTTAGATTTATTTTACACTTTTAAAAATCTTTTTGCATTGAATGATTATTTGCATTCTTTCCATTTAATTAACATTTAATGCTGTGTATTTTGCATAAGCATGGCGTTAGCCACATCCCATAGGTGTTCCTGTAGGTAGTTGTATTAGTGTGCAATCTAAGCTGCTCAGACAAAGGTACGCCAAAATTCAGTGACTTAAGACCAAAGTGTCTTTCTCTTCCCAGTCACATTCCAGAGATAGGCAGGGAGCTTTGTCTCATCAGGGACCAACTTCCTTTTCTCTTGTAGCCCTGCCATCTCAACAATATTGCCCTTTTATGCTTGGTTAGAGATAGTTCCTAATCATTGGGTTCTAGTTCCAGCCCCTGAGAAGGAAGAACAAAAGGAATCGGGACAATTTCTTTTCCAAAGAATGTGACCTGGAAATTACCCACATTGTTTTTGTTCGCATCCCATTGGCTGGAATTCATCACGTGACTACACTTAGCACAAAGAAGCCTCAGAAGTATAGCTTCTAGCTGGGCAGTTTTATGTTCAGCTAAAAAACAGGGGTTCTGTACCAAAGGCAAGAAGAGAAAGAGAGACTGATACAGTTGGAGAGATGGCAGGTTCTGCACAAAAGTGTTTTCATCATTATTATTTTAGGTATTTTTCAGTTTTGGTTTCGGTATTAATTTTCAAGAGTTTTCTTACTTTGTTAATTTCTAATTTTATTGCATTGTGATAAAAGAATATTGTACTGTTTCTACTAATGGAAATTTATAAGGGCTTGTGAATATCCCATGGGCCTTTGAAAAGAAGGTTTTTCTCTGTTAGTGATTAGAGTTTGGTATATGCCAGTTAGATTTTATTACCTCTTATCATTTAGGTGTTTTATATCCTCACTTAGTTTTGCCCTCCTGCATTTTAATGGACCAAAAGCCATAAAGTCCTCTAATATCATATGTTATTTCTCTTTGCATTCTTGTACTTTTTAATGAATATTGATGCTGCCTTGTTTCTGTACTCAGGGAGAAAACCAGACGACTGACTAAAGTTTAGCGAATCTGGACAATCTTGTTTCCCAGCTGTTGGAGGATACCTCATTCTAGGTCCAACATTATATATACATGGAGGAAAAAGTATCCCTTTTCAAAACTGGAGCTTGTTCAGTTTTACCCTAAATTGAATAGTAATGTTTTTCTTTAACCTGAGTGAATGTTTCTATTTTTCACTTATTACACAGGTAATTCTGACTCGAAGGACAGAAGAGGTGAGCCGCTCACCTTATATCTGTTGTCTCTTTTACACAGTGTATGGTATTCATCTGTGTTTCCTCTGCTTACAGTCTGTGGTAACCTTGTACATCTGTGGCTGTGTTGTTTGTTTACTTTCCCTTAAGTTGATTCCATATTAACCTCATACAGAAAAGCAGTAGAAATAAGTACTATATTTAATGTTTTTAAATATAGATTACGGATTCTAACAGCTATGATCTATTTTAACAAGCAGTAAAATAACTATATCTTACTTTGTCATGTCACCTTGTTAATCCTGCCTTTGGTGATATCAGGTTATAATTTTTATGCCATAGGTTATTTCTGATTTCTAGGCCATAGTTAACATTTAAACATTCTGGCTTTGTGTTGTCTTTCTCCTAGTCTATAAAATGTTGACCCTTTGTGGCTTTATATGGCTTTCATGGATTTTCAGCCCTCTAGTGTAAAGTCCCTATAGCTTGAGATGCTGTGTCTGTGGTGCAAGCTAGACTGCTGAATCCCTGGTCATCAGAGAGGAGGAAGACCTGGATACTCATGTGCAGAAGTATGGCACATTTTGCCTAAGACAACAGTAAGGCTGCCATCAAAAGACATGAGAGAAAGAGATCATCCAGTATTCTAAGAAATGATCGTTACATTTGAGTTGGAAAAATGTTACTGTATAAAGCAGGTTTTTTTATCATGATTTTCTATTTTATGAAATCAAACTTTTTGAGATTTTTTTTCTGACTGTATTATTTAACTATGTACAAATTTCCCTGTGTAATTAAGTAATGGTACATTTGGAGGCTTATGAAGTCCCACTAATTAGGGAGCATTTGAGTCAGAAAAGTGGATACTCTGTAATGTCCATCTGCCACTATATTTGGTGAGAAATAGTGAGGCGTTACCATACTGTGTACATATTTCTCTTACTTTCCTAAACTCAGCAACCAAACATGGGATTAATGCAGTATCCTTGCTATACCGATTCACTTACTATCACTATCAAATGTGTAGAACTTAATAGGTTTATATTGCAATAGATGCTTATATTTGCTCCCTAAACTGCTCTTTTAACCAGTCCTACAATAAAATCAAAAGTCAAAGTAGTAGGCTTTAAGATCTGTTGATTCCTTCCTCTACTTAGTGTATGTTTTAATAATATTCATCCCTTTTCTTATCCCAGATATTATACTTCTTTTACCTAGCTGATATTTAAGTAGTTTCCATACTGTGATTAAAAAAATAAAATTACCTTAATTATCTAGATTATTGCTAATGACATATGAAAAGTTTATTAATATAATAAATCTCAGTTTTAAGTCAGGAGATAATTTTGCATAATTCCCTTGGCCAAACAGGGAACTGAAGAAGCATATATATTCTAAAGTCACATGTGTAATAACAATTTTACCAAAGCAGATCTTTAGAAGTATTGTAAATTTGGATATCACATTCTAATTTTAAAGCTAAATGCTTTTTGAGACATGAGTCAACTATTTGGAAATATGTGTATTATAATGTGTTTGATAAGCAAATTATGTCCTATGCAGATGAATTAAGGGTTACAAGTTTTTATGCACTGGCCTTTGGGGTGCTTTTGAATACCAGTGGTTGGTGTTTCAATTGTCAAAGCAGGAAGGAATAAAACAAGAGAGGGAAGGAGACGCAGGCAACTCTTCTTCCTCTTTTGAAGTCCAAGAAACGGGTTATTTTCTTGTTGTTTTTGTTTGTTTGTTCGTTTTTTCTTTTTTTGGAGACAGGGTCTCCCTCTATTGCCTGGGCTACAGTGCAGTGGTATTGTCATAGCTCACTGCAACCTCAAACTCCTGTTCTCAAGCAATCCTCCTCCCTCATCTTCCTAAATAGCTAGAACTATAGGCGTGCCCCACCATGCCCGGCTAATTTTTCTGTTTTTTTGTAGAGATGGGGGTCTCGCTCTTGGTCAGGGTGGTCTTGAACTCCTGACCTCAAGCAGTCTTCCTGCCTCAGACTTGGCAGAGTGCTAAGATTACAAGTGTAAGCTACTGTGCCCAGCCCCTATACCTTTAAGCAAAATTCTGCATAAACCCATCTCATCCTACTTTCCTACTTTTTATTGTAATAGTAGAATTTGGTTCCTTTTTTCTTTTTTTGATAATGGGATTTTCATGTGAAGACCTTATAACTAGTATTTATTAAATAGCAAGAACACAGGGTAAAGCTGGTTCTAATCATACTTTAAAAATATTTTAGATGTAATCGTTGATATAACTGCTTTTTTAAAAATCAGAAAATAATATGTTTGTAAAGAAGGATCCTTGAGACTAGAGTTCTAGAACCAGTCAGGATCTAAGTATTCTGCTGAACCCCAGAGACTCCTTAATGTTTCTCAGCTCTCGTTTCAGATCATCTAGATCTGCTCCCTATGGCTTTCTCCTTCAATACTTTGCTAGAGTTAGAGTCTAGAAAGGGATGACATTCTTGTTTAAAGAGGTATTTTTGGATTATCATGGTAAGCAGCATTATTGTGAACTCCATTTTTGATAGCTTTCCTTAACACCTTTAATAATACATTCAGCATTCATTCAGTGCCTGTTAGATGCCAAGGATTCCAGAAAAAAAAAAAATGCTTCCTGTCTCAGGAAACATGTGAACACCACGTATCAAAGTCCACTCAGTACATGCTGCTGGGTATACCACACAAAGTGCCAAAAGAGCTTGGAAGACTTGTTGCACCTGGGGAAATGGGAAGGAGGCACAGAGATGAGCTTTGGACAGTTTAAATTAAAATAGTAAATGGGGGAAGGAGGACACACCAGATAGGGCAAGAGCAAAGAGGCGTGAAAGAGCAAGTTGTATGTTTCAAGAACTGCTCACAGCTGATGTACGTGAAGTGGGGAGTGGGTTTTAGAAAGATAATTCCAGAAGCCTTAGAGAAGATAGGTGGGTAATAGAAATTAAGGTTTCTAAGCCTGGCATGGTAGCTTGCGCCTATAATCCCAATGATTTGGGAGGCTGAGGTGGAAGGATCACTTGAGGCCAGGAGTTTGGGGCTGCAGTGAGCTATGATCGCTGTACTCCAGCCTGGGGACAGAGTGAGACCCTGTCTCTTAAAAAAATAAAAAATAGTAAAGTTTCTGAATGGTAATTTGGCCCAAGACGACAGTGATTGGGCTCAGCCCAGTGGTTTATGCCCTAGAGGCAACCCAGTCACTTTTGCTGTTTTTAGAGCTAGTTGGAAGCACTTAAAACAGCATTACAACTCTGCCTTTGAGAGTTGATAGATACTACTGCGTAAAGTGTAGAGAAGAGATAAATATGTGAGTGTGAGGAATTACGGCATTTACTTCACTATTTCTGTAGTTGACCAGAGTGTGTCTCAAGTCCTTAGATTACTTGCCTATTTACATATGAGCCCTTAGATTGATATGACCCTTTGTTTTCTTGGACATCTATTGTCCTAGAATCCCATTTTAGTATTTTGAAATGACTGCTCCCAGGCCTGAGTCTAGGAGGTAAAACTTTGCTAGAATGGAAGTTGGGGCGGAATGCATAGGCAGTGTGGAATGGACCAGTGTATCTGCCTTGCCTGTACTGGCCTCTGTTGTGCTAGCCCAGCTATTCAGAGGACCCAGACTAAGACAGTCCTAAGCATGAGAAGGCAATGAATCTGTACAGTTTGGGAGGAACCCTAGGAAGGTGACTTGATCCTGAGCTTATCTCCAAGTCTAAGATTTGATATGGGGAGCTGTAAATTCTCTCTCATTTCATTAGTAGATCTAAGTCTCCTTCCCTCACAGAGACCTGGGGACATCTTTGCTATCTGTATTGCCTTCTGACCATGTAAAAAACATGAGTGTAATTTTGATGTCAAGAGGTAAAATCTGGCTTTCATGATGGTGGACTGTTCTGGCCTGAAAGCTTGTAAGAGCAAAAGTGTCGTTGGTCCTATAATTTATGGATAGTCTGGAGAATACTGTTACTTTGTTTTCTTGCTTTAGATTTGCAGCTGTGTAATCATGGGCAAGTTATTTAATCTTTGCTTAGTTTCCTTATCTGTAAAATAGGTTTAATAATGGTGTATCTACCTTAGGGTTGTTAGGATAATTACATGATATAATATAGGATTGTGCTTTGCTCTGTTCCTGCCTTATGTTACTGTTTAAATACATGTTTAAATATTAACTAATAATTTTTATTAATTCATAAGTTATCCGGATAGCTACCTCCCTCCTTTCTCTATTGCTTGTAGTTGTCAGCTCTCCTAGTGGTCATAAACAATACTGCACTCTTCCTTGCCCTCTCTGATACTCCATTGATTCATTCATGCAGGACCTTTCCTGACCACCTCATCTTAAATAGAACCCCTCATTCTCTTTTTCACTCTTATTTTTCTTCATGGCACTTTACCACTACCTGTATTATACATTTCTTATTTATTGTCCTGTCTCCACTGGAGTATAAGCTTCATATGGGCAAAGATGCTGCATCCTCAGGACCTTCTTGGCACAAGTAGTCACTCAGTATATATTTATGGAATGAAATAATAAGTATTGAGCTTAGGGATATGGGGGGCGGTGGCCTTGAATCCTGGCTTCAAAATTTATCATTTAATGGACATGTAACACTGACCTTAATCCAGTGTGATAAGGGTTGTAGCAGAGTGGTTACATAGCATTATGAAAGTAGCAGTTGATTTCATTAAAGGGAGCAATCAGAGAAAGATTTACCCAAAAAAAGGTGATATTTGAGCTAGAATTGTATTAGAGGAGAGGTGGTAATTACATTCTAGATTAGGGGTTGGCAAACTTTTTCTATCAAGGACCGGAGAATAAATAATTTCGGTTTGTGTGACTCCCAGCTGTCTCTGGCATCTACTCCACTCTGCCTTTGTAATGCAAAAGCAGCCATAGACAATATGAAAATTAATGAACATGGCTGTGTTCCAGTAGAATTTTATTTACAAAAACAGGCAGTGAGCTAGATTTGGACTGTAGTTTGCCAGCCCCTATTCTAGACAAAGACCCTCCTGAGCCTAAGAAGCTGGTCTGAGGTTCTCTGCTAGTGTGTGAGCTTCTGGATGCCAAGGCCAATCCTTTTCCATTCATATCAGGCACTTTGCAAATGTGACTTCTTTTAAATCTCCCATTAACTCTGAGAGGTGGAAAGTGCTATTACATTTCCATTTCCTGAATCATTCTAAGAGATTATCACGCAGTTAGTGAGTAGGATAGTGGAAATTTGAACTCCCAGGTCTATCAGACCCTAAAGCCCCATACTCTGCAAATGGCCTTCTTTTGACCTCATGCTGATATGAAAATTTGGCTAGATAACTCTAAGTTCAAAATCCTAAGAACTTTGTAGACAGTGCACCATTGATTTCTGGCAGTGATGTTTTAGATGAGCAATCGTAAGTGAATCTGATTCTTATTTCTCTGTAGGGAGTCTTTCTTGCACTGAACGTTGGTAAGTGGCCTGTGGCTGGTTGGTTGATTTCAACCCAAAATTTCAGAATTTTTTCAAGATGCATCCAATTAAACATCTTTTTTCCATATTACTCCTCAAACTAGATGGTTTCTTTTGGCTTGATAATCAGGGAATTTTCTTCTGTGATTTCTTTCCCTCCTTCCTCACTGGTTTCTTCTTTGGGATTTACTATTGAATAGATACTAGATCTCCTGGATCTAACCAGCTTGTTTCTTTTCTCTGGTCTCATAATTTCGTCTCTTATTCTATGTTCTGGGAGCTCCCATGATTTGCTCTTTCGTGTTACTAATTTGGTTTTCAGTTATGTCTGTTCTCCTGTTCAGTCTTTCTAATGAGACTTTTCCCTCTAATCTTGTTATTTCCTAAGAAGTCTTTCTTAATACTCAGATGGCTCCTTTTTAAAAAAGATCAATGTAGTATCCTCTTGCACAAATTAACAACGTATTTTTAAAGATTTATTCTATTTTTGTGTTACCTCTGTTTCCCAGGGCTACTATTGTTCTCTTTGTTATTTATGAAGGTCACCTGTAGGGCTCTGGTTGCCCTTTGCCCTGGAGCACTGAGTGGCCTGGAATGCGCACACTGTAGGCATCCCTTCAGGAGGAAAAACAGGGACATATATCCTAAACCAGCAGTTAGTGATGGTCCAGGAATTTGGGACAGGACACAGTTATCCTCTAGGCAAGCTGCCTTTCTTTTTCTTTTTCCCTTCTTCCTCTCTTGTGGCTGCCTAGAGTTATCTCAGACACTACCATGTTTTTTTTCTGGTTTCAGGGCCCACTAGGAAACCTTCTGTGGACCTAGTACATCTAGCAATCATGTACAATGTATAAACTCACTCTAGTGCCAACTGTAAAGGAACCAGAAAAGGCATTTATAAGGCAATCAGGGGAGTTTAAATAGTAACTGAAAAATATTAGATGATATTAAGGAATTAGTGTTACTTTTAAAATGGGATAATGGTATTATGGTTATATTAAGAACCCTTATCTCTTAGTGATACATACTGAAGTAGTTATAGTTGAAATGACATGTCTCAGATTTGCTTTAAAATAATCCAGTGGGGGGGAGGTTATAGACCAGTGGTTCTTAACTGGGGGTAATTTTCCCCCCAATTTAGCAATATTTGAAGATACTTTTGATCATCACAATTGGGGGTTTGCTACTGACATCTAGTAGTTAGAGGCCAAGGATGTTGTTAAACATCCTATAGTGCACATGACAGACCCACACAACAGAGAATTATCTAGCTCAAAATGTCATTGGTATGAGTTTGAGAAAATATATATATGCAGCTTATCATTTGCAAAAAAAACACACACACACAACCCTCACCACTCTCTGTGACAAACTCCCCCCTCTGTTTTTCTAGCTGAATCTGGATGGAAAACCCCAGCTTGTCATTTAGCCTGTGGGTGTACTGGCCCTGGGTTGGCAGGCGTTTGTTTAAATACCATCCTGATATCCCAACATCCACTTTCATCCCCAGTCCCAGCTGACTGTGAGCTTGAGGCCCAAACTGGTAAAACTAGTACTTAGTTTTCAGCTGGAGTTTCTTGGGCTGATTGACCTCTCCAGCAGCTGAATCCTGTCTGTTTTGTCTTCCAGAAATCTCTCAAAGTTTCTAGTCTATAGATGCCACCCTTTGCTGCCTTTCAGATATGCTGTTGATTCATTAGTATTTTTATATTTCTTGTATCATTTCCATGTGCTTTGGGGAAAAGGAAGAAGTAAATTTATGGATTCAGCCCACTGTCTTAAGTCAGATGTCTCTAATTACCTTCTTATAATACCTGATATACTTCCCTCTGTGATTGGAATTTAACAAAGACATACTTAGAGATAAATCACTAATTCTTTTGTTCATTCACTCAACATAATCCATTATTTGTTTAGTGCTTATTGTGTGTTAAACTCTGTGCTAGGTTTTAGGTATATAGTGAGAAACAAAGCAGATATGTAATCCTTGCCCTTGTGGAGTTTATTGTATAAAAGAGGGACACTCATTAATCAACTACAGTCAAATAAATATATAGTTGCAACATGTGAGAGGTATTATCAAGGGAAATAACAGGGTGCTTGCTCTATGAGAATAATATAGAAAATAACAGCTAACTTTGAGTACACAATGTGTGCTAGTTACTGTGCCAAGAACTCTACATGGATGATCCCATTTAATCTTCAGAATAACTTATTTTAGAGATGAGGAAATGGAGATGTATGATCCTAATTTAGTATTAGAAAGTCAAAGAAGACCTCTTGGAAAAGTAACACGTTTTTAAAAATGAGAACTGGGTGAGTGGGAGTTAGCCAGGCAAAGAATGGAGGGAGACTGTATGAAGCAGAAGTAATAACATGTTCAAAGGCCTAAGGATGAAGGAACTCAGCATGGAAGGATACCCGTGGTTGAAGTTTAGAGAACAAGGAAAGAGCACAGGAGACAGGAGGTAGGTAGGGGCTAAATCGGGAAGGTTGTGAGAGGACACGGTAAGGGGATTTGATTTTATTCTGCCGGTATGGGAAATCACTGAAAGGTTTTACATAAGAGAGGGACATGATCTGATTTGCTTTCCTAGAGATCACCTTGTCTGCTTTGTGGAAATGGATTGGCAGGGGCCAGAGGCAAGGTAAGAGAGGTTGGAGGTTGGAACTACACTGGTGACAGTAGAGAATGGAAAAAGACAGACTGATTTCAGGTTTTAGGTATATCCCTAAAATATATTACTTGCAACTGGGTTGGCCGTAAAATATAAGCATGAGGAAGAAACGGAAGGATTTCCACATTTCTTACTTGAGCGACAGGGTGGATGAGAGTGCTAGTTACTGAATGCCGAGGAAAAGGTTTTAGACACAGAACATTTGTGTTGCCTATGAAATTTGAAGTGGAGGTGGCGCATAGGCAGTGGAGGGTCTGGAGCTCAGAAGAGAGGTCTGACCAAGCAATGCAAATGTGGGAATTGCTAGCATATCATTTGTACTTATGGCCATGTATCCGATCAGGTCAACTAGATAGAGTGTAGAGAAGAGTACCAAGGACAGAACCCTGAGGAATGCCCATATTTAGAGATGTGGTGTTGGAAGAGGAACAACTAGCAAGCAACACTGAGATGGAGCAGCCAAGAGACAGAGAAAATCAGAAGGCTGCTCTGTAGTAGAAAGCAAGAGAGGAAAGTGCTTCAAAGAGGAGGGAGTTTTTGAAGGATAGCTTGCTTCACTGCATCACTGCAAAAAAAAAAAAAAAAAAGGAAGTAGTGATCAACCAGTTTGAACGCTCATTTTAAAATGAGAGCTGCTTACCACAGTTATGTTCAAAACTTTCCATCAACAAAAAAGCATGGTATAATATCTCCCATCTCTTTGAAACAAAGAAAAAACAACTGTCCACCTCATATCTCCCTCCAGCTGCCGCTCCTTTCCTCTGCATCTCTTTATGGTAACAGTCCTCGTAAAAGGAGTCAGTATCTCACTTTCTCCTCTTTTTATCTTTATTTCACTCCATTTGGCTTTCTCACCCACTACTCAGACTGCTCTTGAAAAGGTTGCTGATAGCTGCCATCTTGTCCAATTTGGTTTTACTTAGGCCTCTTCCTACTGAATCTGTAGGCAGTATTTGAGTTGATTACTCCCTGCTTGAAAAACTCTGCTCCAGGCTTCCATGACATCACATTCTGCCTCATTACCTCCCACCTCATGGCCGCTGCTTATGAGTCAGTTTAGCTGATCTTTTAAAAGAATGTAAATCCAGTTATATCTCTCCTCTGTTCAGAAGCCCTCCAATCACATGGAGAATTAAAGCCACACTCAGTACCATGGACTACAAAGCCCTAAGTCTGCTAGTTCCTGCCCGCCTACCTCTCTGGCATCTCCTATCACATTGGCCCTTGTCCTAGTCCTCAAATGCGTCAAGCTCCTATGGGCTGATATGCTTGCAATTCCCAGGTCTTTGCATGGTTCGCTTCTTATTATTTAGAGCTCTGCTTAGATACAGCCTCCTCAGAGAGACTTTCCCAAACCGTTTTATCACTGCCCCCCAACCCGTCACTTTCTATCTCCTTACCCTGCTTTTTTTCCGTCATAGCACTTGTCTCTGTTGAATTTAAGTATTGGCTTGTTTGTGAACAGTGTCCTCCTCGTCCCTCACAGAATGTAAGCTTTCTATCACTTGTCTGCTTGATCGCTTCCCCATTTCCAGTGTCTTAAACAGTGCCTGGCATACAATTGCTGATTCATAAATATTTTTTGAATGAATGCTGCTAAGAGGTTGAATCGGATGAAGGTGGGAATGAAATGAGTCCATTGGATTTGACAATATTCGATTTGTTGGTGTCCAGGCTGAGCAGTTTAAACAGCACTGAGAGCGAGAGTCAGAGCAGATAGATTAAGGAGAACCCAGAGGTGAGGAATTAGAGAAAACAAATTAGACAACTGTCGTGAGAAGTCAGCTGAGAAGAATAACACAGTACTGGTGGTAGCTGGAGGAGGGTAATTGAGGTCAGGAAATCTTTGAGATGACAGAAATGGATATAATCCAGAGCACACGTGATGGGATTGGCCTTTACATGGGAGGAACGTGTCCCCTCATTTAGCAGGTAGGAAAATGGTGAAGATAGATACAAACTCACACTGGTTGTGTAGTTCGTGGTCGGGGGTGAGAGTGGACAAGGATGAGTTGGCACCCAGTCAGCTGAATGAGAAATGAGGCTAAGCACTGGGTGAAAGGAAGCCAGGCCCTGTGGAATGGAGGGAGGTTGCCATGTCTCCAAGCTGCATGTTGGTATAGTTAGGGTCCTGGCAAGAGGTGGCTGGGGGAGCAGAGTATGTATAGAAGCTCCCAGCAGTTTCTGATACATGGTGCCCAAGGGTCTGATGTCTGCTTGTCTTAATCAGGAACAATATTCTCTGTGCCAGGAAGCCATTTGGGTTTATGATAGGAAAATTGTCTTTTTCCCTTCCTTTCCCATCTTCCTTTAGACGGAGCCCATTGAGGCTAGGAGAGAGTATGGTATTGGCCTTGCACACCCAACCTACCATCAGGATTGGATGTGTTCGTGCCTCCAGATATTCGAGTACTTTTTATGTTCTAAGTACTGTTTTATGCTCAAAGATTACAGCAATGAATGAAACGAAGTCTCTGCCTTCAAAGAGCTTTTATCCTAACGCAGGGAGACAGTAAATAAATGTATGTCAGAGATGGGGTAGGCATGTCACCCTGGGCCCTGTGCTCCCCCCAACCCTGGTAGCCCTGGGGTGGCCATCGGAGGTACACACTCACACTCTCTTCTCTCTGTGTTTCCATGTACTGCCATCTGCAGAAGTACTGAATGAGCCCTTCTTCCTCATCAGGATGTTTCCCTGAGCAGCTGACTTGAGCCCTCCATTGCACAATGTGGTAATGACTTATTCTATTCTCTTGATTTCAGATGAGACGCCAATTATTGCAGTGATGGTGGCCCTGTCTTCTCTGCTAGTGATTGTGTTTATTATCATAGTTCTGTACATGTTAAGGTGAGCATGTTAATCCTTCTGCTTAGACTCTGTTTCAATACCCCAGTGTCTCAATAAGCCCACACAGTCCAGTAGACATTAGGATAAGAACAGTGAATAGGATAGAGGGGGAATGACTCATGATAGTGCTAAGATTAAAATTCTACTTAGAAATGGTTTAAAAGCTCTACATAGCCTTCCTTAAGCCCTGGATCCTCCCCTTTTCCATCTGTCCAAGCCTAGTCCCCCACCTGCAGTTCAATCTAAAGCCCAAATGGTGGTTTGGAGGTTGGGGTAAGAAGCCGCAGTTTGTTTTATTAGTGACAGGTGTTTCAGGATCTTCAGATCTAGCCCTGTTGAAGCAACCCCTAAAAGGGCCTCAGTGAGATTACATGCTCAACAAAAGCCTACTTTATTTCTAGTTGGGGCTTTGTCCCCAAGCCCCTCTGGGACCCCTGGCCCTGGTGTGCTGAGCTGAACCATGTGAGTTATAGGATTCCTCTTTTTGACCTCCTGTCAGAGTCCTCTAGACATTACCACTCAAACAGCGAGCAGAAGCAAGGAAAGGGAACCCAAGGGAGAGAAGGGGGGTGGTGCATTTGTTCTCTTCCTGCTAAAGCTACTGCCCTAACGGGGTTTAGCTCTGCCTTATCTTTGGCTTAACCTGTTCTGTGCTCCCTCTTGTTCTGCAGGGATAGAGAAGGGAACCGTGTGTGCCCCCTACAATTTGGCTTGTGTCTCCATTATTCTGCAGGAGACTTGTGGCCAGACCTGTGCCCACCCAGTCTGAAGCTCTGGGCTTCTCCCTGGGGACTCCCAGGCTGCACTGATGAAATACCAGGATTTTTTGTTTGATACAGATCTTCCTATCTCCCCCACTGTATTCCACTCACTCATCCTTTCTCCACCTGGTGCAGCTGTGCTCTCTAGTGGGTCTTGGAACTAGAGCTGCACAAAAGAGCCGTGCCAGCCAGAATATACCGTTGGTGTTACCTGGGTTGAATTCTAGTATGCTGAGGGTAAGCAAGAGCAGCCCAGGGTACTCAGTCACCAGGGCATGGAGCTGCCTCAGGATGTGTGTGACCTGTCTCTGAAAGAGCCTGATTATTTGATGAAGGAGATTTAGAAAGACTGTGTTGATAAGTAGGAATACACAGCCAATGACTTGCCTTTTGCTCCTCTATGCTTTGTTTTTCACTATGAACATTTTCTCATTAGGTTTAAGAAATACAAGCAAGCTGGGAGCCATTCCAATTCTTTCCGCTTATCCAATGGCCGCACTGAGGATGTGGGTAAGGCACCCCTTAATGGCATGGGGAACCCTGACAAGGAGGAAAATCAAGAAATTAGGGGTTTCCTCATCCTTTAAAAAAAAACAAGACTATAAAAAGAGGGGAGAAAAAAAAAAACTTTTGAAGAAAACAGCCCTAGATCTTGGAGGCTTGATCCATGAGATACAATCCCCAATTTAGTCTCCAGAAAAGGGGTTGGGTGCCCAGGGCACCTGACTGACTTCTTCCCCTCTTCTGCACTGCAGAGCCCCAAAGTGTGCCACTTCTGGCCAGATCCCCAAGCACCAACAGGAAGTACCCACCCCTGCCTGTGGACAAGCTGGAAGAGGAAATTAACCGGAGAATGGCTGATGACAATAAGCTCTTCAGAGAGGAATTTAATGTGAGTTCTTTGTTGAAAGTGGCGTATCAGATGAGAGGAAGGCAGACCTAAGGTCAGGCCTTTTGGGTCATGATGTAGAAAACAGGTTTCTAATGCTTAAGAGGTGAGAAGTTTTTACCAAATTTATTGGATTCTCTTCCTGTGTGATTGTGGATAGGAAAGGAAAAGAGATTTGCCTCAGTTTCCTAATCTACCCATCCATCCATCCATCCATCATCTGTCTATTCATTATCACATCTGTTACTTCTTTTGTTTAAGCATCTAATACGTGCCAGGTACTATTCCAGCTGCCAGGGTTATGATAGGGAGCAAAAACAGATCCAATCCCTACTCTCAAGGAACTCACTGTCCAGTCGGGAAACCCCATAAACAGGAACAAAAATAACAACACAAGTCCAAATAGCAATACAGGATATAAAGGACTAGTGCATAGTTGTAGGAGCCCATATTAAGAGATGGCCTTTTAGAGTATAGAGCAGGGGTTTCAGAGTGTCTAAAGTAGACAGTAGGAGTAGCTCAGTCTGGAAATGAGGACCATGGCAGACTGCAGAGCACAGGTCTTTTCTTGGGTATTTAGATTTGTATTTTTAATAATTCCCACAAGGAAGTGGAACATGTTTGCAAACCACCAATTCTAATCCCAGGTCAGAAGAGATTCTTTGAATAAATGTTGTTTTAATTTATACCTAATCATAGACAAGGGTGGCAGGGAAAGGGGAGTAAGGAACATTCTGGACACTGGAAATAGCAGGAGCAAATTGTCAGGAGTGAGGGTGGATAAGGGAAGGGTACATTCAAAAAATTAAAGAAGGGATGTGTATGGCTAAAGGGCAGAGATTCAAGGGAATAGAAAGAGGTGAAACAAAGAAGGCTGGCTTTCCATCAATCTTGTAGCTTTCCATGAGAGAAGTAGAAAGCCATGGACCAACCAGATCTGTATTTTGGAAAGATGACTCTGGCTTCTATATGGAGAGTAGCCTATGGAGAGATCAGAATAGTTGCAGGGAATAGAGTTAGGGTCTGCAGAAGTTGTTAAGATCAGAGGTGCTGCTAGATTGACCTAAAGTGGTAATGATTAGGGAGAGGGGAATGGACTTAAGAACGTAGAAGAGCAGTTCCAGAGTTGGTTCATTCATCATTGCTAAACTCTCACTTTCCTTCAGACTTTTCCAGTAAGCCATGTATCAGCTTGTCTTGTAGGCTGGTTCCTCTCATGATGCCACAATGGCTTCCCCAGTTCTAAGCATCACATGGAGCTCTAACAAGGTCCAGTGGGAAAAGGATGACCACTTCTTCCTTTTATCAGGAAAATTTTCCCAGAAGCTTCTGGAGACTTCCCTCGTCGCATGCTCTTTCTTAAGCCAGTCACAAGCAAGGGAGAAATAGGGTTACTATGGCTAACTGAAACCAATCCAGATTATTATTCCTGGATCATGTGGGGGATGGATGGACAGCCCTACAGAATAAGAGCTCTGGGAAAGAAGGAAAGGAGGAATGGTTATTGGGTGTGTAGATCACCACTCATACCTGCTCCACTAGTGAAGGGCTTAGGGAAGTGGAGAGTGAGAAAATTACTAACTGCTATATAGAGAATGGATGGAAGGAGACAGAAAGAGTTGAAGCAGGACACCATTTACCAGGCAAAAGTTTAATGGAATAGTTTGGACCCTTTTTTCTGGCTTTTGGAAAAACAGCACCATTTAATGCTCATTATTGATTGAGAACATTTATCATACACCACAGGACAGCACCCCATCTTCAGCACTATACCTGGGTCTGTGGTAGGCATTGTACTGTTTCGTAATCTGCAGTACCAACTGCTTCTGGGTGATGGAGTGTGTGATCCCCTTGCCATGAATTTTGCTTAGAGGTAATATTCCCTGAGATCCCATGATAAAGGCCTTCCAGTAAATCCCTAGATGGTGATAGTGTCCTGGAGGCACGGTGGGTAAATTCAGATAGATATCGTGAGGAGAGCCATTTGCTGTGCTATCATGGCAACCATGTTTATGAGCTCATTTGGGCCAGCACTGGGATAGCAAAGGAAAGAGCTGACCATCATTTCCTGTGTTCTTAGCAACGAATGCTGTCTGGTAAGGATTCACATGGCACATAAATATTTCCTATTTTGCTCCAGTTTATACTCATTCAGAGCCATTGGTTAAGTAGGTTACCCCGCAGCAGTCTACTTCCAGCATGGGCCAGCGTGTCTCATCAAGCCATTTGTATACCAGGCTGGACTTTTTCTTCCTTCAGTCAACTGTTGATGTCAGCGGGCAGTCAGGAGTGTTTGTTGAGGGAGTGGGTTGTGTGGCAGTCATCCTATGCACATCACTTCCAGTTGATGGTGGAATTCTGCTTGGCATGTCCAAATTTATGGCTTATTGGATCACATAATACCTAGTTTATGAAGAGGAGTTGAAGTCGTTTGCATATCTAGTGCCTTATGGTCAGGCTTATAGTCTCCACTCTAGAGCACAGTATTAAGCTGGGAGCATGGTCTTATCACCATGTCCTAGGGTTTTTCATTATGATTCTACTCTTTAGCCTTACCATAAGCACTTTAGAGCCCCATAGACTCTACCAGAGCCAGTATCTCCATGGCCTAGATCAGCTGGAGAGCCTTCTCTTTTCTGATCACTCAGTAAATGGATCAGAGTAGGATACAAGCATATGGTATATGCCTGTGGTCCCCAAACCTCCCGGGCTGTGGCCCAGTACCAGTCAGTGGCCTGTTAGGAAGTGGGCCACACATCACCACCTGAGCCCCACATCACCTCCCCAACCCCACCCCCAGCATACTCGGCCTCGGTCCATAGAAAAATTGTCTTCCATGACACTGGCCCCTGGTGCCAAAAAGATTGGGGACTGCTGGTATGCTATGCTAAACCCAAAATAGCCTAGAAGCATTGCTCCTTGTCCTAAGCAGGGGAGGGGTGTTGGAGCAAGGAGCAGCAAATTGTCCTTTATGTTGGAGGAGAGATCTGTCATGCTGCAGGTCTTTGACTTTTAGAAAACTTGGCTGAGGTGGCAGGCCACTGTATTGTGTACATCTTAGCATGTATATCTAAGATAACATAACTTCCTGCTCTTTAATTTCTGTCAGCTTGGTGTTATCAGTATAGTTGTCAGGGTGACGTCCTGTGAAACAGACAAAATCCTCATGAACCAGATCACAGCACAGAAAGGTCAAGATTATTTATCACTAAGGCTGCTCCTGTCTTGAGAAAAGGTAACTGCCTTAGGTAGTCTGCACAATTTAAAAAGAACATACACTTACCCCTATTAATAGCGTAACCAGGAGTTTTGTGTTAATCTGTAGGAAGGAGAGTACATCTAGGAAAAGCAACTATAAATCTGCAGCTCCAACTGATTGAGTTTACCATAGTCCACTGACATTCGTAAAGACTTGTCGATCTTTCGTGCTAGTCTGTTTGGTGGCTTGTGTGGAGAGGTAATATGAAACAACAGAATAGCTAATACTAGTAGTTACTGAACACTCACTCCATGCCATCACTAAACTCAGAGATGTAAATGGATTATCTCATCATTATCCTGCAGCTTTTAAAGTTTTCTGTAGCACTTAAGATCATGCAATTCACTAAGGGACTTAGACTTTTGGGAAAGAGAGATCGCTGCTCTGGGAGCTTGCATTTGCTCTTTCTGTAAAGGTCCCTATCTAATGGGTTAGGGAATCAGTGTGGCTATTCTGCCACTTAATAGGTAGCTCCTAGTGTGAAGCCAGTTTGGGCCAAAACTCCTTCCATCACCTGGCCTGCAAAGACTGCATTCTAATTAGCATATCATGGTGACATTCTGGGATCCTGGGAATTAGTTAGCTCAAGGCTGGAACCCAGTAGGCCCCAAAAGATGCATTTCCCTTTACCCAGTTTGCAGTTACCGTGGTAAATAACTATAGATTCTTAGGCAAAGATGAAGAGGGAGGTTCATGGTTATATATGAGTGTTGATGTGCTGTGGCAGGGTTCTCCCTTGGCGGTGCCTTTCCTCTCCCTTATCAGAGGGTTCTTGGTCTATGAAATGATCCAGGCCTAGGAATTGGATGAGAGGGGCTATTTCTCTAGCATATGGTCTTTAGTAGGCTACCTAAACTGACCTGGGCTAGCTACCTTCCATTTTTGTTATTGGGAGCTTCACAGTGAATTACTCACAACCATAAACTTCTGAGTTCTAATGCCAGTGGCCTCTGACATGCCTTCCAACCCTCTAAGATCAAGAACCCATTTTGAAGCCAGGCCCTTTACTAGCATCTCAGTGTGGAGAGGACAGCCAGGAAAGCACTTCTGAAAGATTCCAGCACTTTTCCTCACCAGTGCACACCCTCCAGCAAGCACGTATTGTGGATTCCCTCAAGGACATACTGGAAGGTATCGGTAGAAAGGTTGAGCCTTTAGAGCCCATGTACCACTCTGATCTCCTCTACTTGTGCTGAGATTTTCTGGCTTTTCATTATCAACTCGGTGAATCCAGCATTCAGTCCAGATTTCCACTAGTCACCCTAACCCAGCCTTAAAACTGTGGCCAGTGCCTGAGCTGTTACACTACCTGCACAAGTTCATTTGACCATACCAACTAGAAATTTGGCCTCATCCAAAAGTTATCCTCTCTCCTCTTCGGTTTGACATCCCCCAAATCTATATCAATGACTAGTCCTATAATTTTTAATTATGCAACTGAGTGAATTCCCATAATTTCTTCTAGGTATTTATTAGCTCTTTGCTTTTCTACTTTATTTATGTATTTTACTCTCCAGATTGTGTTATGCTTATATCCTGATTATCCATAAGCAATGAGACCTGGGCTATGGGGCAGTTTTCATCATGAAAGCAAAATACTATAGAGAACATAATAGAGATTTTTGGAAGTTAACTTTTTCCACGTACTCTGTTTCCTTTCATAATTATTTCAGTCGTCTCACTTAAAGCCTTATCTTTCACATGAACACCCCAGGAAAGATGGCGAATTCTCTTGGCATTAAAATTCAGTAACCAGCAAAATCCTGAAATTGTAACAGTTGGTTTAGCAAAATACATTTATAGTCATAGAAAAGCCCTGAGTCTTGTGCTATCATTTGGAGGTGAACATTTGATGTTGGAGCTGGGCTTTTTCTTGTTTGTTACTTAATATTGTCAGAAGTAATCTTCTTGGTTTCAACATTTCTCATCTCCTTTTAATTGGGACACTCCCACCCCTTTACCACTAGCAAGAATACATCCCAGGTAATTGTAAGTATTAACTGAAGTAGAGTTGTACAGATGTGAACTGTGAGTGGCTTGCTTTTTCCCATCCTGGAAATTGGTTGGCAGTCTGTTTCCTTCCATCTGAACCCAGTAACAAGCTTACATCACCCACATTTCCCCCAACAGTTTCTCAGCTACAACCCACTCTGATACTAACCGCTAAGTCATTTAAGGTCCAAAGTTAAAAACAAGAGAAGTCAGCTCAACTAAATTAAGCAAAAACCAAACAGAACTGTCAATTTAGGAATACACTGGAGGAGCTAGCAGAATCAAAAGATGAGTTGGAGTTCCAGGCCTTGGGCAGAGCAGGTACTACCTTGGTGGCTCTGGGGCCCTCCTAGGGAAGCACTTAGTTTTCAAAATCCTGGGAAAGAGAATCTGATTGGCCCAGGTATGAGTCAAGTATGACTATGCTTGGACCAATCATCCCTGGAAGGGAAGAGGAGAGATAGCACATAGGGAAAACACAGCAGTTTGTGTCTACTATCATAGAATAATGTTTTTATAGTCATCATGTGGGGAAGGCCTTTCTAAATTAACTATAAGATTCACACACCAGAATGGAAAAGATTGGTAGATAATAAATATATTAAAATGTTAAACATCTGTATGACAAATAATGCCATTAAAAAGTGGCCAAAGGGGAGAACCTATTTGCCACAGGTAAACAAAAAGTTTTCCATACAATTTAAAGAGCTTCTACAAACCTATGAGGAAAAGGTAAACAATTCAGTAAAAAAATTGGCAATTTACAGAAGAAACACAAATGGTTTATAAACATAGAAAAGAAGATCAATGTATATAGTAATCAGGGAAGTATACATTAAAGCCAACCATTATTTTGGACCTGTCAGATATGAAAATTTTAAAAGATTGATATCAAATGTGGGCAAAAATATGGGAAATAGATATACACAAGTGGAGGGAGTTTAAATTGGTATAGCGTTGGAAGGATGATTTGGCAATAGTAACCAAAATTTAAATGCTTACACTATCTGACCTAGCTTCTGGGACTCTATGTAACAGAAAAACCCTCGTGCACAAGTGTGTATTTGTATAAGCGTTTTGATTATAGCATTATTTATAATAGCAAAGAAAATAAAAAGCAAATATCTATCAAGTAGAATGGCTAAATGATTTCTTATATCCATTATGAAATCCTATACTGTCATTAAAAGAAATGTGTTCACAAGGATCTCCCAATCATATTGTTATGTGAGAAAACATAGCAGAGTACATGGTATAATCACATTTTTATTTTTAAAAAATATCTGTATATCTGTGTGTGTTTGGGTGTGTTAATACTTTTTTTTTTTTGAGTCTGGAAGAATGCTATGAACTGTCAACAGTGACTTGCTACAAAGGGGGTGGAAAATAGGAGAGATAGGAAACTGCTTTCTGCTGAATTATTTGACTTTGTTTTACAACAAGCATTTTTTTAAATAATATTTTTTAAAGCAGAGTTTTCTTTTTAATATGGGAAATAAGCTAATGGACCTTAATATGCTGTAATGGATATGTAGCATCTAGAATAAAGAAGCTACTATCCCTAGTTCTAACTGTGCCAGGAGTCTTGTGGTCAGTTCGCTGTGAAAAGGGATATTACCAAATGGGATGTTCCGGAGAGAAATTGGACCATAGATGTGACAGCTGAAGGAACAGTAGGCATAGGACATGACAACTGTCCTCAGATGTTTGACTTTGTTTGGCTGAAAGGAGACCCTGTAGCATGTCTATGAATGCCTACCATAATCAGAAGTTCCAGGCTATGGCTTTCATCCTAGTTACAAGCTGGAACTTCTTTACTTACTAGCATTTGTCTTTGGAGGAGTCGTTGAATTTATTTAAATGGAACATTTGGAAAAGCCACTCATTGAGGTCCCTAAAGCATGCTCAAGGTTTAAAAAGAAAAAAAAATTGGTTAGCTCCTGAGAAGAAGGGGATAAGAGAGAGAAAAAAGAGGAAAAGGTAGAGCCAGGGAGACCGTCAGAATCTGTGCATTGTAAGATGTGACCTCCTTCCTCAGGACCTCACATCTTTAATAACACAGTTAAGCCCGGTGAAGAGAGAGTGTGTGTGTGTAATCTGGTGATGGGACTGAGTGTGGCATCTGAATTGAGGCAGAGGTGAAAGAACCTTTACATTGATGAATTATCTCAAAATAAATGAATGAGAGCCAAAGTCCTATGGGATTTAGCAGGAACTGTGGCAAGGGCTTTGAAATTCAGTAGTCTGGAGAGTTGAGGGTTCAGGCTTTGCAAGGAGCAGAGAAGGTGCCACCTGACATCTGTGTTTCACACTACTTAGTACAAGGGAAATGCAAAAGAAATTGTGTATCTGGATGTGGTTCCTTTTAAACAGAACTCTTCCAAGAATTGCCTTGGAAAGTAGTAAATTTCCCATCTCTGCAGTGTTTCAAGCACCAGTGACTATTAGGTGAGAGTATTGAAAAGGGGATTCAAGCATTAAAAGTGAATGAGATTCAGTCCTGTACTGGAGATCTAGGCAGCGCAGTGAGTCAAGGAAAGAAATGAAAGGTATGAGGATTGCAAAGGAAGAGACAAAATAGGAATTTTTCATGGAGGAGAATATTGTCTTTAGAAAAATCCAAAGACTCATCAGATAAATTATTAGAATTAAAAAGTTATTTTAGCAAGGTTGCTAGATACAAAGGCAGCATAAAAATTAATACACTTCTATACATAGGCCACAAATGGAAAATCTAATAATACCTTTTAAAAGATGCCATTTATATAAAATATACATAAAATATAAAGTACCTAGGGATAATGTAACAAAATATTTAGAGAAAATTATACAAATGCTTGAACACTTTAAAAGAAAACGGTTTAAATTAGTGAAGAGATAGAATCAATGGATTAGGAGGCTCAATATTGTAAAGATGTCACTTCTCCCCAAACTGATATATAGATTCAATGCAATTCCAATAAAAATCCCAACAGGTTTTTTGTGGAACTTGACAAGCTGATTCTAAAATTTATATGGAGGAGAAAAGATCAAGAATAGCCAAGACATTCCTGAAGAAGAAGAACAAGGTGAGGAGACCTGCCTTACCAGATATAAAGAGATTATAAAATTTTAGTTATTAAAACAGTTTTGTATTGGCTCTGGGATAGTCACATTGACCAGTGGGATAAAATAGAGAGCCCAGAAGCAGATCCATGTGTAAGTGGAAACCTATTTATGACAGAATTGCTGTTGCAGTTTGGGTGGGGAAAAGGATAGTCTTTACAATAAATAGTGCTTGGGACCATTGGGTAACCCTGTGGGAGCAAATCAAATTGAATGTTTGTCTCATACCAAACAAATGAATTCCAATTGTTGTAAACACTGAAATTGAAAGGACAAAATGATAAAATATAGAGACAATAATGTAGTAAAATATACTTATAATCTCACAGTAGGAAAGAATTTCTTAAGACTTACATTGATGAATTTGACTATAGGAAAATGCAAAGATTCTGTTCATAAATAGATAACCATAAAGAAAATGCAAGGGTAGGCCAAACACTTGGTAAAAGATATTTGTAACATGGATAACTGGTAAAGGACAAGTATCCAGAATATACGAATGCAAATTAATAAAAAAATAAACAAGCAATCCAGTAGAACAACGGGGAAAACACTCGACTAGGTACTTCACAGTAGAGGAAAGCCTTTTGACCAGAAAACCGTGGAAAGATGATGAACCTCATTGATAATCGGAGGAATGTAAATTAAAACTACATTTAATGCATGTAAAGCCTGATGATATCAAATATCGATGAGGATACAGAACAAGTGGAACACCGTACGTCGCTGGTGGAAGTATAAATTGGTACAACTGCTTTGAAAAACAATTTAGCCTTATCTGGTAAGGTTAGATACTCATACCTGAAATTCTTGAACGTGTGCAGGAGAAACACACATAAATTTGTTCTCAGAGCAGGACCATTAGCTGTAAACAACCCAAATATTCATCAGTAGTATAATGGATAAGTAAATTTTGATACAATCTCAAAGTAGCTGAAATGAGTGAACAGCCTAGATGAATCTTAAGAACATAATGTTGAGCAAAAAAGAAGTAAGTCGTCACTTGATCACAATTCCATTTTTATCAAAAAATAGACTGAACAATAATAATATCTTCTTTAAGAATACAAAATATATGGGATACAAGTTTACTTGTGAAAAGGGAAGGAAGGAAGAGGATATGAGGAGAGGGGCCCAAAGAGAACTTCTAAGTTAAATTGAATGACATATACTTTTTTTTAAATAAGTGTGAATAAATTTGAAAGATATTGTTTAAAAACTGACGTATTTTAAAAAACGAGTTCCTGTTAAGACTTGAGCAAGAGGTGAAATGGTCTTTGATGCCACCTAGTGTTCCTAGAGAGTTTAACATCTTTTAGGCTTCTCGCCCAGTTGCTCCTTTCTAGCTCCATGAGCTGTTTTTCAGAGTAGAAACTAAACGCTAGGGTTCCCCTTGTTTTCATCTCGGACTTAGGCTCTTCATTCTGAACTTTTGCATCTAGCCCTATGTTCCTCAGGGCAAGCCCCTTCTTTTCTCTTGTAAAACAATGACTCTTTTTAACTTTCCTTTTAAGAGCTTTACCTCACCCAGAAACCTAGTTTTTCTTTATTATGACTGGGGGAGCTAGGCATGCTGATAGGACTATTAGATGGCAGTCATTGTCATTCCCAACCTTGCTGTATTAAAGGCTGTTTTCAGTTGTCTTGTCATTACCTCTATTCCACATCATTTTAGAGAAAGGATGTACAGGAAAAGTAGTGCCTCTGGATTAGTCATGAGGACTTAAAAACCTGGTGTCTCATCCTGCCCTGTACTGGAGTTGGGGGGAACCTGTGGAAATCTATCCTGTGTGAAGGAAGAAAAAGCAAACTGTGGGTGAATTGGGAAATTCCATTCTTAAGTATGATCTCTGTTCCATGTGCAAGAGCCCAGCCCAGGAAACTCTTTTTCTCCCCTTTATTTATTCGCAGCATAGTGTCAAAGGGAATTGCCTCTTTTAGTGAAATCACATGTAGAACTCCCAGGGTTTTAACTCTGAAAGGAAAATCTCTTGAGTAGGTGAGGGCAGATGGACTATAAGACCCTGATTCCCTTTATCTTTGAGTCTTTCACTTTAATTTCTCCTAGCACTTTATGCTGGCTCCCAGGAAATATATTTGTTCCCTTCTTAAAGCTCTTGCTTCCATCTGGCAGTATTGGTTTGCTTTGGGCTGGCATTTCCTTCATTTAATCTTTTTGGGATTTTTTTTTTTTTTAACTGTCAGAGCCAGAAACCCGAGAGTCATTCTTCATTCCTGTCTCTTTCTCTCCCCAATCCACCTTCCCTTCATTCCATCTCCAAATTTAGTAATTCTAATTCCAGAGTATATCTCAAATACATCCATTTCCTTATACCATCATATTTTCATGTTTCCACTCCATGCTTCTGTTCTTGACTCCCTTCAGTCCATTTTCCACATAGTAACCAGAGTGATTCTTTAATAAATGGATCTCACATTTAAAACTTCACTGGTTTCCAGCCAAGCATGGTGGCTCACACCTATAACCCTAGCACTCTGGTAGGCTGAGGCAGGAGGATGGCTTGAGCTCAGGAGTTTGAGAACAGCCCAAGGAATAGTGAGACCCTGTCTCTACTGAAAAACAAGAAAAAATTAGCCAGGCATGGTGGTGTATGCCTGTAGTCCCAGCTACTCGGGAGGCTGAGGCAGGAGGATCGCTTGAGCCCAGGAGTTGGAGGTCACAGGAAGATATGATGATGACACTGTACTCCAGCCAGGGCAACAGGAAGAGACTCTGCCTCAAAAAAAAAAAAAACTTTAATGGTTTCCTCATGTACGTAAAGATAAATCCAATCTCTCTTTTCAAGTACCTACATGGAAATGAATGATCTGACCTTGCCAAGCTCATCTCCTCCCACTTCCTTCTGCCATCCCCACCAACCTCACTTTCTGCATGACTCCTCCACTAACCTTGTGGTTTCTTACACAGCCAAGCCTTCTCCTGCCTCTGGATTATCACAAATGCTGTTACCTGTGCCTGGAATACTGTCTTCCACACTCATCCTTCCTCATAGAGACCTACCCCTCGTCTAAATTTGGCCCTTTCTGATACTTCATCTCTAGTAGCATTCTGTTCTTTCATTGCATTTATCGTGATACGTAATTACATATTTATTGTTTTATTTGTTTAATGTCTGCTTTTCACCCACAAGTTTGTGTTGTCCGTGAGGGCAGGAACCATGTATATGTTTGATTCACCACTCTTTGCTCTATACCTAGCCTGGTGCCTAATAGGTACACAATATGTATTTGTTGAGAGAATGAGTAAGAAGTAATACATAAACTATAATTTACTTAACTGTTACCCTACTGCTGAATGCTACGGTTGTTCTCAGTTTGGAGTTATTCTACATAATGATGAAGTAATTAATTTGAACACAGAGATTTTTATTTCCTTAGGGTAGATTCTCAGAAGTGGAGTTGATAGGTCAAAAAGTATAAATATTTTTAATGCTCATAAAACATATCAGTTATTTGGAATAAGTGTTGGAATTTTAAAATGTTTTCCTTTTTACTTTCTTAGTTTTGAATATATGGAACATGTAAGAGGAGAACAGTTCAAATAAAAAAACTTACCTTCCTACTCTCATAAAATGCATTTGTTGAACGTTTATTCTGTGCCACACATAAGATAACAGATTTGCCCCAGTTCATACAACCCAGACTATCTCATGTCAAACCATTTTATGCTTATCCACATACCTCCCTGCGCTAATTTACTTTTGTTCTAAAGTGCTACAAATTTAATGTCACTTCATCCAGATCTTCTTCCTAACCGTTGTATCCATGTGAATGCCCTCCTATTCACCCACCAGTCCTTGCTTTTTTGCCACATGATGTTAGAGGCTGGGGTGCCATGCCCCCTTGTCAGACCCCTAGAGAGAACCCAATTCAGCTGAGCATCCAGAGCCCTCCTGTCTGGTTCACTCTGAGATGTACGTCATCTTTGTGGGGTGGTTAGCATGAAGATAAATGGCCCATTCCTTCAGTTATGTCCCCTCGCTGATTTACATGGGTGGTCCATTTTGACCGAGCATTGTAATAGGTCCCTAACCACATAGTAATCACAAAAACAGCAGGCTTCGCTTACAGTCACTGGAAAGGCATTCTGCCTCCTGGAGATTCTTGTTGTTGAACTCTAAGGAGCTTGTGGCTATTTAGGGGAGAAGTCCATTCTCTATGTTAGGCTGCAAGTATTCACCTGGGCCCATGTTTATCCCCCCAAGAAAAGGTAGAATTTGCTGCCAGGTCAGGATTTGGTGCAGCAGTTTGCATGCTTGGTGTCTATCCCTGCTAATAACTCCTCTAATTTCTTTTAATCTTTCAGGCTCTCCCTGCTTGTCCTATCCAGGCCACCTGTGAAGCTGCCTCCAAGGAGGAAAACAAGGAAAAAAATCGATATGTAAACATCTTGCCTTGTGAGTGTTTGTAGTATTTCTTGGGATGTAACCCAAAACTACATCTCTAGCCAGATTTTCTGAGGATAGAAAGAATCTTGTGGTTGGTAATAACAGTAGGGTTAAGCCTTTGGACTGAAAGGGCCTTTATAGTTCCCAGGGTGACCGCACATGCTCACAGAGTCAATTAAGTGGTTGACCAGGATTTTTGTGCCAGGCCTAAAGTTTCTCGTAGGCCAGAGAGAACAGCTTCACTAGGACCAGTCAGGAAGCAGGTTGTGGTGGTGGTGGTGTTTTGTAGTGCTCATTGAAACAAATTCCAATACAGAGTTCTCTTTATAACCTCTTTCCCGAGTTAGCCATTGCTGAGATCTATAACATACAGACATTTTTCTAGGCCAGCGGTCTCCAAAATGGGATATGCATAATTTAGTGGGATGTGAGAGGAAGATGTTTGAACTTCCCTTTATTGTTATATTTACTTTTTTATTCATCCTTTAAAAAATTTTATATTTTGGGGTGCATAATACATTAGTACATGTGCATAATTTACCAATAAATGAACATGTATCAGCGATGCCACTCAAATTTTTATTGGTGGAGTATAGCACTAAAAAAATTATAGAGATCACTACACTAGGCATGTACAGATACTTTTGTCATCTTATTTGTGTACATATGTATGGGTGGGGGTGAATATATTACATATTTTTTTAAATATATGATATATACATGTTCTGACTTTTTTCTTTTAAGAATATTGTCAGTTCATCTGTCAAGAAACACTTTGCTTTTTTATCAACTGCTTAGTATTCCATATTGTGGATATATCTTTATTTAACTAGTATCCTAATGATAGCTGAGATATTCCAAATCTTTGCTATTACAAATAGTGTTGGATTATGATATCTTTATACATGTGTGTCTCTGTACACATAGGCACAGATGTCTCAGCTATCCTGGTTACATCAGGAAGAGTGGAAAATAAAATTGGATTTTATTGAAATATTAATTCTTGGGTTTTTTTCCTAGATGACCACTCTAGAGTCCACCTGACACCAGTTGAAGGGGTTCCAGATTCTGATTACATCAATGCTTCATTCATCAACGTAAGGAACTGTCGCTTTTCTCATAATCCTCCCTGAATGACCATTGACTGCCATCTGTTGGCTGCTTCCCAGCTGTACATTAGGGGGAATATTTGTCATTTCATGTTTTCCTTGAGGAGTCTGATTTTTACCCTGTCATCATTCCCACAGGTTTCCCGTGTAGAAATCTGAATCTAAATATGTATTTTTCTGTAAGAGTCAGTAAATCCTTTACTGAGCTGATTCAAATACCTGTAAACAAAAGCAAGTTTTGCACTCAATAGTAAAAATAAACCAGGTGCAGTGGCTCCTGCCTGTGATCCCAGCTACTCGGGAGGCTATGGCAGGAAGATCAGTTGAGCCAAAAGTTGAAGCCCAACCTGGGCTTTTTTTTCCTCAAAGAAAAAAGAAAAAAAAGGCTGGGTGTAGTGACTCATACTTGTAATTCTAGCACTTTCAGATGCCAAGGCAGGAGGATAGCTTGAAGCCAAGAGTTCAAGACCAGCCTATAACATAGCAAGACCCTGTCTCTATAAAAATACAAAAATTAGCCAGACATGGTGGCATGTGCCTGCAGTCCCAGCTACTTGGGAGGTCAAAGCAGGAGGATCTCTTGAGCCTAGGAGTTTGAGGTTGTAGTGAGCTATGATGATGCCACTGCTTTCTAGCCCAGGCAACAGAGCGAGACCCTATCTCCAAAACAAAAAAAATCCTGGCCGAGCATGAAGGGGCATAGGGGGCAGGAAATACACACACACACACACACACACACACACACACACACAGACACACATATAAATGAACAGGTCATGTGTACTATGAAGAGCTGAGGGAAGAGCTAACACTGGGAGGGGCTTTTTTTTTTATGGGTGATTTAGAGAATTTTTATAGAGGTGGTCTGAAAAACTTGAATATGTTTTATAGGTTATGGGGGAAGGAGCTTGTAGAGAGAGTGAGTTTGAACAGAAAACAGAAAGCTAGCAAAAGCAAGCCTGACTCCTGTCTCCTGATGCATGAGGACAAGAATACTGTTGGAATTTGCACACACGTTTTTATAGCAGCATTCATTATTCACAAAAGGTCAAAGCAGCCCAAGTATCCATTGGCAGATGAATGGATAAATAAAATGTGGTATATACACACAATGGAATGTTATTCAGCCTTTACAAGGAAGAAAGTTCTGACACATGGCACAACATGGATGAACCTTGAAAACATTATGTTAAGTGAAATAAACCAGTCACAAAAAGGCAAATATTATATGATTCTACACATATAATATAGATTCTACATGTAGAATATAGAATATATATGTATATATAGAGTAGTCAAATTCATAGAGACAGAAAGTAGAATAATGGTTGCCTGGAACCAGGAGGAATATGAGGAGTTAGTGTTTATTAGGTACAGAGTTTCAGTTGGGGAAGATGAAAAAGTTCTGGAGATGGATGGTGATAATGGTTGCACAACAATGAGAATGTACCTAATGCTGTAGAACTATATACTTAAAATTGGCCAGGCACAGTGGCTCACACCTGTAATCTTAGCACTCTGTGAGGCTGAGGCAAAAGGATCGCTTGAGGCCAGGAATTCAAGACCAGCCTGAGCAAGAGTGAGACCCTGTCTCTACTAAAAATAGAAAAATTAGTCGGGCGTCGTGGTGTGTGCCTGTAGTCCCAGCTACTCAGGAGGCTGAGGCAGGAGGATTGCTTGAGCCCAGGAGTTTGAGGCTTTAGTGAGCTATGGTGACACCACTGCACTCTAGCCCAGGTGACAGAGAGAGACCCTGTCTCCAAAAAAAAAGAAAAAAAATGTCTAAAATTGTAAATTTTGTATTTTACCACAAAAAAAAAAACACACAACACTGATGGAGAGGTTAGTCTGAATGTAAGAAGGGGCATTTTTTCCTGAGATTAATGGTAAAGGATGGGATAGAAGAGATAGAGATAATTTGTAGGTGTTGGTAAAGCAAGTTGAAGGAACTCATCTGTTTTCTCCATGAAGTAAAATCATGGTTATCTGCTAAAAGGAGGAGGTGAGACTGTGACATGAGAGTAGTGAAAGTTTGGAACTGCTTCTGAGATCTGCGACAGAGGATACTGAAGAGGGAAAGAACAGGACATGTCTAGCTGCACAGAGGGCCTGTCTGCCTACCACAGGAAGTCATTGGTGGGTGAGGCCTCAGTTGTGTGATTTTCTCCAGCCATACCCTGGAACCGGTGATAAATGCAGAGAGCATGCGGTACCAGATAAAAGAGTGAGGGAAGATCAGTTGCTGCTTCAAGTAGTCAGCCAAGGGCTTCGGGTTCGGTAGAAAAAAAAGTGTTAAGAATGAACCAGTTTGCTAGGAAAAGGTGGTGGGATCGAGGAATTGGAGCTCTTGAGAAGGTTGAAAGAGCAACGTTCGAAAAGGTGAAAGATGGAAGAACCAGGAGGTTGTGGCCAAAAAATAGGCTATTAGATGGACTTCAGAAATGCCTCATGTCCAGACATTCTCACTAGAGTGGATTTGTTGAAATTCCTGTATATATGTTTAACAGTGACAGTCACATGTTTGTAGTTGGAAGGAAAGGACCCTGATGAGACAAATAATTGCTGCAATAGATGAGGAAAATGGAGAGAGGCTAGTAATCAGCTGGAATTCCTAGGACTTACGTCAGAGATCATGATGAAAAGGTTGGGTGGAACAGGTTGACTTCAATATTATGCAAAAGAGTGTAGTAATATCAGATGGAATGTGTCCAGCTGCAGGTAAGAAAACACTCAACTAAAAGTTTTCTAGATGGTAACATTTATGTTTCTCATATAATATGGATGCAACTGTAGATCAGTTTTAGGGTTGCCTAATTCCATGGCTCAGTGACATCCTTAAGAACCCAGGTGCTTCCATCCTCAGCCGGTCAGCAATGTCTCGTGGTCACAGAATGCCTACAGCAGCCCTAAGCATTCCTTGTAAACACAGCACATTTCTGTCTATGCTTTTGTCTTTATTAGGAAGCAAGACCTTTCACAGAAGCCTCTCCAGCACACCGTCCTTCAGGGCCAACAGGCTAGGACTGGATCACATGCTCATATCCACTCTCCAGCCACTGGGAAGGGCATTGAGAATTATTATCATGATTTATCCCTCTGAGGCTGGGGAACAGTCACCTTCCAAGCCAATGGAAGATTAATGTCCTAACAAAATTATGGTTCTGAGGGCAAGAAAGAAAGAGGAAGAATGGCTTTTGAGTTAGTAACCAGCAGCATCTGCCACCGTAACCAGTTTAGCCCCTTTCTACGTTATTTGTTTTGTTTTTTTGAGACAGGGTCTTGCTTTGTTGCCTGGGATGGAATGCAGTGGCATCATCATAGCTCACTGCAACCTCAAACTCCTGGGCTCAGGAGATCCTCCTGCCTCAGCTTCCTGAGTAGCTGGGACTACAGGCATGTGCTACCACGCCTGGCAAATTTTTGTAGTTTTTGTGAAATCATGGTCTCGATATGTTGTTCAGGCTGGCCTCAAACTCTTGGCCTCAAGTGCTCCTCCTGCCTCGGCCTCCCAAAGTGCTAGGATTATAGGTGTGAGCCACTGTGCCCAGGCCCCTTCCCATTGAAGGTGAAAACAGTCAAAAATTAGTTGGATGTTAAGCCTGGTAAGCAGGTAAGAAGGGGGTCTATTTTTGGTAATAGCACAATAGAAAGAAACAGGCCTTCTCCCTTGACCATGCTTAGTTGGAGCTCACAATAGGGCATCTTATAATGCCTTGATGGTTATTACAGAGTTATTAATAGCTGGAATGAGAGTTTAGGCGAAAAGAATTAAATTGAGAGCCTTATGAACTCAGTGAGTGTAGACAAGCAGGAAAAAAACTGTGATTAACCGTGAGTAAGGAGGCAGGGATTAAAGAAGACTTAGACTTCACAGTTTGTTAAACTCAGCCAACACTTTTTGAGTACCTGCTGTGTGCCCCACACTGTGGGTAGGCTTAAAGGTTACAAAGATAAGATGTGGTCTCTGGTATAACACATAGATAGGTAGATCGTTTCTTGTAATGTGCTGCATGTGCAAAGGAGGTAGCCAGCTTCTGTGGAGTTCAGAGAAAAAACATTCATCCCAACCTGGTGATCCAGTAGAGCTCAGTATTGAAGGGTGAGTCAGAGTTCAGACCAAGAAAGATGGGCAGAAACTTCAAAGCAAAGGAGAAGCATAAGCAAAATCACAGACTAGAAACATCAGTCTTAGGTTGTAAGGTGGGAGATGAGACTTGATCTTGGAAGGCATTAAATGTCATGTGTGTCCATTGGGGTTCTTGGTTGCAGACTGGAGTCTACTTTTTTCTACTCTTTTAAGCAGAAGGGGGTTTATTATAAGATGCTGGGTAGCTTACAAAGCCTGTGGAAGGGGCAGTGAACCAAGCCTAGATGCTGCTTAGGAGGGAACAGAGTAGCTATAGATGTATGCAACTACATTATATGACTGTCACTGTGAAACCTAACAGGTGCTACAAAAGAACTGGATACTTCTGCTACCATGCTTGCCCAAAGACTAGGTTTCTAGCACAGTTGCCATCTCACATTGCTCACTTCTGCCCCAAGTCTTATGTGGGAGCATGTGCTAGGAAGAAGCTAGATCTTGTGAAGAACTGAGCTGCAAAGGAGTCTAGGAAATTTAGCTTTCAGTTTCCCAGCCTCTATAGTAAGAAAGTCAAACTTAGAAGGGGGTAGGAGTGAGTGCTGAGTGAACTACCCTATAGTGTCTGACAGCTTTCATTTCAGCTCAGGGGTTTTGATTAATTATCTAGGCAATTAATTCTCTAGGGATACCATCAAAAGATGTTGAAGATGAGGAGTATTGTGGCCACATTTGCATATTGATCACTCAGGTCATCGTGTGCAACATATATTTAGGAGGGCCAATTGGAGGCTATTACAATAGCAGGTCACAGACGATGAAGGCCTGTTGAAGAGGATGCAACAAAATAAAAACCACTTTGGAGGTAGAATTTAGCAGGAATTCACGATTGATTGTATATGCGAGAGAGTATAGGGTGATATCCACATGGTTGTATCCAGCATACAGCTGGTTATGTTGATCTGGAGCTCAGAGGAGATATGCCAAAGCCATGGACTTGGAGTCATTAGAGAAGAGTAGGCCAAGAGCAGGGTCCTGGGCCCCACAACCACTGCCAGGCACACTGAACGGGAAGTGCCCATGGGAGAGACAGAAGGAGACCGAGAGAGGAGAGCATCTGAAAGAGCAGAGAGTACAGTGTGGAGGAAGGGTTTGGTGACCAACAGGGGTTAAGTGCATGTTGAAGATCCAGTGGGAAGGAGGAGAGCAGGTGTTCTTCGGACCTTGGTTTGTAGGGCAAATAGCGTCCTTTGCCGAAGCAAATTCAGAGGCCGTTTGTTGAGCCTCTTGCGAACTGCTAGTTACACTTACCCTTTTTTCCCCCTAATTTTAATGAGGTATAATTTATATAACATAAAATTCACCCATTTTAAATAGGATTCAATGATTTATAGTAAATTTACTGAATTATGCAGCCATCACCATAATTGTTTTAGGACATTTTCTAACAGCCTTATTGAGATAAAATTCACACACCATACATTTCACCCAAATTACAATTCGGTGGTTTTTAGTGTATTTATAGATATGTGCAACCATCACCAGTCAGTTTTAGAACATTTCATCCCCTCAAAAAAGGAACCTTGTACTCTTGAGCTATTGCTCCTTTAGTTTTAGAACACGTTGCTTACCCCAACAAGAACCTTCATGTCTCTATACGGTTTCTTCCCATTCCCACCTCTAGCAACCACTTACCAAGCCCTTTTTGTACAGAGAACCAAGATCACACATAGATCTTGAAGTGGTAACAGGCACCATGGAGCGGTGGTGACAGGCAGAGGGATATGGAATCTGTAGTTTGAAGAACACAAATGTTAGCTAACCTAATGGTCACAGGAGATGGAACAGAGGCAGTGGCATAGATGGCAGGTGGATTTCCAGCCTAAAGTCTTAGGAAGAACCACTTTCCTCAACTCATTGTTAGATGTCTAAGAGCTAAGAGCATATAGGGCCTGTTTTTTTTTAAATAGAGACGGGGTCTCCCTCTTGGCTCAGGCTGGTCTCGAACTCCTGAGCTCAAGCGATCCTCCTGCCTCGGCCTCCCAGATTGCTAGGATTACAGGTGTGAGCCACCACACCCGACCTGGGGTTTTTAGAAGTGTTTCTTTTTACTGGTAGGAATGTAGCTACCACCTACAGCCAGCTGGGATTCAGCTTTCAGAATCCAGAGACATCTTAGGAGCCAGGGAACCACATTTCATCTTTCCCTGGAACATAACACAAGGAAGATCTCGTTACACTGTATTGGTTAAGCAGTGCCGCCACATCACTAAATAGGCATGCTTTCATGAGGGCATATGGCCCACTCCTGGTGAAGACGGAGCAGGAAGCACTTTGGGGCTGGGCCATAGATGAAGCTGCCTCTCACGTTGCCCTTCTCATTGCTGTCTGAGTGGGGCAGAGGGTGATTCACAATCCTTAAATGATTTTCTTACCTAGGACTTCTCAAGTGAACATTACATTTAAACAATGAGGTTGGAAAGACAGATAACTATAACGGTAAAGACTGAGAAAGAAAGTTACTGCCAGATGTAAGTTTTTCAGAGGCTCCTTATCTGTTGAGTGACACCCCCAGGCTCCTCTGCTTCTTGTCTCCCACTGCCTCTGGAGAAGCCTCTTGTCAAACACTGGGAGCTGTTCACCATACCCACGGGCTATTCCCAGAAAGTGTTTGTGCCTGAGTAAAGCATCCTCGAGAAAATAACCGTTCGTCCTTCTCAGAGAGGGCACAGCTTCATCCCTGGAATCACCACATATGCCTCTGCCTGGAGGGTTCTTACCTACTGAAATCTACATTGTTAGCTGCTGATACAGCATCGGAAACATGGTCTAGTCTAGGAGTGGCATTTGGATATCCTCATATCAGTATTTATTAATAATTCACTTTGAGAAGACGACCTAGGCCATTTGAGTTTTGTAGTCTTCAATCCCTAGCTTCAAAGCTAATCCCTTGGGAATTTCTAGACTAGAAATCTTTGTTAAGTGCCTGCACTTTTTCACAAGGGAGGCTTTGTTAACTGATTGGGAGTCAGACTGGAGAATTTCATTCGTATCCATTTTTGATTTTCACTTTCTTTTTTCCCCCCCACCCCAGGGCTACCAAGAAAAGAACAAATTCATTGCTGCACAAGGTAAAGTAATGACAACTTTTTGCTTTAGGCTTAACCATGAGCCCATAGTGAGTTTGGGTTTTTTCTTCCAAATGCTAAATGGATTAATCAGAATGCATTAGCTTTTCTGTAATTTTTACCACCTGAAAGAAATATAATCCACCTTATAGGTTTATAACTAAGAGCCTTCATTTTAGTGACTTAATGACTTAGAATTTCTTTAAAAGAAATGCTTTGTGTATTAAAAAAGATACACACACACATACCCCCCACTGCCCCACCCCCATCTTATTGGGGCCAGTTAACTTACACGCACATACCACCACCCCACCCCTGTCTAATTGGGGCCAATTAACCTTAGGTGCTAGCCAGACTGCTCAAAGTTTGAGTTTAGATTTAGTCTCCAGAGAAGATTAGCGACCTCACAAGGTCCAGGCTGATTCTTCTCCCCCAACTCCTGGGCTTGAGTGCCACCATTATTCGCAGGTGGGCCGTGTGAACCTTAGAGTGCAGACCGTGCCATGGTCTTTTACATGCTCTACATACATTTCCATGGCCTGCTGTTCTGTTAAGAAGTGTGTTCACTCTTGGGATCCTAGCAAAAATACCTTGATGTTTGCAGCATTAAAAAGTAATTGTGATGTTATTGTTGTCCACCAAAGCTGATTTATTCGGTCACTCAGCAAACATTCATTGACCATCTATTATGTACCAGGCACTGGCCTAAGTAATGGGGATATGGAGAGGAATAAAACAAGATATGGCCCCTGCCTTCTTGGAGCCTTTAGTTGGTAGAGGAAAGTTTATAGCAAATAAGTATATTATTTGGTAAGTGACTATGCTATTCATTACAATAGCCACACGTAGCTATTTAAAATTAAGTTTCTAATTAAAGTTAAATAAAATTTAAATTTCAGTCCCCTGATTGTACTAGTCATATTTTAATGCTCAATAGCCAAATCTTGCTAGGGGCTACCATATTAGTATAGATATAAAACATTTCCATCATCACAGAAAGTTCTGTTGGAAAGTACTGTGACAGAAAAAATAATGATACAAGCTAAATTAGAGGTAAATTAAGATGATTGGGGAAAGCCTCACATCCTCCTTGCCCTTGCAGTCTCCCACCCGGGCCTGGCCATTGCCTAACTAGGCCCTGTCCTTTCCTCTGCAGCCACCTGTCAATTCAGGCCACCTTCCAAGGCCCAGCTCAGATGCTACCTACTCAGTGATGGTTTTGCCATGGTCAACCACATGCAGTTTCTTCTTGTCTTTGTTTGCTATGTTGTTGGTGCTAAATATTCATTGAAGGAAGGTCACCTGTGACTTCCTGAAGACCCTTTTCTCAAACTCCCATCCTCCTGAACCTCTCCTTTGTTACTTTACTGACATTGAGTTCTCTTGATTTTTCTCACTTTCTAAATGTTCCTCTTCTGGCTTTTGTTCCTCTTTCTGTCCTTTAAGTATAGTTTAATTTCTCCCCAAATTTGTGGATGACCACTTCCTTGGAACTCTATCTCCATCTTTCATGGCTCCGTTTTCTCTCGATTCTCTTGCCCCTCCATCTATCCTCCTTAGTCTCCTTCCCTGGCTTTTTATTTTGTCTGAACTGGAATAATGCTGAGGATCCCCAGCATTCTTTGGTCCCTTTTTCTCCTTCCCCTCTGTATTCTCTTTGCAAGACCACATTTATACCCACCTCTGTTTGGCTGGCCGCTGCCCTTTGAGCTCCTGAGCCACATTTTCAGAGGAGTTTTGCACCCCTCCACCTGCACATCCCAAGACTCTTCAGACGCAACATCAGAAACTAAAATATGACCCTTACTCAACTTCAGAATTGCTTTTCCTCCTTTATTCTCTGGCCGTCATGATGACTGGAATGTAATCCACCTAAATCAAGCCAGATTCCGGATTGTCCAGATCTCTTACCTGTATCCTGCTCTAGATATGACTAGCCCTCTTGTTCTGTCTTCTCTGACATACGGCCTTACCCCATCTTTCCTCTCAGCTCTGTTGCAGTCGCCTGCTAACTGATCCCTCTGCCTTAGCCTGGCCCTTTAGTTCCGGTATCTCAGCTATCGTTCCAGCCCCATCTCCTGCTACTCCCTGTACCCTGCACAAAGGCGTCGCTGAACTCCCTGCAGTCCGGGGGCCTCTGGTGCTCTTTCTAAGCTGCTAGCCCCCTGCCCCTCTGCCTGGAGTGCCCCTTCTCCCTGTGCCCCTTTTCTAAACTCCCAGCCACCTAATCTACCCTAAGATAGGGTTCAGGTGTCACCTCCCCTTGGAGATTGCCCTGACCTTGTGTGGCAGTGAAGCACTTGCCCCTCTGTACATCTTTCTGGCATGTATCCAACTGCTATTGTTGTCTGTTTTTCTTTTTAATATTATTATATTTTTACCAAAGGGAATAGAAAGTTTAAGAAAATCAGAAGGGACTATAAGACTTATACTACAAAGTTCTCCTCCTTTTCCTTTTTACTTTTTTAGACTAATGGCCCTGAGGCAACCATTTTTATCCATTGACTTCTTGTGGTATATGACAGCCATCTAATCCCCTTACAAGGCACCTCCCCGCAGTCAGACAGACATGCACACACATGTCCTCTTCCCCATTCTCCCAGTAAAGTCAAATCACAATTTTGGGTTAAGGTAATATTATTTATATTATTGTGAGTATACACACATTATTGACAGCTGAAACACATAGTATTATGCTTTTTTTTTGTAGTTTTCCTCCCCCTCTTTTCCAAGAGCTAATGGTTGCCCTTTTTTCCTAATTACTTAGTTTTTTTATATACCTACTACTGATTTTTTCCCCTAAACTCTTTGCTAGAAGTATATATCTTCTCTGAGTACCCTCAGATACGTGAAGTTTAATTCTTATAAGTTTCATTTTTTATCTTGGGATCCTTCTAGAACCTTCTTTCTTCAGTTCTGTTATGGATTGATAGCCTCTGGCAGAGTTATCATCCTAAGACTTTCCTTCACCAATACCCTGGGAATTCTGTTTTTCTCTCTGCTCTTAGATCTCATTCCTTTCCCTTGCTTTGTTTACTTTCTCATTTTTGTTTAGAATTTTCAAGTGGTTTTCTGAAAAAGGCTATGTGGGAGATAAATTTTGCCTTCCAGCCTGAGCAAGTCATCCAACCTTTCTGGGGCTGATGACAACCCACACAGAGCATGATAGGAGGCAGTAGATACCACATGGAGCACTTAGCTCATTGTCAGGCCCATATGTAGGTATTCAGTGACCAGTCATGATTTTTATCATCAGCTATATCCTTGGGAGATGTTGTTAGTGTTCTCTTTATATTTTGACAACCTTCCCTACCCTTGCCCAATCCTGGTGAAGTTCCTAGCAAGTACATGGTGGAAATATGGGAAATGTTCAGTTAGGTGGGTGGATGGATGGGTTGGATATTTAGTTCAGGACATAGGGGCACAGGCTGCCAAAAGTCAGGAATGAATGTTCCCAATTTCCCAACATTTTTCTTCCCCTTGGTGTGTAATCTCTTCATCTTTGCTATTGACTTTTAGGACCAAAAGAAGAAACGGTGAACGATTTCTGGAGGATGATCTGGGAACAAAACACAGCCACCATTGTCATGGTGACCAACCTGAAGGAGAGAAAGGAGGTGAGTGGAGAAATTAGTAGGAGGACCCCTGGTACAGGTGTGACCAGCAAAGGGACTGCTTGGGTACAGCTCTGAGTTTGAGCCTGGCTGTCTACCTTTGGTAGCTGCGCTGCCAGTGATTCATCCAGACAGACAGAGGCTGATTTATCTACCAGACTTCCCTGTGGCCTGGAAGCCTCAGATGAACCTAGGGTGTGCCTAGAGCACGTTCCCTGTTTTTGGTAGTCAAATAACTCACCCTGGTTGCAAAACAACCTTAAAGAAAGACTTGTGCCATTAGCTAAAGAAAAGCCACAGAGAGGTTTTTCTCTCCTGGCTTCTCTAGTCTTCATTCCCCTGGTTTCCTGTCCTACCTCCTGAGGCTTGGTGTATCCTAGAGTCAGCAGAGGAAGGTGTATGAACTGAGACCCCTGTAGGGGTACAAGAGAATGGGAGGCCTTGGCCTGATCCTGCAGGCAGCCTTCTGGCTGATCCTTTTCCTTTTGAGACTACCAAGTCTGTGCCTGGCCCGGCCAGCCCCATCACTGGGCCACAGCCAGTGCCAATCCTGGATCCTGGATGTAGTCCCAGAGAGGAATCCCCATTCATGACAGTCTTTCTCAAGGATGGCCCTTGAATCACCTTGATCACCATCCTGGCATATTGGGTGTATTGATCGCAGCTCCACATGCCTAGGAAGGATAATGCTTGGGCTGGGCTTTAGGTTAGTTTCCTCCATCCAGACCTCTGGCTCTTGGAAGCTGTCCAAGGCCCAGACAACAGAGAAGGCCTCAGGCCTCTCACGGCAGGTTTACAGACTGTATCAGTCTACCCTGGTGGTGCCCTCATAGCAGACTGCTGGTTTAAGGGGTTCAGACTTGTCCCTAGAGCACGTCCTCAGCTATCATGGAAGTGCAGATTTTATAGGTAAAATGGCTTCAGATTCACCCTGAACCAAAGAGGAGCGAGTGGGAATGGGAAAGATCGAGAAGTGTGGAGCTGGAGCCATGTGTAAGTTAGGAGATTGTGCTAAATAGGATGGAAGCTGAGGACCTTGAGAAAAGGACAATTTGAATAAGTAAGTCTACAGCTGACTGAGATGAAAGAAGAGGCCATTTAGCCTGGGGACTTTAGTCTGGGCTTTGTAGTCTCTTCCTTTTAGGCCGTTTGCATCTGCCAGAGGTGGGAGGTCTGAGGTCAGGGAATGCATGTCTGTTTCTTTCCAGTGTAAGTGCGCCCAGTACTGGCCAGACCAAGGCTGCTGGACTTACGGCAATATCCGTGTTTCTGTAGAGGATGTGACTGTCCTGGTGGACTACACAGTACGGAAGTTTTGTATCCAGCAGGTACTGTCTCCTACCTCCTTTTCAGTTCTTGTGTAGGATTTGCTGACCACTAAGAAAGAGAGAACAGGCTGGGTCATCCCCCCTCTTACTCAGGGTGGTCAGGAATTACTGAGTGTGCAGTATGTTTGGATTCTGAAACCAGAGATCTACGCTCCAGGGAACTTTTCTGTCAAAGCTAAGGGAGCAGTATTTTCATGACTAGCAGAAAAAGTACCATTTGGGATAGAGTGTGATCATCTTAGATATGACCAAGTGCTATGGAAAGGGAGCATCAGGAGGTGGAATAGTCTCCTAGGTGCTTGACTCACCTACCCTCCTTTTCTACTTCAAAGGCTCCAGACATCAAGGATGTGGTGAGCCTGCTCCTGGCCCTCCAGAGCAACCCTGGAAGCCTGAGCAAAGGTCACCTTCCACCGAGGGGCAGCATGGTGCTGTGAAAAGGGACTTACTAAGACTCAGGAGCCCTGCATTTTAGCTGTGACCCTGCCATTTACTAGTTCTGAGACCTTAATAAGGTCATTTAAGTTCTCTGAGTTTCACTTTTCACATTTGCAGGCCAAGAATAATAGTAATAGCCCTGCCTAATGCATGGGGTTACTGGGAATATTGTCTGTCCATGGTTAACACTTCCCCGGGAACACTCTCACTTCCCCATTGTCACTAGCAGCCACACTATCACCTCCCTGCCCTGGTGCTACCTACCCCTGGGTATCAGGGCAACACACAGGATTTCACTCCACAGGTGGGCGACGTGACGAACAGAAAGCCACAGCGCCTCATCACTCAGTTCCACTTTACCAGCTGGCCAGACTTTGGGGTGCCTTTCACCCCCATCGGCATGCTCAAGTTCCTCAAGAAGGTGAAGGCCTGTAACCCTCAGTATGCAGGGGCCATCGTGGTCCACTGCAGGTCAGTGTGGCCTGACCCCTTGGCTCCCCGCATTCTGCCCCCATAGCCAGAACAGAGGAATAGTGCAGGGGCCCTGGCTGAGGGGTCTGGCACAGAGCAGATGAGCTGTTGGGGCCCCAGGGCAGCAGTCAGAGAGACTCCTCAGGTTCTAGTGCGAGGTGGAGAATATGACTTGAGGAAAGAGGGAAGGGCAGTCCTCCAAGACTGGGAGAGGAGAGACCCTGCTGTGAAGCCAATAGTCTGGGTCAAGTGCTGGCCATGTATACTTGCAGCCTGCAGACCCTTCTGAGTATCCAGATGTTCAGTTCTGATAGCTGGAGGTTAGGAGTTCACAGTGAGGTTCTTGGCTCCAGGAGAGCCCCAGCTCCGCCCCATTCAGAATTAGAATTTAGAGCCTGGAGAAAGAGCTCCCGCCTATGTTGCCCCGCCCCATCTGCCCCACAAGGCATGCTGGCTGTCCTGGTAACACCCCTGCTCTCTGGCTGCAGTGCGGGTGTAGGACGTACAGGTACCTTTGTCGTCATTGATGCCATGCTGGACATGATGCATATGGAGCGGAAGGTGGACGTATATGGCTTTGTAAGCCGGATCCGGGCACAGCGCTGTCAGATGGTGCAAACAGACGTGAGTGATCTGTGGGTCAGGCGAGGGCGGAGGAATTCCAGGACCAAAACCTCTGTCTACATAGAGGATTCAGTCAGTCTTCCAGGTTATTGTAAATGATCATCATGTAGTGTGATGAAGGGCCCTTATAAATCATATATTTAAAGACACAGCACAGAGGAGGTTGTGGCTTTGTGCCTGGGAGAGTCAGGAAGGCAGAGGTTGTGTTCACTGGACTTTAAGGGAACAGACCACTGAGAGAGCCAGTGCCCACAGAGTCATGACACAGCTCAGCCACGACTGGGAGCAGCAGCGACATGGGCTCCGTAATGAGGGCACAGCACCAAGAGGGAGGCTGGTGGGAGGCTGGTACCAGATTATCACAGGTTTTGTGCATCTCCGGTTTCTGACAGCCCCTTCAGACTGTTGAGTCTGCACTCTGAAAATAAGCAGGAGTTGGGTTTGTCCTTCTCTGCAGGTTTCCAACATCCCCAAGGTAGACTGGGACCCTCCCTCCCAAGCTAAGCACCCCCGAGAGGGACTCGTGCATTTCACATCCTGCTTCACTGAATTGGGGCAGTAAGAGGGAATCATTTTATCCCAGCTAGGATCAAAGGAGAAGGGGACTGGAGAGAAGTAGGGGTAAAAGGGGGTGACCTGGCACAAGGACCATGCTGTGTGTGACTGAGAGCTGGGGCTTGTCCGTGTTTCAGATGCAGTATGTGTTCATATACCAAGCCCTTCTGGAGCATTATCTCTATGGGGATACAGAACTGGAAGTGACCTCTCTAGAAACCCACCTGCAGAAAATTTATAACAAAATCCCAGGGACCAGCAATAATGGATTAGAGGAGGAGTTTAAGGTGAGTTGGAGCTGGGCAACCTTCAATTGAAGGATCTGTGTGATACAGGCAATATGGGATGTTGGACTTCTTATGCATTTACCAGCAGGTGGTAAATTCCCTTGTGAGGCATGCCTTTGGTTAAGGAGCTGACCCTCTCCTCATACTCGTTATTCTCAACCTGTCCTGCATGTTAGAAGTTGTGTTTAGGGGGAAAAAAGAAACAGGCAATGATATTTTTTTAGGTGACCCCCCTAGCCCCTCCAGGTGATAATAATGTACAGCAAGAGCAAAGAGTTTTGTGTAAGGGCCAGATAATAAATACTTCAGGCTTTGCAGGCCATATGGTCTCTGTCCCAACTACTTAATGCTGCCTTTGTAGCACAGAAGCAGACATAGACAAATGAGCATGGCTGTTTCAGTAAAACTTTATTTATAGGCAGCAGGCTGGATTTGGCCTGTGGACCTTAGACTGCTAACTGCTGCTATGTGCCATTAGACAGTGGCTCTCAACACACCTAAGGCATAAGTCATGCTCTCATCAATAGAAGTGCTACCAGAAGCAAGAAATTCTGGGTTGAGGTGGGGAGGACCACTTTCCTTAGAGCAGTCCTTGTCAGACTATAGCATGTACACAGATTTCTTTGGGATCCTGTCAAAATGTAAGTTCTGATTGAGCAGGTCTGAGTTAGGGCCTGCATTTCTAACAAGATGAGGCCAGCACTGATGTGTGGGCTATACTTAGAGTAGCACAGATCAAGAAGGAACCTCAGAATCAGGGAAAGGGAGGATGTACGTCTGAGTAAGTGTTTTTGAAGAGTCTAATACTGCCCCTAGGGCTGTCAGACAGCAGTGCAGGCACACTCCCTCCTATGGTACTGGGATCCTTGCCCTAGGATCACAAAATTCCAGGCAAGGGGAATCCCAGAAGGGTCCATAGGAGCCTGGAAGGAAGTATTTCCCAAACACCTCTCTTCTTGGCTTGTTCACTAAGCTTAAAGATAGAAGAAACAATGTTCCAACAAGAACATGTGGAAATGGAAGTCGGAGCCAGAGTGGCCTGAAGGTACAGGCCCAGTGACAGACATAATCTTGTCATGTTCAGTTACTGGAATCAGTGACGTTTCCCCTCCCTTTCCTAATTCAGAAATTAACATCAATCAAAATCCAGAATGACAAGATGCGTACTGGAAACCTTCCAGCCAACATGAAGAAGAACCGGGTTTTACAGATCATTCCATGTAAGAGCCTTCTCCCTACCCCAAAGCCTTATTGTCCCATCCCTCAACTCCCTCCACCCCTTCCACTTCTCAGGTACTAGTTAAGGATTGGCTTGGAGACAAGAATCATGGCGTTGGCCTCTTATTGCTCCTAGTTCTTTAGTGGCTTCTGGAAATAAAAGACCATAGAAGCCAAAGGCTTTCTCCCCTCTGGGTTAGGATCAGGCATGTCCTTGCTCAGCTGGGATTGTATGTGTCCAGGGTCTGGGGCGGGAGCAATGGAAGGAGAGGGAGAGGACAAGTGATGTTGGTGAGCCATAAGCCCGCTGTCCTTGCAGATGAATTCAACAGAGTGATCATTCCAGTTAAACGGGGCGAGGAGAACACAGACTATGTGAATGCATCCTTCATTGATGTAAGTGGTGACTTTGTCCCCTGAGCTCCCAACCCCCCATGAAGATTCAGCCTTGGGGCTTTCAGTGCCTCCCTCACATACCTGCTTGAGAGGATCATCTTTGAGACAGTGAACAATTACTGAACTGATATCCACCCACGCACCCTACATACTAGGTCTGTCTAGCCCCAAAGAAGCGGGGGGAGGAGATGGGGGAAAACCAAGAGCATGCATCAGTATGATACCTGGAGGAAAAAGTTCCCAGCACAGCCCACAGCCAAGAGGCTGAAAAACTGAGTTCTGATCTTTCCCATTCCTGCTCTCTCCATTCTCCTTCCCTAGCCCTGACAGAAATGGACCAGCTTATTAGACAGGGGGAGCTCTGCCTGGGATGGGTTCACATCCAAGCAGCTCACATTCCTTCCTAGTGGCCTGTCTCACTGATTCCCAGGCAGGCCTGTCTTCTCCACTAACCCCTTCCTGATTAAACCGTCTCACCCCTGCAATTGATATGGCCTGTATAGGGCTACCGGCAGAAGGACTCCTACATCGCCAGCCAGGGCCCTCTTCTCCACACAATTGAGGACTTCTGGCGAATGATCTGGGAGTGGAAATCCTGCTCTATCGTGATGCTAACAGAACTGGAGGAGAGAGGCCAGGTGAGCTCAAAAAGGTCCTAGGCTGTGGGAGACAGAGACAGAATGAAAAGGGTGTGTGTGTAAATAGGGAGATGGGGGAGGCTAGAAGGTATGTTTGGACCTTTTCTTTGACTTACACTGTCCAAAGAGCCATTTCCAGGCACTGTTGCCCAGCCAGTTGGTGTCTGAGCAGTCATTAGCTTCTCCCAGGAATGGAAAAGCAATGTGGTCTGAGCCTCCATTTGATTCCCAGACAGTTCACAGCCTTTCACTTTTCTCCTGAATACAGTCCCCCCAGCCTAGCCTTTGTACACGCCCTCTCCTCTCCTCCTCCTCAGGCAGGGCAGTGATAGCAAGATGAGGGGTGCAGAGCCAGACCAAGGCTCTGAGGTATAGTCCATGTGAGTGTGTCTGAGGAAGGTCGCATCTTTGCTAACTACACGAAAGAAAGCATTGGAATTTAAGAAATGAAAAAAAAACAAATTTACAATTTAATATTCAGTAACAAGGAAATATTTTAAGAAAAAGGCCCAGAAGTCCAATTAAAAAGATGTGTTATCTGGGAACTCTGATGAAAAGGGACCTTAGAGGCCCCCTAGATCAGCTCCCACCCAGTATAGGAAGCCTCTTAACACTGTTCCTGAATCAGAATCTTGCAGCCTCTACCGAGGACATTCAATCTCAGGGATATCCCCCTCACCCCTCATATTACTGGGTAGCCCAGTCTGTTGTGACATTCTGACAGTGCTTATTCTTTTTTTTTATTTTTTTATTTTTTTTTAGAGACTGGGTCTCACTGGGTCCCCCCCAGGCTGGAGTGCAGTGGTGCAATCATAGCTCACTGCAACCTCCAACTCCTAGGCTCAAGTGATCTCCTGCCTCAGCCTCCCAAGTAGTTGGCATTACAGGCACATGCCACAATGCCTGGCTAATTTTTGTAATTTTTTTGTAGAGACCGGGTCTTGCTGTGTTGCCCATGCTAGTCTCGAGCTCCTGGCCTTAAGCAGTCCTGCTGCCTCACAGGCATGAGCCAGCACACCCAGCCCAGTGCTTATTCTTTTAAAACTCTGTTGAGGTTGCATATTATAGTAAACAGGTGGTTCGTTGTGCCTAGAGCATTACTTAACAGGGATCATATAATCAAGAGAATGAGCCAGGAGAATCTAGCAAGGTCTAGTGAGAAAATTCCTTCTAAGCCATAGTGAAGAGGTTTTTTTGACTTCATACAGCAGTTAAAAAGCCCTTGACAATACCTGATTTGTGTGTTTTTAAAACTCCCTCTGGGCCGGGCGCGGTGGCTCATGCCTGTAATCCTAGCACTCTGGGAGGCCGAGGCGGGCGGATTGTTTGAGCTCAGGAGTTCAAAACCAGCCTGAGCAAGAGCGAGACCCCGTCTCTACTAAAAATAGAAAGAAATTGGCTGGACAACTAAAAATATATAGAAAAAATTAGCCGGGCATGGTGGCGCATGCCTGTAGTCCCAGCTGCTCGGGAGGCTGAGGCAGAAGGATTGCTTGAGCCCAGGAGTGTGAGGTTGCTGTGAGCTAGGCTGACGCCATGTCACTCACTCTAGCCAGGGCAACAAAGTGAGACTCTGTCTCAGAAAAAAAAAAAAACCTCCCTCTGGCAGCAGTGAGGAGAACGTATTAGAAATGAGCAAGCCAGAAGCAGAGAGGAAGGCTATGACAGCAATGCTGGTGGTGAGGGGCTGCCACCAAGAGAGTGAGGGGGGCATGGCACCTACTCATGACTCGCTGAATTTGTAGATAATTAAAAATTAAAATACAAAATATGTTTTACATTAGTTATCCTAAGCCATTAGTTCTCCATTCTGTACTTGTACAGTTTATTTATTTTAACTTTGATACAAGGCTTTACATATACTTGGTCACCCTGATTTATTTTATTGTCAAGACTTTTTTCAGTTTCAGTCATTTAACTCATTAGCTATTCTCCAGACTTGTATCTTGTACCTAATCGACAGACATACCTGTAGGTCTGTATTATTAACAACAATACTGATGAGGTAGGAGGTTTGGTTAAGGTCCTCAGCTTTATGCTCAGGGAAGCATACACCCAGTAACAAAGGCCCATTGGGAAATGTGCCTCTGTTCTTGGGAGCATGGTGCATGTCTGCCAGCCCTCTCTCACCAGCCACGGTGGAACATGCAGATTAGACCAGGGCCCTACATGTGGTCCTTCCCCCCACCCCAGTCTGCATCCCCAGATCTGTGATGGGCAGGACTGAAGAGCATTAGAGGAACTGGAACAGTGAGCACAAGGATCATCTCTCGGTCCATTGCCTTGTGATAAAACATGGCCCAGTGAACACCTCTGACTCCATCTAATCAGACTCAGGCTCTTCCATCCTTGAAGAGTAAAGGGCAGGAGGGGCAGGAGCATTGCATATGGGTAGCATGGGTAGAAGGATCATGCACACACACATTCTCCTGCCCGTTGGCCAAGGCTGCCATCAGTTGGGTAAGGCCCATTCCCCTCTACGTACTGCCTTATGCCTCTGTCTTCCCAGGGCCAGTGAAGCAGGCAGAAGCTCTTGTCCTCAGAAGCTTCTGAATGGATCAGAAAAGGATATTAGTGAAATTCTTTTTTTTTTCTTTTTTTAAGAGATGGAGTATTATTATATTACCCAGGCTGGAGTATGGTAGCTATTCACAGCTGTGATCATAGCTCACTGCAGCCTCAAACTCCTGGGCTCAAGTGATACTTCTGCCTCAGCCTCCTGAGTAGCTGGGACTACAGGCATGCACCACCACACCTGGCTTAGTGATACTCTTTATAAGGCCTCACTGGCCCCCAAGACAAAATTTCACTTTCTGCTCCATTTCCCATTCATGTTGTCAGATGTAGCTCCCAGAAATGGTAACACAGTAAGCCTAAATGATACATTGAAGGGTGTCTACGTTTATACAAAGCAACACTACTACTCCACACTTGCAGTATCAAACTCCCAGAGAAAATATCTAATCCCAAAATATAAACTCTGTACCTATATAAATTAATATCTCAAAGGAATTAAAACTTGAAATTCTCTTCTCCCCATTTTCTCCTTCTGCTCCATCTTAAGCTTGGTAAGGCCCGGGTTTGCTCAACAGCTGTAGCTGTTGGGCAGAGCCATGCCAGCAGCTCCTGTGCTGGGTCAGCGAAATCCAAAGCCGCATTCTGCATCTCCAAAGCATCAGTTGAACATGATAGCATCAGTCACTTGCCCACAAAGCTGTGCATCCTCATCACCATTGCCAGTGTCAGACTGTATACAAGAGACTTAGTGCTGTCTGCGGGAAGGAGGGTAAACAAACACAGCAGGAGAAAAATGCAGAAAAGCTTCTCCATTTCAGCTTCTTTAGGATGCCATTATCCAGAGTTCATATTCTGAAGGCAAATCTGAGATTAAACCCTAGTTCTTGAGCTTGCCTTTTGTTTTTTGTGGTTTGTTTTTTTTTTTTTTTTTTTTTTTTTTTAGATAGTGTCTCACTGTGTCACCCAGGCTAGAGTTCAATGACAGGCTCGTAGCTCACTGCAGCCTTGAACTCCTGGGCTCAAGTGATCGTCTCGTCTCAGCCTCCCCAGTAGCTGGGACTACAGGCGCACTCCACCACACCTGGCTAATATTTTAATTTTTTGTAGAGTCAGGATTTTGCTATGTTGCCCAGGCTGGTCTCAAACTGCTGGCCTCAATTGATCCTCCTGTCTCAGCCTCCCAAGGTGCTGGGATTACAGGCGTGAGCCACCATGCCTGGCCTAAAACAGATTTTCAATAGTGATTTTATTTGGACTGTGAGACTATTAGCAATTTCTTTTCTGCTTTTCTTAATTTTTTCCAAATGTCTTATAATGAACGTATAGTACATGTATGGTTGAGAACTTATAAATTTCCAAAAGCAAAGAATCTCAGATCTTACCCCAAAATGTAGTAAAGAAATGGACAGTATAACAATTTTGTTTTATTTACGTATTTATGCCTTGGCTTGTTCTGCAGACATTCAACAAATTCTTTTACCAGGTACTTACGGAGAGCCTGCTGTATGCCAGGCATTGTGCAAGGTGCTAGGAATACAAAGATGAAAAGGGATACACCCCTTCCCCACAGGAGCTATAGAGGGAGTCGGGCCAGGTGCAAGCAAGGACAGATAGCAAACTATCTCCTGCTCACTAGCAAGTACAGAAAGGCGAGTGCTAGCAACTCTTAAGGTACCATTGCAGATTAAAGAGATGAAAGGAAAGGGACCAAAGGGTACTGTGGACTGGGCTGTGGTGAAGCACGATGGCTGGCTGGGAACATGAGTGGGTTTGGTTTTTCTGGATTAGCAGTCTGACAGATGGAAGCAGCTGTAAAATGTGGAAACACCCCAAGGCGGGGGGCCGTGAATTGGAACAGAGACTTTCCCTCCTCCTCCTCTGTCTCCTCCCCACCCCCTCTCTGCTTCCTCCAGCCACTGAGTGTTGGATACCTTGTGAGCCATAGTCAGAGTTCTTTACAGACCTCTGGTAAGGATCGGAAGTTAATTGGAATGTGAAGGAATGTAACAATCCTCCGAGTTTTCAATACCTTGGGGATGGGGTGTGTCAGAGTAAGAGTGGCTGTACTGAGAGTGGGGCCAGGCTGCTCCTGCCTCTGCCACACATGGTATCTGAGCCCCTCACCTCTCCCATTTGTCCTTCAGGAGAAGTGCGCCCAGTACTGGCCATCCGATGGACTGGTGTCCTATGGAGACATCACCGTGGAGCTGAAGAAGGAGGAGGAATGTGAGAGTTACACCGTCCGAGACCTCCTGGTCACCAACACCAGGGTAAGGTGGGTGGTGGGTAGACCTCTCCCACAGGGAGAGCAGGGCTGCCCCTGCCTTCCTGATCCCCCTTCCTCCAAAGGAGAACAAGAGCCGACAGATCCGGCAATTCCACTTCCATGGCTGGCCTGAAGTGGGCATCCCCAGTGACGGCAAGGGCATGATCAGCATCATTGCGGCCGTGCAGAAGCAGCAGCAGCAGTCAGGGAACCACCCCATCACCGTGCATTGCAGGTACAGCTCGCCCCAGCCTGGCAAGGGGCAGGGAAGCAAGGACAGGCAGATGGGGGCAGCAGTGAGTATGTGGTAGACCAAGGGGAAAGCCAGACAAGAGCAGGATGCTGGTAAGCACATGGCAGTCAGGCTTGATCAAGGCAGGGCCAGATGATAGGAGAGGACCTTGGAGTTTGAACTTCGTACAAGAAGTGCTGGGGACTAATAATGTCAGATACTGGGCAGGGGAGTATTTGAGGTGGGCATAGGGTACAGGAAAGCAGCAGGTGAGACAACAGTGGAGCCACCAGATGGGCTGTATGGGATGAGGGCCCGGCCTCCTTAAGGAGCAGAAAAAGAGAAAAGGGCAATTATTTTAAAAACAGTTTGAGGAAAAATGAACAAGGCTAAGAACATAGGGTGAAAGAGGAGAGGAGTCAGGAGGCCTACCAGGTTTGAGCCTTGGTTGCTGGTAATGGTCGGTGTGACCAACAGAAGAAAGATGGTAAGGAGACTTGTTTGGGGGAAAGGTAAATTTTGTTTAGGGCATGTCATTTGAGATCACATATTAGAAAGAATGCTCTTCTTTACTTAGAACCCTAACAATGGCTAATAAGGCCCAATATGATGTGAGGGCTCCTTGCCCAGTGCAGGCAGGGGGCACAGCAGGGGCTGACCTCCCAAGGGCTCTGACCTTGCCCCAACCACTCTCCTTCCTTCCATCATCAGATCTAGCTGTGTGCCCTTCAGCCGCCCAGGCACAGTCCTGTGTGGGCCTGAGATGCTGCTTTCCCAGACAGCCTAGGGCTTTCCCTGAGCACCCTGCCTAGAACCCCACAGTCCCTGCCTCAGAGCAGGCACTCAGTAAGTGTCTAGTGAGTGAATCAACTGATGATGTTGAACAGGGGGATAGCATCTGGATTCCTTGGATGTAGGAAGAAAATGAGAGGCACGGCAGAGAATCAGCCAACCAGTGCAGAGGGGCAGGCAGGGTTTGTCAAAGGAAGGAAAAGACAGTATTAGAACCAGTTCCAACCTCACCAAGCAGAGGTCAGGGCAACCCAGGCACATTTGTAGGTGGACAACAAAAGGCTCAGTGTTGGTGGGGTGTGAGGGAGGGTCATCCCCATGGTCCCACGGACGAGTCCCTCCACAGGCGCATGGGGCTGTGCAGGAAGGGCACAGGGTGCACGCCTTCCCAGAGCTGTGCTCTCACAGGGCTCCGCCACTCTGGGTGGGTCCACAGGGCAGAGGTGAGCATGGGCCTCCTGCCCCATCCCACCCCAGGAGTCCCTTTGGATTACAGACCCTCCCTGGAGCACCAGCCTGAGCCTTTGTCTGCTCTTTGCCACTGTCACTCACCGCCTCAGCACAGAAGGCCATCGCAGGTGTGGTAAGCCTATCTGCTCTGTTGCAGCGCCGGGGCAGGAAGGACGGGGACCTTCTGTGCCCTGAGCACCGTCCTGGAGCGTGTAAAAGCGGAGGGGATTTTGGATGTCTTCCAGACCGTTAAGAGCCTGAGGCTGCAGAGGCCACACATGGTCCAGACACTGGTATGCTGTCCATGTCCCCACACCATCTTCAGCCCTTCTCTGTCAGGGCCAGCCCAGGGAGGAGGCTCTTCAGAGGGGCCCACCCAGTAGTCTAAAGACCACCTAACCACAGACCCACCCTTCCCCAAGGTGCCCCAGACAGGAAGCACCTTGGGAGGCAGGATGGCAGCGGAAATGCAGCCCCTATCCCCAGAGGATGTGACAGGTTGGAAAGGGAGTGGCTGGGTACCCCACAGGGCTTGTCTGCCCTTCTCTGTGGGTCCTGGGTGGGGATGACCCAGGGGTACCTGCCTTTGTTATCCTTGGGCTCCCTGTTAAGAGACTCTTAAGCTGAACATCCCCAGAGGTTTTCCTGAATCCCATGGTGCTAGAAAAGTTTGAGAGGGAAAGAAAAGTGGATGTTAGGAGGTTTGGGAGAATATGAGACTTTGAGAGCCAGGCACATCCTAGCCTGGCAGCGGTGGTGAGTGTAGGCCGCACTGTCTCCCAGCCCAGCAAACTCACATCTCACCTCTGCAAGGCCTAGGATGCCCCTCGTCAGCTCTGCTCGTCAGCTCTGCCCCTCCTCACTCAGCACAGAAGGGGAATGCTGTCAAAACTCTGGCAGACAGATCAGGGCTCAGGTGGAAGTCCAGAAACATTCCCTCTCAGTTTTCCATTTTCAAAAAGCATGGATCTATTAGGAACTACAGGTACAGCATTCTTTTCAGTAACCCTGGCTTTTCCCCCTCCTTTCGCTCTCCAGGAACAGTATGAGTTCTGCTATAAGGTGGTGCAGGAATATATTGACGCGTTCTCAGACTATGCCAACTTCAAGTAAGAGGCAATGAGGGCCCGCGGACCAGGAGGATTGCCTTTAATATTTTGTAATATTCTGTTTTGTTAATATACCCCAAATTGTGTATATATCTTATAACTGTTTTAGAAATTGGTACATAGGCTTCTATTACCTATTAGGTGGAGATTTTATATGTAAATGTGTTAGCACTGATAGTCCTTTTTCCAATGTTTTATTGGGGAATTAAATAGTGTGATGTTTGGATCGATATCGTAAAATCATCGGCCTGGAAATTGGGCTAGATTGTTCTTTGCTTAATACATCTTTTCCTAAAAAAGATACACAAAAAATCCATTCCAGGTAGCTCAGCACCAACTAAGAAAAAAAAGCACAAAGTTCTCAGAGCTCTTGAGGAACGTGGTTGTCCCTGTACCACCATGCACTGTAAATATCCCTCCCTCCAACCCACCCCTGCCCCCACCACCACCATCGTGGGGAGTGACGGGACCAGAGCGATATCTCTGGCACCACACTAGGGACTATCAGGTAATAAAAGCTTTGACTCCCTGAGGAAATGTCTCTCCCTTTGTCTGGGCTGGGGCAGCCATGCAGGGCTGGGACTCCTGGGCTACTCCTGGCCCTGCTGTTGCCGTTCACTCAGCTGTCCTCGAGAGGCCACAGTCCCCAGGCTCCTGTCTACCAGCTTTTAGGTCATCACCAAGACCTTCCTTTCATTCCCAGCACATCTTTGGTGGAGTGGTCCCAGCCAGCCTTACTCCTGTGTCCTCACTGAGTTTCCCTGAGTGCAGGGGCACAGTGGGGAGAGGAGCTGGCTCAGCCTTGGGGCCGAGACCAGTCTGACCTCTCTAGTCCCTGTTGCTTTGCTACAGAGCTGTCTGGATTGTCTCACTCTGTCTGGGATAATTCTTTATGTCTACATGTGTTGTGTGAAATTGCTTCCATTTTCTTTCATATGTGTCCTCATTTCCCGGACTTTTATGTGGAAGTGTTTCAGATCCAGAAACCAGCATGGTGGGAGTCTTAGATCCCAACTTGATTTTGAGCCTAACACATTAGACAAAAGTGTCAAAACTTTTGTGTCTTAAAGAAGATGGATGTTCATTTATTTCTCATGTAACAGTCTGCCCTTCCCAGACACCCAGGATCCTCCCATCTGCTGGCCCCAGTATCCTCAGGGTATTACTCATCCTCATGGTTGAAGCTGGGTCAGTGCCATGTCCATGTTCCAAACTGGAATGGGGAAAGAGCACCAGGCACAGGTAACTTCTTTTTTAAGGACATAAAGCTAAATCGTACTCGTACCCCACTGACTCCATGACTAGGTTTTATCCTATCCTTATCTACACCTAGCTACAGGGGGTGCTGGGAAATGTGGTCTTTAGTTGGGAGTACAGCTAGGAGGGTGGGTCTGTCCACTGTCTCCCAGCCTCATGAGCAGCTGATCACAGGAGAGGAGAGGAACTGGTTGCCATTGCTATCAGGCAGAGCTGAAGGAGCCTGTGGCCCCTGGGCCTTTCTTAAAGAGCCAGCATGGGCCCCAGACTCCAGAGGCTGCAGGAGTGAGAGGTGGCACCCAGCCTGCCATAGAGGCACAGTCAGAGGTCAGTGCTACTGTGCTGCTTGGAAGGGGTGAGACTTGAACTGGACCCACAGGCTGCTGGAAATTTAGATGAGTAAAAAGGAGAAAAGGCCAAGTGGAGCCATAATACAGAGGGTTTCAGCGTCCAGACAAAGCAGTTGACATGTGGTAGCTCCAAGAGGGGATCCTGGTCTTGCACCACATATCCCAATGTTTGTGTGAAGGAAGATGTGCAGAAGAGACCCAGGAGGCCTGTGGGAGGCAGGGCGCTACAACAGACCACCTCTGGAAGCTTGCAAGAGATGAGCATAAGTTGTTAGAGGCATTCGGTCCTTCTCTGGGAACTAAGGAACTCCAAGAAGCAGGAAACTCAAAACACAGTAGTTTCAGAAGAAGCATGGTTAAATTCAGCGAAGATAGAACCTGAGGAATTTCTGGTGAAGGGTGCCAACTTTGGGGAAGAGACCCTGACTTCTCAAAAGCTGCCCTGCAGTACCTCCATGTGACCAGGTCCAGGCAGATGGCTGGCAGGCAGACAGGCACGGGGTCAGCAAACTGTTCAGTGAACTTGCAGGTGGGGCCGCCCACAGCCCCCTGTGCTGCATGCCCCACCTCCCAGCAGGCTGCCTTGCCTCCTTTTGCCAGGGCTGGCCTTGAGCAGGTGCACCATTGTGGCCTGGCCGGTTTTCTGCTGGAGTCCATGCTGATTTGGTCAGCGGCTGGGCCAATATTTTAAATACCACTTGGTTGCTAAACCAATGTCTTCAAGCAGGAATTACCTCAGCTCTTTGCTCCCCTTGTCTCCTCAGTTTACAGGTGTATCGTTCATCCCCTCATCCCTCCACCCCTCCTTCTTCACTCCTTTCTTACTTTCTGCTCAGGGTTTGCTTGGTCACAAGAGACCTGACAGGAGCTAGTGTAGGCCAGAAGGAAAGCGTACTGGGGCACACAGCACAATGGTGTGGGAAGGGCAGGGCTGTCACTCATCCAGTGCCCACCTGCAGCCGACCAGCTGCAACCTGGGGGGGTTGGAGTCGGGATGAGTGTTTCTCCCAAGGGGAAGAGGGACAGCCGTGCCCGCCACACCCAAAGCTCTGGGTCCTGCTACACTTGGGACCTCACTTCATCCAGTCGGCTCCTTCCTGGGTTTCAGTTTCCTTCATCACCTTCCTTCCCAAATACTCAAATCTCTTTCATTAAATAAAATAAAGAGCATTTTCCTCCCTGGCCCAGGTTCTTACACCTTTATGACAGACTTCAAAAAGTCTCTCACTTTTCCCTCCTCCTCACTTCATTCCCACGTGGTCCTGTTTTTCACTTCTGCTGGCCAAGGTGGCCTGGAGCTAGCCCCAGGGATCTACTGTCTCCTGACTGGTTTTAGGGACTGTGCTGACCCTCATTCTGCTCCTCCTCTGTCTCCTTCCTCAAAGGGTGGGACTCTGGGCCTGTCTGTGGACCCTTAGCTCTCCAGCCCTCAGCCCCCCAGTCCTGGGTCATGTATTGTGTTTCCTGCAGAATGACCCCATGGGATGGCCCAGAGGCACCTGTTTCCCACGCCCCAGGGCCCACCATCCTTCCCTCTAGCCCCACAGATCCTCCAGCAGCTCCTGTTGGCCCTTCTTCATTTTGTTCCTTACTGGGGCACCCCACTGCTACCATCCCTGCTTCCACAACTCTGGCTATTCCTTATCCTTCACCCTGGGCCACCTGCTCAGGGCTCGTGCCCCTCCGTGCTCGTGCAGCACTCAAGTGTCCATTCAGCTCTAAACCTCTGCTTTCCCAACGAACTCCAAGCAACTCCCAGCTGGAACGACTCCATATCCTCAGGACCCAGCATTGGGTGGAGCTCAGTGGTGAACAAAGGCTTTCTGTGTTCTAATGACAGGGATATGAGGATGAATTCCAGAGTTGGTAGTCTGGAAAGGACATGTAACATTTCTGAAAAGGCAAGTGTGTTGCCAGAAGAGGACCAGAGTTTTCCCTGGGAAGCTTAGTTCTGGTTTGGATTTTTCAGGAAAAACCATAATCAAAATGCATAAAAAAACCCACCTCATTCCTGTCTTAAAGTAAACACCAAGGACTTTGAATAAAACATTTTGTAAACCCAAACCAGAACTAAGCTAGTGTATTGAACTAAGAGTCATCTTCACTAAACCATGAAGCTAATGTTTTCCTAAAAATCATCCAGTTAACAAAGTGTGTATATTTCCCAAAACAATGTAAGTGAACATAAATTCACACATTTGTTTCTGGTTCCTGCTAATAATTTCCAATGATAAATGTGTAAGCTGATAGTGCGCCCATTCTGCCCCGGCCTTGGTGCCCAGGCCTGACTGGTGCCCATTATGCCTCCCGCACCACCATCTTCAACACAGGATTTGGTGCACCTGCTTTCCTAATGACTCTGGTCACCACGATGCCAAGCCTGACCCTGGCCCTCGTTTGCTGTTCAGCCCAAATGTAGAAATTGGCTATTAACCCTCTGCTTAGGCCTCTGATCCCTGGAGGCTGGTGGCTGGTGGTGAAAGCTGAGCTGCTGATGTAGACCAGGACACAAGAGCACATTTCAAGCCCCCCAGGCTAGCTATCCAAATCCATGAATGGTCCTGGGCTCAGCACAGGATGCAGACAAAATTACCCCGTGGTGATAGCCCTAGAGTGGCTGCACTGCCCCCTCAGCATGGGGTCTGCTGCTTGGAGAGGAGAGACCACTCCTGGGTAGGTACTGCCCCACCCAAACCCACCTCCATCGGACTGACCTAGCCCTGGTGCCCGGGGTGTGGATGTGAATTGTTCCTCCCAACCCATTTTACAGGTGAGCAATTGGAAGCCCTTGGGGAAGGTGGTCACAGTGTCCCCCACACCTCTGAACAGCTTCTGGGCTCCCCACTTTAGGCCCCCACTTTTCCCCTGAGGAAAGCCCTGAGCTGTGTGGAAGTCAGGGAATCCTCAGGCCTTGCCTCTCCAGGCCACGGTTTCCTTTCTGGGTCAGGGAGCCCTCTGAGGGCTTGGGCTTCAACAGTGGGAGCTGAGTGCAGCCTGGGAAGTGGGAAGATGAGGCCAGGACCTGGGTGAACCTGAAGCAAGAATGCTGTGGCTGGAGGCCCCTGGGAAGACTGGTGGGATAGACAACTGTCTGGTGACCTAGGGGCCAGCACCTGCCTGGTGTACATTCATCGAGTGGATGCTGTGGGAAGGGGTTGGGTAGCAAGCTGTTCTGCCTCCCCTCTCTCCAGACATTCCTGGAGTCTGGGCCAGGAGTGGGAGGGTGGGGGTGGAGCTGTCCAGCTAGGGTCCTGCAGCTGCCTGAAGAAGCCACTTCCTCCACAGTTCTCCCTCTGTGAGTAGGGAGGCTGTGCGGGGAACATGGCCAGTGTTCCCTGCAAAAAACCAGGTCCCTTTGGTAGAGTTGCAAGGGATAAGAAAATAATAGAGAGAAATGGAAAATGGAAGAAATAAAAGAATATGCTGAGACAAAGATACAGTTTTATAAGTTTATAAAGATTATAGGCAAAGCGGGAGCTCAGGGGGCTCAGACCTCTCCGTTGGTCTCAAAAGCCGCGAATGAGGTCTTACGTGGTAACTTATAGGAAATAGTGAACCATTGTCAGGGGTAACAGATTTACATAACAACAGGTGGTTCCTCTCAGGTTAACAGATTTTCAAAAGGCTTTTACAGAAGGCTTCTACAGATTCTTTAACTAATTCTATTTACGTGAGCAAATGGTTACAAAGTCTTTCAAAGGTTAATTTCTAAATTCTAAGGTAAGTTTATCATTTAAACAGAGGGGTTAAACAGATATGTAGGCTCCATGTTTATTAGGTTATCGTGAATGGAGACAGGTAGTCTAGAGTGGTTTAAACAAAAGCTTTGCTTTTAGCCATTCAGGAAGCTGTCTTTCTGGGAAGCTGTTTGTTCCGGAGGGCACTCCATTGTCAGCTCTCAGCCTATAGTTTTTAACAGATTCGCTTGTGCTTTACAAAGCAAATCCAATTCTTTAGGTCTGAGAAACGCGGCGCCTCGTGGGATACAGCCGCTACTGCCTTTCAGAGACGCCCTTCTGAGTGTAACAACATTCGAAATGCAAACCAACACGTTCACATATTCTTTCAGGACAAAGCTCTGTAAAACTCTTAAGACGAATCCTGTCCTAAAACACGTTTAATATTAATTCATGGAGCAACAAGGCTGCCCTCCCTAAGAGCTAGGGCTTGGGATCGAGCTCCATCCTGGGTGCATGCTACACTGCTCCTCCTCCCCTGAACCAAGCCCTGCCATGGCCAGCTCCAGGCTAGGCCTGGTGCTGCTACTGCTGCCCGCCCTGAACCCTCAAAGGCTCAGCACCGGTCCCATGGCTGGTACCCTGGAAGAAAGCGAGCCTCCAGCTCACCCCTTAGGCCCCCAGGTGGGTGATGGGTCTCCCCAGCCTGAGTAGGAGGAAGAAGGTGCTGGCTGGGTTCTTCCACTTACCCTGAGCCTGAGGTGGGCGCAGGGAGGGCAGGGTACAGCCTTGGTTCCCTTCTGAAGACGGGTTCTGGAGACTGCAGCAGGCAGCCCAGCCCAGACTGCCTGTAGTCTCCCAATAGATGCCCTGTCTTCCCCCGAGGACAAAGTGCCCCGGGAGAGCAGGACCATGGCCCAGTGGTTCCCACCACAGGAAGCAGCACCTGGTACAGATACTGCTGGTAAGTGGGGTGAGAGGTCCCCACCATTCAAAACCAGTCACTGGTCACCAGTGGCCAAGGTGGCTAAGGGCTGGCTGTGACAGGGAGAATGAGACACCTCTGGGATGCCCCCTGCCACAGCTGTCTCTGTGCCCCTACACACACAGCAGGGTGCCATCTGCTAGCCTTCCTATTTCCCAGAAGTCTAGACAATTTATAAAATACTTAGGTTAAAGGAAAAGATTGAAGTCACTAGTGGGGTAGAAGGAGATAATTGTACTAGAAAGCTCCAGTAAAAAGACAGTGGTAGCCATAGGTCCCACAGGCATCTTGACAGCCAATATGCCTCAAAGTGGGCCAGCCCCCGGCCAGTGGAAAGACGTGAGGTGTGCAACCTCACAAATAGGCAGCAGGCCCCAGAGGACCAGGTGGTTACTGATGTGCACTAGGAAGGACTCAGTGACTGCAGGGCTCCCCCAAGACCATAGCAAAAGACAGGTGTGGGGAAATGGTTTGTTACTATTTTGCAAATGGAACATTTAAAGTGCATCTGGGAAGCACTATATATAACTAGAGGAGAAAAGGTAAGTTCCTTTGAGGCAAAGCGTTAACTGCCTGATTTAAGTGGGCGTTAGCTCAGGTCTTTATGGATCAGGCTGGTTTAGGGTGGAAAAGGCCGTATGCCCAGGGAGCTGGAGACCCCCACGCTGTGTCCTCAGGCTCTAGGGGCGGGGGACGCCTGCTCCAGGGGGCCGGGTTGGGACTGGAGGGAAGGTCGTGGCTCAGCGGTCATGTGATCAGAATGTCGCGAGGCATAACTGCCTCCTCCCTCCGCAGACTCCGCGCCCCTTGGCCCTCCAATAAAAGTGTAAGGTCCCCGAAGGTGTTGCCTCGAGTTCTCTCCTTCGTCTCTGCATCTATCACCAACGCTGAGACCCTTCCCCGCGTGGGGGTTGAAGGGACGCGGGAGGGCCCAGGGCCCTGCGGGGAGCGTCCAGCCAGAGGCCGGGGGGGCGGAGGCCGCTTGCAGATGTCGGCCGGGTCCCGCGCAGTCCGCTTCTCCAGAGGCCACACCGCGGGATGGGAACTGGGGGCCGTCCGAGGACTACAAGTCCCATGGTGCCTAGCGGCCACTTCCGGACCACAGCGGTGTCCTGGCGGCGCGGGCCGCAGCAAGCGGACTCGGCCATGCTGCGCGCGCTGAGCGGCGTGGGCGCGCGGCCGCCGTGCCGGCCCCCAGCCCTGCTGCTGCTGCCCGCGCGCGGCCGCAAGACCCGCCACGACCCGCCGGCCAAGTCTAAGGTCGGGCGCGTGAAGACGCCGCCCTCGGTGGACCCTGCGGAGTTCTTCGTGGTGACGCAGCGTTACCAGCAGTACCGCCAAACCGTGCGCGCCCTCAGGTGTGTGGCGGAGGGGGAGGTGGCCGTCCGCGCCGGCAGGGGAGTGCGGGGACGGGTGGAGAGGATGCCGACTAGAAGCGCTCTCCGCCCAGGCTGGAGTTCGTGTCCGAGGTGCGGAAGAAGGTGCACGAGGCCCGAGCCGGGGTCCTGGCGGAGCGCAAGGCCCTGGAGGACGCCGCCGAGCACCGAGAGCTGATGGCCTGGAACCAGGCGGAGAACCGGCGGCTGCACGAGCTGCGGTGCGTGGGGCGGGAGGTGGGACGGCGCTGCCTGGCCTGCCTGGGAGAGGCCCGGGCCCCGCTCAGCCTCGGCCTCTTGCCCCTCGCAGGATAGAGAGGCTGCGGCGGGAGGCGCGAGAGCAGGAGCAGCAGCAGGCCGAGGAGCAGGCCCGCAAGGCCCGAGAGGCGCAGGCCTGGGTGGAGCTCAAGGAACAAGAAGTGCTGCAGCTGCAGGTGGGCAGTGTCCTCGGGGGGTGGGGCTTGAGCCAGAGCTCGGCCTGTGCGGCTGTGGGGATTCTGGGCACCGCAAAGTGGGGCGCTGGCCAAGTACAGACGCTTAGAGTTAGCAGTTGAGAATTTGGGAGACAAGGAGAGTGCCTGTCGGGGGAGAGACCGAGAGGTGAGCATAGAAATTGGAAAGTGTTCAAGTACCTAGAAAGTGGAAGCCATGTCTGTGGGAGGGACCCCTCTGCCCATAAAGCAGTTGTGTTTTGCCTTACAGGTGATAAAGTCATTGAAGGGGTAAATATTCTAGGCTAGGATTGGCAGGTGTAAGACATAATGCAGGGAGACCTGTTAGGAGTAATCCAGTGAGAATGGATGAGGCTTGAATTAAAGTATCAATAATAGAGGAGGAGGGATGAGTTCGAGAAAGATTCAGAGGGGACCAGGTAACATTGAGGGACTGATTCCACCTAGCAGCACATGAGATTGTCATAGCTGGTGCTTGAGGTTCTGGCTGAGGTGTCCGATGGGTGCTTGTCCAAGAAGGAGGACTATAACAAGGCTGCCAGATGTTATTCCACTGGACGGTTGGTGAAGCACTGAGAGGACCTAGGCTGTATGGGCCGGCTGGCACCTGCTGCGGGCCCCCCACTCAGCTGGCCTTTTCTCTCCCAATAGGAGGAGGTGAAAAACTTCATCACCCGAGAGAACCTGGAGGCGCGGGTGGAAGAAGCGCTGGATTCCCCAAAGAGCTACAACTGGGCCGTCACCAGAGAGGGGCTGGTGGTCAGGCCGCAGCACAAGGGCTCCTAGGGGCCCAGTAAGGACAGTGCCCATCAGGGACGATGTGTGTACGGGGAGTAGGAGGGTCGGGCCTGATCTGGAATAAAGCAGTTGGCTTAGCTATTTCCAGCATGGCCCTCACATTCTGGCCCCTGCACTCACCACTTGGTCAGAAACTCCAGAACACAGTGCCCTGTTCTACCCCCCATGTACAGCCTCAGCATAGCACGAGGCCCTAGAGTGGCTTCCACCTCACAGATCAGACTGGGCCACAGTCCCAGTGGGGCAGCCAGGTCATCTCCTAAGTATCATCACTGGCAATAATTGGCAGATTACAGTCCATGGGCCAGATGTGGCCTGCTGCCTGTTTTGTAAATAAAGTTTTGTCAGAACACACTGACATCCATTAGTTGACTGCTTTTACACTCAGTGGCAAAGATGAGTAGTTGCACCAGAGACCATATGACTTGCAAAGGAAAAGTTTGCCCATCCCTGATCTGGGGCTTTAGGGATCTGACTTGGAGCAGGTATCACCCAGTCAATACTGGAGCTACAGACTAACCACTGGCCAGGGTCTGGTGTATCCAAGACCCAGGAGACAAAGAGGAGAGCCCACTTATTCTGGTGGCTCTCTCCACCCCTGGCCTTAGTGACCCACATCTGCCCTGACACTGCCAGTGTTCTTGGACCACCCTCCAGATTGCTACTGGCAGAGGAGGCCTGGCCGACCAAAGCTTTGTGAAGTCGGTGCGGCTTGGCAGGCACTTGGACCAAGCCCTGTGGGTACTGGGAATACTTGTGATTGACGTTCACAAGGTTGAGTAAGTGATCGTGTGGATCCACAGCCCCCGTTCAGATGCAGGCCCTCAAGCAGCACGTGAGATGGGGTTGAAGACGTGTCACTGAGCCAGAGCTGCTCTCCCTTTGCTGCTGTTCATAGGGACTCCAGCTACCACCAGAGGAAAACGAACACAATCCAGCTTTCCATGAGTCCTGCCTTGTAGGAAGGCCCTGTGGAACCCCCAAGAATTGAGAACATTTTAGGGAGTATGGGCAACACATGCTCCAGGTGAGAAAGCAGATGTCGAGGTGCCTTGTACCTTGCACCCAGCACTCCTGAGGGCGATGGCCGACTCAGGCTGGTAGTGGCTCTTCCTTTCCCTGGCACTGATTCTGGCCAGAGCACAGTGCAGTCCCTGCTTTCAGATGCTCACCGTGGCATCTGGAGTGAGAGCTGAGGGGCACACATTGTGGGCCGTGGTTTGGCGATGTCTTTCACAGCCTCGGGCTTCATCGTGGTGAAGAGTGGGCCATCTGGTCCCCCGTGGTGGAAGCATTTGGTGAGCTTTCGTGTGGGACACTGTGTTAGAAGTCCAGCTTTGTGTAACATACTCCTTCCTGAACCTCGTCTCCAGCTTCCAGTTTTGTTCTTTCCAAGTCCTCTGCACCAAGATCCATCAAAACATAAGCCATCTATCTGTTCAGATGGAGGACACAATGTGACACCTCCCTGAAACTCTGTCTTTGGGCTGAATTCCCTTCACTGCTGTCCTCCAGTGTCCCACATGGAGCTGTAACTGAGCACTCACTGCTGGTGCCAGTATGTCACCAAAGCCACCAGTAAGCCAAGTTTCAGCATTTTTCTTCTCTGCCCACAACCATCTTGTGGATGTAGGCATGAACAGGCAGCTTACAGGCACCTTCAGGTTTAGCTCGAGCCCAGTGCCATCTGTACCTGCTGTTGGATCAAAGAGTGCTGCTAGGGACACAGATAGGCTATCAGATTCCATCAGTCCAGGTGGCAGGGTCTTATGAGATCCCACAGTAGAACGCCCCATCTCTGCAGAAGCCTGGTTAGTTAACCTAATAGGCATGGCCTTTCTCAAGAAAACCAGGGTCTCTTTCAGATCCTTGCCTCAAGTTCCAAACAGGGTTTGGATCTGCCACAGACAATGTGAGCTCTGCAGGTTTGGAAGGGCCAGCCAGACTTGCCAGAACCATGCTGCAGCCTGGACCACCCAGAGAATCTTTTCTTGCTCAAGGCCCTGCTTGTGGGTGGTAGATTTGGGGGGGCTACCCACTAAATGCATTTGGAGCAGAACACCCAAATGTAAATGCTTTCACCAAGATTTGAGGAGGCTCCCCATGCTTTGCACACAGTGGGGGAGATGGGGTGGAGCGGGGGAGACCAAGGCACAAAAAAAATTTGTTTCATTCGAGGGAACTTTGCTGAGTGGGCAATTTTTCTCCGAGGATAATCTCCCCAATTAAGCTTAGTTGTTTTACCGAGACACTTGGGATTCTTGCCCCTTGCAGTTCTCCAGGATAAGCAGCATGATGTCCTGGCAATGGCCGGTCAAGTTCTTAAGGATTAGGTTGTGCAAAACTACACAGTTGCTCATCTCGGGCTAGGTGATGAAGGCAAACTGGCTGTCCAAGTGGATAGGAAAAGAGAAGAACATGCCAGATTAATGGGTGCTGAGTGCCTCATTGATCTGTTCAGCCAAGGAGACCACCCTAGACCTGATTAAGCCTAAAGTCATTCCCCATATTTTTCTAGTACACTCCACATTTTCTGCATGGAACTCAGTGAGTGGTATCCAATAATCCCTGAAATTTGGTTCCCTCCTGAATTTACCCTTTAGTTATATCCCCAACTCTTACACGTACAGAGTTAAAACGGACACCTAGGAAATAAGCCCAGCTAACTGCTGAAATAAGGAGAATTCTAGCAGGAAGAGTCAAGCTTGGAACTCTTTTTTTGCTTCCCAAATAGGAAGTCAAAAGCAATATTGCAGCAGGGGGCAGTGGTTCATGCCTGTAATCCCAACATTTTTGGGAGGCCAAGGTGGGGAATCACTTGAGCCCGGAGTTCAAGGCTGCAGTGAGCCTCGATGATGCCACTGCACTCCAGCCTGGGTGACAGTGAGACCTTGTCTCAAAAAAATAAATAAATAAAATAAGACCTTGTACAGAAATCTCCAAGGGAGATAGATGGGAGCATGTTTGCATCATTGCTTCACTCACTGCTTCTATCCAGAAATCCATATAAACAAATCGAAAAATACAGAAAGCTCTGTGAGAGGCTACATAGCTTTGTATCAATAATTACAAGCCTGGTGCAGTCTGCTCATATTTGAATCCCAGCCTCTCCTCTTACTATCTGAATGTCTTTGGGAGGATTTTTTAGTCCCTCTGTGCCTCAATTTTCTCAAGTAAAATAGGGATAAATAATACTGGTATCTACCTAAAAGATTATCATGGCAATCAAATGAGAAATGCATGTGAAGTTAAACTCAGTGCCTGGAACACAGTAAGTGCTCAATACCTGTTAGATGCTATAACATTATTATTATTTTCAATGAAACTAGAGAATGGCCTCAGATTGGTGCCATGGACTGAGAGGGATTACCTGCCAAACACCACAGTGAAATTGGCAATGAATTGCTGGAGGCCAAGATCCGCCCTGCACCTCCTCTTGTCTCCAGCAGGGGGCAGCCTCATCAAGATAGTGACAGGGCCCTTAAAAATGTAAAGGATAAGATTAGTAAATTTAGCTACATTATTTAAAAAATAAAATAAGGAACGAAGGGCATCGGGGACCTAGTTAGTTGTTATTCTCTCAGTCTGTGTTCTCTGAAACCACACTGTCTCTTAAATCTGTTGCTCTCTGCATCCACAATCTCTCTCATTCGCAATTGAAAATAAGTTGCAGACATGATATTTCATCTCTAAAATTTTTTTTTGAGACAGGGTCTCAAGCTCCTGGGCTCAAGTGATCCTCCTTCCTCAGCCTCCCTAGTAGCTGGGACTACAGTTGTGCCACCGCAACCCGTTCACCTCTAAATACTTAAGCATTACCTTTTCCAAACAAGGTCATTTTCCAACATAACCATAATGCTACTATCTGCCCAAGAAATCAAACAACTCCCCATTTCCCCCTCCCCCCACCCTTGGCAACCACCGTTCTACTGACAACCCAAAGTAAGTGACTGAGGCAAAGATCTCAATCGATGGAGGTTTATTAAGCTAAAGTTTGAGAGCACGCTAGGGAAATGTCCTCAGAGGCATCTGTGACCTGTGCTCCCAAAGAGGGATTCGGGAACTCAGTATTTAAGGGGAGAGGCCATACAAAAAGAAAAAGGAGGCGGGGGACGGGCAGCAAGGCAAATGGTTACATCCTTGTGAGGATCTAATTAAATCTAACCTAAGGTGACTGAAGAGAAAAAAGGGAGGTAAAGGAAGAATCAATTAGGCAGGTGTCTCTGGGTGGATGGAGGGATAATTGATCCCATTTTGTCTCTGTTGTGTACCTGGGAAGATAAACTTGTAATCAACATTATTGGTGTGGTGTTGAACCGACTTTAGTTTTAGGCACTAGACCTAGCCTATAAGTCCCAGCTACTTGGGAGGCTGAGGCAGGAGGATCGCTTGAGCCCAGGAGTCTGAGGCTGCAGTGACCTATGATGATACCATGGCACTCCAACCTGGGCAACAGAGCAAGACCCTGTCTCAAAAAAAAGAAAAAACTACGAAACTATAGTAACAAAAACAGCATAGTAGTGGTAGAAAAATAGAACCATAGGCCAATGGAACAGAATAGAGAATCCAGAAATAAATCCCTTATTTACAGCCAACTTGATATGGGCGCAGACCACCACCCACAACAGTGGAGAGGGTTCTTGACCTCCGTGCAGGAAGGAATTCAAGGCAGGGTCATAAGTGAACGAACAGACACAATGTGTAGGCAGAAGTAGAAAGGTTTGTGAAGGCAGAGTACGCTCTTCAGAAAAGGCAAAAGAGCAGACTGATCCAAGGAGGAACAGTGTTACCCCAGGGTTAGGGTCTATTCTTTTATATTAAATCTTAATGCTATGCTAAACTGGGGGTGGAATATTAATGTGTGTTCTGGGAAAGGGGTGGAGCATTCCTAGGACTGGGAACCCTCCCTTTCTTGACCTTACAGGCTACCTTCTGGGAGTTGCCAAGGCATTTGTAAACTGTCAGTGGCACTGGTGGGTGTGATTTTTACTATGTTAATGAGGGTAATTCATTTAGGGAAACTATCACCTCAACTGTGCCCATGCCCCAATTAAAGGAATTCCCTTTCTTACCTGAGATAAAGATGTTATGGCTACAGTAAAATAACTAAAGGGTCCCTATTAGTCACATTTATCTTAGCTAAGCGTACTCACATTCTTGTAACTTTCTTATCCTGTTGGCCTTCTCCTTCTGACCCCTGCCTTAACTGCCTGCAGGGTATCTGACTCCTGTCTCAAACTGATTTTTGACAAAGGCACCAAGAACAAACATTGGGGAAAAGATACCCTCTTTAATAAATACTGCTGGGGAAACTGGGTAACTATATGCAGAAGAATGAAACTAGACCCCCCTCTCTCTCATATACAAAAATCGACTCAAAATGGATTGACTGTTTTTGGGGGGGTTTTTTTGTGACAGAGTCTCACTCTTTTGCCTCGGCTAGAGTGCCATGGTGTCAGCCTAGCTCACAGCAACCTCAGACTCCTGGGCTCAAGTGATCCTTCTGCCTTAGCCTCCCGAGTAGCTGGGACTACAGGCATGTGCCACCATGCCTGGCTAATTTTTTCTATATATTTTTAGTTGTCCAATTAATTTCTTCCTAATTTTAGTAGAGACGGGGTCTTGCTCTTGCTCAGGTTGGTCTTGAACTTCTGAGCTCAAACAATCCGCCCGCCTCGGCCTCCCAGAGTGCTAGGATTACAGGTGCGAGCCACCGCACCCGGCCCGGATTGACTGTTTAAATGTAAGACCCAAAACTGTAAAACTACTAGAAGAAAATACAGGGGAAACACTTTGGGACACTGGTCTAGGCAAAGGTTTTATGGCTAAGACTTCAAAAGCACAGGCAACAAACACAAAAATAGACAAATGGGAATTTATTAAACTGAAAATCTTCTGCCTAGCAAAGGAAACAACCAACAGAGTAAAGAGACAACCTGTAGAATGAGAGAAAATATTTGCAAACTATTCATCCGACAAGAGACTAAAATATACAAGGAACCCAAAAAACTCAGCAGCAAAAAAAAACAAATAATCCCATTAAAAAGCAGGCAAAGGATCTGAATAGACATGTTTCAAAAGTAGACATACACATGGCCAACAGGTACATGAAAATGTGCTCACAGTCACTAATCATCAGGGAAATGCAAATTTAAATGACAATCAGCTATCAGCTCACCCCAATTAGAATACTATCATCAAAAATACAAAAAATAACAAATGCTGGTAAGAATGTGGAGAAAAAGGAACTCTTATACATTGTTGGTGGGAATGTAAATTAGCACAGCCATTATGGATAACAGTATGGAGTTTTCTCAAAAAACTAAAAATAGAACTCCCGTATGATCCAGCAATCCCACGACTAGGTATTTATCCAAAGGAAAGGAAATAAGTACATCAAAGGGATATCTGCACCCCCGTGTCTACTGTAGCATTATTCATAATAGCCAGAATATGTAATTAACCTAAGTGTCCATCAACGAATGAATGAGTAAAGAAAATGTGGTATACATACACAATGAAATACTATTTAGCCACAAATATGAATGAAATCCTGTCATCTGCAGCAACCTGGATGGACTGGGAGGTCATTATGTTAACAGAAATAAGCCAGGCACAGAAAGACAAACATCACATGTTCTCACTGCTATGTGGGAGCTTAAAAAGTTGATCTCATGGTGGTAGGGAGTGGAAAGGTGGTTACTAGAGGCTGGGAAGAGGGAAGGGGTGACGAGAGATTGGTTAGTGGGCATAAACGTACAATTAGACGAAGTAACTCTGGGTGTGAGAGAACAGTAGAGTGACTACAGTTAATAATATTTTGGGCCAGGCACGGTGGCTCACGCCTATCATCCTAGCACTCTGGGAGGCCGAGGCAGGCGGATCGCTCAAACTCAGGAGTTCAAGACCAACCTGAGCAAGAGCGAGACCCCGTCTCTACTAAAAATAGAAAGAAATTAATTGGACAACTAAAAATATATAGAGAAAAAAATTAGCTGGGCATGGTGGCGCGTGCCTGTAGTCCCAGCTACTCGGGAGGCTGAGGCAGGAGGATCGCTTGAGCCCAGGAGTTTGAGGTTGCTGTGAGCTAGGCTGATGCCACGGCACTCTAGCCTGGGCAACAGAGTGAGACTCTGTCTCAAAATAATAATAATAATAATAATATTTTGTTGTATATTTCAAAATAGCTAGAAGACTTCGAATGTTCCCAACACAAAGAAATGATAAACGTGTGAGGTGCTGAATGTCCTAAATACCATGCTTTGGTCATTACACATTGTATGTGTGTGTCCAAACATCGCATGCCCCCATAAGTATGTACAGGTATTATGTATCAATTTAAAAAGTTATCAATGTGGGGAATATGAATATTCACATAGTACCAATGTATCTCTCCAAGGATGATTTAGTAATTGCAAGGGAAACACGCGCCTGCAAGATGGGGAGGCGAGACAGCCCCTAGCCGAGCAATCAGACCTGGCATCACTCACAGTGGGGCTGCCTGACATCGTACACTTCCTAAAGTGATACAACGTGAGAGGTCACTGCCAGTGAGCTATCCTGACCCAAAATGTCGTGAGGAAACAATCACACTATTCCAGAGCGTAGAACGTTCTACAAGACAACTGCCTCAAGCTTTTCCCAAAGTCAATTTCATAGGGGAAAAAAGTAGAAAGACTCTTCTAGATTAAAAGAGAAAAAAATAAACAGGATAAAATAATAATTAAATTCAGTATATGAGCCTTGGTTAGAATGTGGCTCCAAAAAAAACCCATAAAAGTCATTTTTTGACAAGTAGGGAAAATTAAATATGAACTAGATATTAATGATAGTGTGAAGTTGTTGGCCAGGTGTGGTGGCTCACGCCTGTAATCCCAGCACTTTGGGAGGCCGAGGAGGGAGGATCACTTGAGGTCAGGAGTTGCTATGTCTGAGCAACATAGCAAGACCCCTGTCTCTCAAAAAAAAAAAAAAAATGCAGCCAGGAGTGCTGATGTGTGCCTGCAGTCCCAGCTACTCAGAAGGCTGAGGCAGAAGGATCACTTGAGCCCAGGAATTCAAAGCTACAGTGAGCTATGATCACTCCACCACCACGCTCCAGCCTGGGTGACTGAGTGAGACCCTATCTCTAAAAAACAAACAAGAAATATTGATCATTTCCAACATTATATATCTTCAGCCTACGCCTCTGTCCTGAACTCCAGACTCTCAGATCCACATGGCTGCCCAAGTTCTCCTCGGATGTGTAATGAACTTCTCAAACATACTGTGTCCACAATGAGCCCTTGCTCTTCCCAACTCAAATCAGTGCCACCCTCAGGGTTCCTATGCCAGCTGATGGCAGCTCTATCCTTCCCATTGATCACGCCAGAAACGTGGGAGTCATCTCTGACTCCTCTTTTTCTCTCCCGCCCATATCCAATCCATCAGCAAAGCCCAGTTGGCACTTCTTTCAAAATGCACCCAGAATTTGGTCACTTCCCGACAGGCGCACCTCCCCACCATCACTCACAGGGATTGCTGTAACAGTGTCCTCACTAGTCTCCCTGCTCCCACCTTTGCCCCATAGTCTTTTCCCAACACAATATCCAAAGTTATCCAGAGTTGGCTCAGAACCCTCTCTGGTTCCCCCTTTCATTTGGAGGAAAAGGCCAGGCCTTCCGTGACTCAGTCCCGTATTGCCTTTCTGACCACAGGAGTTCAGTCACTCCGCTCCAGCCCTATTTACTGGCCTCCTTGCTGTCCCCTGAACATGCCTGACACCTTCCAGCCTCAGGGCCTTTGCACTTGCTGTTTCCTCTGCTTAGAATGCTCCTCGTCCGTTGTAGGCAAAATGCTAAAATGCCCCTGTGATTCCCACCCCCTGCTATCCACGCCTCTGTGTAATCTTCTCCTACTTCATGTGGGTGGGACCCATAACTTTCTTCTAACCATTAGAAAAATATGGCAAAAGAGATGGGGTATCACCCCCATGATTATGCTACCTTATATGGCAGAGGTGGAGGGATTGTGCAGATGTAATGAAAGGCCCTAATCAATCTGTCCTTGAGTTAGAAGGGCGGTGACCCTGGTGGGGCTGACCCAATCAGATGAGTCCTTGGACAGGGGGCTTAGGTCTCTCATAGACTTGAAGCAGAGACTTTCTGTTGCTGACCTTGAAGAAGCCACTCTGAACATGACAGCTGCAAGGAAATGAATTCTGCCAACAATCACCTGTGCTCAGGCAAGGACTGCAGCCTTGGTGACACCTTGACTGCAGCCTTGGGAGGCCTGAGCAGAAGGCCCAACTCAGCCCTGCCCAGACGGTGATGAAATAAGCGAATGCTGTTTTAAGCTGCTAAATTTGTGGCAACTCGTCAGATGGCAATAGAAAACGAATGCCCCTCAGATAACCAGATGGCTTCTCTCCTCATCTTCACAAAGACGTCTGCTCTGACCCTAACCCTGTTTCTCCACAGCACTCACTAATCTACTGCAATATGCTTACCGGTACTGAAATCTGTTCACTGTTTATATTTGTGTCCTTACCTACTGAAATCCATTTGTTGTTCAGCACCTCTCCTCCTGCGATCACATTAACATAAGCCCCAGGAGGGCAGGGATGTTTGTCTGTTTTGTTCACTGGCGTTTCCGAGCATCTGTAATGGGACCCAGCGCATCTTCATATCTTCGCATGAGGAGCTGTTCAACCTATGAAGGAACGTGGGTCAGATGGGGAAGCTGGTGCTTTGGTAATTTATGTGCATGTGTTAGCTTGGGTGAGGTCACTGTGCCCACAGGGCGGGTGGGAGGCCTCTCTGGGGCTGCCGCTGGGGTTAAGGCCTTAGCCTTTTAGGCCAGGAATGCCAATGAGCTAATATTGGGAAGACGAGAGCTGCTGCTGATTTGTAAGCCAGGTCGGCCTGCCCCAGCTCCTCTGTGCTGGACAGCTCATGCTGGTGACTCAGGGTCAGTGACTTCCGGTCAGATGGGCTCTGTGACCTGCTTAGCCCCATCAGCCCCAGCACCCTTCTTGCAGAGGGTCAACAAGAGCCCAGGAGGGTCTGGGGCTGTCCCATTCTCCTCTCCTGGGGTGCGGGGGGCATGAGGGACTGGCCCTGCTGAAGCTGGGCTGTCTGACACTGGTTCCCATTTCTTCTGTGCTAGTGTAGGTGCAGTCCCCGGGGGAGCAGGCCAAGATGGAGCCTACCAAATAGGATGTTTATTACAGAGGACCCTGGGGACCACACCTTTGGAAGGGAGGGGGTAGAAACAGAAGCAGGCAGAGGGAGAGCTGCCACGCAGACCTCAGCGGACCCCATGGGGAGCTCCGGAGCCGAAATGCTCCTGCACAGCTGTCCTGCATGTGGGCCAAATGAACCAGTCACTGGATGTGGGCCACCTGGGGAGGGTGTCACCCTGCGCCAGGTGGCTTTCTGCAGCTACATCAGGCCCTGGAGGGGCTGCCAGCTGAGGGCCACCTGCAGACCACAGTCCCGGAAGCTGGGAGGCAAGTGCTTTAGTAAAGGGAGATCTGGACAGTGCATGTCCTTCCTTGTTCACGACATTGACCGGGACCTCTTCCCCTGAGGCCGCCTGTCTTTCTTTAAAAACTGATTTTCATTTTGAGATATATTAAAAATGCATAAAAAGCCACAAAATGTTTTTAAATGCAGAAAACAAGACATCAGATTACAAAAGAAACCAATTATATTTATATTCAGGTATCAAAATGTTAAGGCACATTTTGATATTGTAATAGGTGCTTCTTTACTTAACAGGTAGCGAGATCTAACGGCTGCTGAATACCTGCAGCAATTTCGCAGTAATGCCGAGTGTAAGCAATGTTCACAGACGTCTGCAACAGCTGCCACGTGATAGGAGGTTATCTGTTACTTCCACTCGTGACAGAGGCGCTGGTACTGGCAATCCCACTGCGCTTTGTTGCCTGCCTCGTGCTTGAAGGAAAGGTTGATGATCCAGTTACAGGTTAAAGAAAGATGAGATCTTGTTCCATCCAAGTCCCAGGTGCAGGAAAGTGAGTGTTGCTGTGAGTTGGAGGTTGGAGGTCAGGGAAGTTTTCTGGAAATTTGGGCTCAAGAAGAGGAAATCTTCCTGACAGAGGGGACAAGGGTGGTTATGTGTGGTGGCCCAGGAGGGTGGGCAGAGAGTCCAGTCGGAGTGTCTTCCTGCCTGGAGGGGCCCCAATGTCCACTTTTTCCCCCTCCCCTCCGCTTCAAGTCTTAATTGGGCTGCACCCACCTCCTCCCAAATTCTCCCTGTCCTACTCTGTGGCCCAGGCCATCGCAGCCTGTTCCATTCCACATGGCACTCAAACATGTGCCCAGATCATTAGCCCACGCGGTGACCTTGACCCCAGGCCAAGCCCTGTAAATGAGGGGCAATGACTTGTACGCACATGGCCTGACCTACAGCGACCCACTGTGACCAGTCATGCAACAAACCTCTTAGACAGAGCTGGGCCAGCATGGCGCCCCGGCATAAAAAGGCCAGACAGTAGAGACAGCCACCAGCCACCGACCTCAGACCTAGCGCGCCGGCACCATGGCAGGCCCCAGCCTCGCCTGCTGCCTTCTCGGCCTCCTGGCGCTGACCTCCGCCTGCTACATCCAGAACTGCCCCCTGGGAGGCAAGAGGGCGGCGCTGGACCTCGAAGTGCGCAAGGTGAGAGCCCCACTCCTGGTCCTGCTGCGTTCGGCCTGAGGGACCCAGGAGGGATCCACAGCCACAGGGGCGTTCCCTTCCCCGGCCGCCCGACTTGGCCTAGGAGCCCAAGGACTTCAGTGGATTTTTGACTCCCGGCCTTGACCGCGGTCGAGGCCCAGACAGCGCCCCCTGCAGGGCCTTGTCCCGCCGCAGTCCCGAGCCCGGACCCCAGCATCCCTGCCCCCACACCCCGCCCGGCCTCGCGGGGTCCCCCTAAGCCCCTCCCTGGGCTGCCGCCTCCTCCCGCTCACGACCCTGTCCCCGCAGTGCCTCCCCTGCGGCCCTGGGGGCAAAGGGCGCTGCTTCGGGCCCAGCATCTGCTGCGCGGACGAGCTGGGCTGCTTCGTGGGCACGGCCGAGGCGCTGCGCTGCCAGCAGGAGAACTACCTGCCGTCGCCCTGCCAGTCCGGCACGAAGCCCTGCGGGAGCGGGGGCCGCTGCGCCGCCGCCGGCTTCTGCTGCAGCTCGGGTGAGCCGGGCGAGGCCGGCCGAGGGGTGGGGATGGGGCAGGCCGGGATGGGGCAGGCCGGGCGACCCCCTGACTGCACTTCTCCTTCTAGACGGCTGTAAGTATGACCTCGACTGCAACCCAGAACCTGCCTTCTCCCAGCCTTGAACCCGGATGGCTCCGGACACCCTCGGACTGTACCCCCTCGCTCCCCCATTGCCACCCCGGAAATAATGAAAATAAAGCAGATTTATTCCCTCTACCTCGACTGCTGTCTAAGTGTCAGAAATGGGAGGGGACCCTGTGGGGGCGTGGAAGATTGCGCCCAGTTGAGCCTGTGTTTCTGGCTTTTGGCAACTCAGTGCGGTAATTCACAGCCAGCCAAGGAAAGAAGTGACCTGACTGGCTCTTGGAGGGGGCAGAGCGGGTGTTGTCTGGCTGCCACCATCCTGTGGGGGGTGGAGGAAGGAGGGCCACAACAGGGACCGCTCCAAGGAGATGGAAACAGCCCCAGCTTCCTGCTCCCAGTAGGGCTGGGCCACAGCAGACTGCACTTAGGAGGAACCCTTTCCAAAGTCAAAACCACAAGGGTGGGGGCAGCAGACGGACTGAAGGGTCTGGCAGGAGCCAGACCAGGGAGAAGTGGTTCGTGGAGATGGAATGTTTCCCTGACTCCTGGAAGGAGGCTTGAGCCACACCTTAGAAGTCGAGGAAGCAGAGCTGGCCCGCGGGGAGCAGGTATTGGGAGGCAGCTGAAGGGCCATCACGTTTCCAACGACCTGGACCCTCAGGCAGGCCCAAGAGGCCACTGGCACTCAGAGGAGGTGCCCGAGCTGGGGAAGCTGGGCTTGAGTGCCAGCATGACCCTGGCCTTTTGTCCCCAGGGCTGGCTCCGACCAAGCAGCCTTACTCTGCAGGACGTCAGGGCTGGGGACCCTATAGGAAGACAAGTAGTCCTGAGAGCCCATGACCACAGAATGCAAAGGACACGGACAGACAGAAGCCCTCAACCTATGCCTGTCATGTACCCCTGCATCCAAACCCTTTGGGTAGCAGGTAATAGCCTCGTCCCCAGAACATGCCCCCTTCAGCTACCCATGTCACTGGGCCATCCATTTCAGAAGGCCACGCCCACACTGCTACTCCAAAGAAAACAGGAGCAGATCATCCATTCCATGGTAGGAATCAAACCTGCCATTCCTGTGGCTTTCTCATACATAGGAGCAGCAGGGTGGGGCAGAGAGAATGCTCCCAGCAACGTGTGGGGCTCACAGACGGGGCAACAGAAAAATATACGGAAGCGGCCTTCAAGCTTTTCTTGTTCCATTCTTCTAAGTGAAGTATCGCAAGAATGGAAAAACAAACACCACATGTACTCACTACCAAATTGGAACTAATCGATCTACACTCATGTGCACTTATGGAAGTAAAACTCCAGGGAAATGAAGCAGGGGGAAGGGGGGAGGGGGGATTGGTAAATTCACATCTATTGGATACAACGCACACTAACTTGGTGAAGGGCACATTTACAGCTTTAATTCAAACTGTACAAAAGCGCATTATGTAACCAAAACATGTGTGCCCAGGTAATATTCTGAAATTTAAAAAAAGAAAAAAAAAAGGTTTTCTTCTCTGCAGTAAAAAAAGAACAGGCAAAACTGATCTCTGGGGCTAGCGGTTTGGGTGGGTGGTGGCTGGAAGGGGTGTCAGCAGCTTCCAGGTGCCACTCACATTCTGTTTCTTGGCCTGAGGCTGGTGAGACAGATGTGTTCAGTTCGTGAACATTCATTTAACTGTGTACACGTGCTTTGCTCCCTTTTGCTTCTATGTTAAGCAGTCGGCCCTTCCTATCCGTGGGTTCCGCATCCGTGGATTCCACCAGACTGGGATGAAAAATATTTTTTAAGAATTGTGTCTCTCCTGAGCATGTACTTTGTTCCCTGTCAGTATTTCTTAAACAATACAGTACCACAACTATTCACACAGCACGTACCTTGTAGTAGGTATCGCAGGCAAAATCTAGAGGTGATTTAAAGTGCGGGGGGATGTGCGTAGGTTATATGCAAATGCTAAGCCACTTGATATAAGGTCCTGAGATCTTGGTATCCTTGGGGGGTCCTGGAACCAGTACCCTGCAGACACAGAAAGACAGATGATTGTACTTGAATAAAAAGTTGGGTTTTTTATTAGTGAAAAAGCACTGAGAGGTATGAAAGAAAATAGAGATGGGTCTTTCAACAGCAGACCGGAATTATTTGGCTGGGGCTGTGCGACAGTGTTGCTCCTCTGACCCCACATCTGGGAACGAAGAGGAGGCGGGATTCGTCAGGGACGGGAACACAGGATGACTCAGAGTGGTGAGAATGGAATCCCGTTCAAATCGACTCTGATGACACCTGTGCTACCCAGAGATAGGCATTTAGGGAAAATGGTCAAAATTCCGTGGCCCCTCAGAAACCACACGGGGGGAAAAGGGGAAATATCTGCTCACTGAGCCCCTGCAAGGACCGCGCCCCCTTCAACTCAGATCTGCTCAAGCTACAGATGGTGCTTGTCCACACTGGGCTCCCCCTGCCACGCTGGCACAAGGTCTCCACCTCCCAGTGGGACCCCCTCCCCTGCGTGCCCTGCACTCACTCCCAACCCCAGTGGCTTCCACAAGGCAGACGGGTGTCAGCCCAGGCTTCCCCACCTTGGAACAGACTTTCGGGTCCCCTCACCCCTCAGACACCCACCCACTGTGTCATTTTTTCCCTAGGATCTGAGGGACAGGGTGTTTCCTTTGCAGCCTCAAAACACAGAGGGCCAAGTGACATCTCTTTTCCTCTGTGTGTCCCAGAGGTGACGTCAGGTTGGGCGCTATGGATGAGCTGAGCAGGAGAAGCGGGAGAGTTGCTGACGGTCGTCATTCTTCTTTGTAGCTCAGGCCCTGGCCTTTGGTCCTCCTCGAAATGATGCCTTTGAACCTCCCGATTGCTTGGGGAACTGTGCAGGGCAGTGGTTCCAACTCCCCTTTTGGGCAACATTTTGTGAGCCACGTTACTACCCTGAACTGAAATTCCTAGATGACGTGCCTTCCATGCACAATTTCAAAACATATAAAAAATCAGTCTGAGCAGTAATATAACACAGAAAAGTGGGGTTGTTTTACATTTTTTTTTGTGAGACAGGCTCTCACTCTATGGTCCAGGCTGGAGACCAGTAGCACCATCATAGCTCACAGCAGCCTCAAACTCCTGGGCTCAAGGGATCCTCCTGCCTCAGCCTCCCAAAAAACGGGGACTATAGGCACATGCCAACAAGCCTGGCTATTTTTTTTTTCATTTTTTGTAGAGATGGGGTCTTGCCATGTTGCACCTGGGAAAGGAAAGTATTAATAATTTATTACAAAACACTATTATGTTAATATGGAAATAATCAGGTAAGGATGTACTATGTGACATATACACAGTGAAGTCACCTGATGATTATACCTACTTACAATGAATGAAATGAACAGAGATTGGAAGCCATTCTCTACAACAAGTTAGGAAAATGAAAGAGCAGAAGTACCACCAGGACCAATGTTGTCTTTTGTGCCTTAAAAATACCTCACAAACTTATATCTCCATGAATTGTAAAGAAGATATTTGTGGAAGACTTGGGGAAACTTGAAGAATGACTGGATATTTGATTATATTCACGTATTATTGAGTTTTCACTTTGTGTCTGTGTGTAATTACAGTCTGTCGTTACATTAAGTAGAGTCCATATCTTTTGAGACACATATGGGAATGTTTACAGATGAAATGTGTTAAATAAAATTTATGGGGTAGGACACTGTGGCTCATGCCTGTAACTCTGGAACTTTGGGAGTCCAAGGTGGGAGGATCGCTTGAACTCAGGAGTCTGAGACAAATCTGGACAACATAGTGAGATCCCATCTCTAAAAAAATTGTTTTTAAATTAGCTGGGCATGATGGTGCATGCCTGTAGTCCCAGCTACTTAGGAGGCTGAGCCTGGAGGGTCCCTTGAGCCCAGGAGTATGAGGTTGCCGTGAGATATGAATGTGCTACTGCACTCTAGCTGGGTGACAGAGAGAGACCCTGTCTCAAAAAAAAAAAAAAAAAAAGAAAGAAAGAAAGAAAGAAGGAAAGAAAAAAGAAAAAAAGAAAATGCAGCCAGGCCCAGTGGATCATGTCTATAATCCCAGCACTTTGGGAGGCCAAGGTGGGAGGATCACTTGAGGCCAGGAGTTCAAAACCAGCCTGGAAAACCTAGCAAGACATTCTCTCTACCAAAAAAAAAAAAAAATTTTAAATAAAAAAAAATAAGCAAGAGTGGTGCTATACTCCTGTACTTCCAGATACTCAGGAGGCTGAGGCAGGAGGATTGCTTGAGCCCAGGAGTTCAAGGATTCAGTGAGCTATGATAAGGCCACGGCACTCCAGCCTAGGCAACAGAGGAAGACAATAGAGACAGCAGATCAGTGGTTACCATGGGCTGGTGGAGGGGTCAGAAGGGTAGATTACAAAAGGGCAAAGGGTAATTTGGAGAAGAGGAGAGGGCACCATCTACATCTTGACTGTGCTTGGTATTGGTTACTGAACTGAATTTTTTTTTTAACTTACAACATAATGGGTTTATATTTAATACAGTACTTCTCACCATGAGGATGTTACTCAATTAATATAAATTTTTTTTTACATTAGATCTCTACTTTATTTTAGTATTAATATAAAGGTTTTTTTCTTTACATTAAATCTTTTTTCCAAGTCAATATTAGATACACTGAATACATTTTTCTAAATGTTTTTTACCCAGAGATAAACATTTAAATTTTTGGCTGACTACATGATATCTAAATACAATATTAACTTGGGAGAGAAAACAAAAATCTAATAAAAATATGGACAACAGACTCCTCAACAATTCAGGAGGCAGTGATTATAACTTAACAGTGGTGATTTGCTAGGATTCTGGGTAAAAGTTTCCTTCTTCCTTACCTCACGTGCTTTGAAAATTCTAAAACCATGAAATATTACTTATGTAAATTTCAGCCATCTTACTTCTTTGACCCCCTTTCTAACCAGCAAATACAAACAATAGGCTGTATTTTTTAGTGCATTACTTATTGTAAAGAAAACATATTTTCACATTTACATATCAATTTGTTCCCATTTTAAGGGAAACAACGAAGATTATGAAACTCCCCTATTTACTGTTTCTTGGAAACTTTCAGATACCAACGCTCAGGTTTAGCCTCAACAGCATAAAGGTTTTCAGGGCAAGGTTTGACTCAGGAGGTCCTTCAAAGTCACATCTGTCCAATTCTCTTCCGTGCATACACCCCCAAGCAAGCACAAACGCCTGTAATGCTGAGAACCACACCTAACGAGAGAGCAACTGCACCTCCAGCTTCCGCTGCATCCACAACAGGCAGCACCAAAAGCAGTGAAACGAGGACTAAGAGCGACTGTGTTGAAACTCAAGTCATGATGTTGGGATCTTGAGGGCTGAAGGCTCCAAAGAAATGGTGTCTATGTAATTCTATCTGACTTGAGATTTTTCCCTTCCTGGAGCTCCGGATAGTAGGCTAAGCGGTCACGTGACACAGCCATCCAGGGAGCAGCCATTACAGGAATGGCGAAGAGGGCGGAGTCACCAAACTCTGAACTGAATATGTTTGTGAAAACTCACAGAACTGTACACCACCAGAAGTGAATTTTACTCTATGTAAATGGTACCTTAAAATGGTAAAGCAAATAGAAAAAGACCTAAACAAAGAATGGAACAAGCTACATCAGGAAAATAAGAAGCAAATGAAAGACAGGAGGCAAATTCTGATAACGGACAAAATATAATCAAAGGAATTTGACTATACTAAATTTCATTTAGGGACAACATGATATTATATACAGGTAACAATGAACAATGTATCAAAAATATATAATGGTCATGAACCTATACATATCTAACAATCTGCTTCAAAATATTAAAGCAATGAATGATAGAACAATGGGGAAAAAAGGATAACCCAACAATTTAATTGGAGACCTTTCATATACCCCCTCAAACAGATCACACAGACAAAATGAGCAATGATAAAGAAGATTTTAGTAACACCATAAAACCTGTGAAGGAATAGATGTATAGAAGATATTCCACCCAACAAGTAGAGAACATGTGTATTTTGGGGACAGCACATATGAAACATTCACAAGAACCAACCATGTACTTGCCACAAAAGAAGGTGGTTTGCAAAAAACCAACGTTATACAGATTATGTTCTCTAACCTCAATGCATAAAATTAACGATAACAAAAAGATGGCAAAAGAAAATTCTCACATGTCTGCACTATAAACACCTATTACAAAATAAT
>NW_012136303.1:7066691-7074117 GCF_000956105.1 Propithecus coquereli
GCTGATTTTGTGAAACAACAGACCAGAGCCCTGGACACTCCGCCCTGGCTCCGGCTGCCTGCTGGCCACAGCCCCTGCGCCCTGGAGACACTGGGCAGAAAGGGCAGAGCTTTCTGTGACTTGTGGACTTTCCCCTCTAAATGGCTGTGTAGCTGGTCAAGGGATCAAGGAGAGGGAGAAACAGTAGAAGAATGTCCAGGGAGCTGGACATTTGGGCAAACTGGGGGTGGGCAGATCTTACTCATCCTTCCCAGAGGTGGCAGCCTGACTGTATTCTGAAGACGGGGGAGGGGAAAGGATTCTCTGAGTCTGTACCTGGGAAGAGGACAGGCATGGACCTCATTTGAAAACTGTCCCCAAGTCCAGACACCAGCACCAGATTCCATGCAGCCAAGCCACCTGCCTCTTGCCACCTCCCTCTGTGTGGAAGGGTTAATACATTCCCCTTAGGTCTGGCCCTGGTCCAGCCCTGCTCCCGTTGGGGCTGGCCCTGCATGGGCTGCACAGGCCAGAGGCAGAAGGCCGTGGCAGGGATAGAAGCCTGCATGGCCCCTGCCCCCACCTGGCTAGACTGAGTTGTGCTGGGCACTGCCACTGGCAGAGGCTGCAGGAACCAGGTCAGGGTGGGAGCCAAGGGGAGCTCTGAGGAAGCTGGAAGAGAGCCGGACCTTGGCACGTGCCCGGACTCTGCCCAGGGTTGGCTGAGGCTCAGCTGCTTGAGTCATGAGGCCTCCAGCCTGGGTGCTGGTGTCAAGGTGAGAGGGACATCCCTCTGCCTGCATGCCCTCCTGGCCTCAAAGTCTGCATGGGATCCCAAAGGAGATGCAGCCTTTTGTGGCCCCAAGACCTGGAGCAACAAAGCCCAAGGACAGGGTGCAGAGAATAGAGGGGCAAAGAGAGAGCGGGATGGGAGGGAATGTTAAGTCTGGTGGAGGATAAACAGGTGGCCAGGAAATGGCTAAAGGTGGAGAGCAGGAACTGAATTGTAGCTAGGAACCAAACTGTGGCTAGGAACTGTTCCCTGGTGGGAACACAAATAGTGAAAAGTTCCTAGAAACCTTTAACAAACCTAGAGCTCATTAGCATAACATGGGGGGAGCCTTGTGAGCAATTCTGAGGGGGGACGCATGCGCAGAAAGGGAAACTGTAATTACTACATAACCAACGAGTTATGTAACCTGTTATATAACCACAACCTGACAGTCACCCCAAAAGGCAGGAAATGACAACCAATCCTGCCAGGAGAAAGGCGGGACAAACTTGTGAGCTTATAAAAGACAGTGTGCGCTCAGACCTCGCCGTCCTTCTCCACTCCCGGAGACTTACCCGTTCCACTCTCTCTGGAACACGTTTTCACTTTGCGTAGCTTCCTTTCTTCCTTTCAGTCTTTTAGCTGCTCTCTCTGAAAAATCTCTTGAGCTCTTCATAAGAGTACCACACCCTTGGTTAGTCCTTCCTCTAAAATCTATCTCAACTCTTACCTGCTTCTTTCCACTCCTGCTTTGCGATCGGAAAACCTGCTGTTTCCTGTTCTAGAAGCCTTGGCTACCTTCACCCCTTCCCAGAATCCACTCCACTGGCTTAAAGGGCGTCCCTCAAGAGGAGCTTTCTCTGACTCCTCTACCTGGAGCATCCCTCACTCCTACCTCCGTTATCTCCTAACTGGGTCTGAGTCCTGGGTTTCATAGCACCTACTACAATTTGCAGTTCATTTTTTGTCTCTTTGTGTTTATGGCTGTGCATGCTCTAGAATGAAACTCCAGGACAGGAAGGACTCCATCTTTCTTGTTCAGTAGTGTAACCCCACTCCTGGTGGGGTTTTTGCCACACGGTGGGTTTTCAATCAATTGCAGAAAGAAGGAAGGGAGGGTGGGAACCCCTGGGTACCAGCCTCAGCTCTCCAGGGAGTTACCGTGTGACCTTGGGCAAGTCACACCTGTTCCCAAGGTCACTTACTTGATGTACTAACCCTACTTCCTGCCTCACTGAGGTCTTAGGGGAATCAGGTGAGGCTGCTATAAAGGGTTAAGCGCCTTAACAATCCTTACATAACAAAATGTTGCAACCTCCAGATTCAACCCCAAATCTCAGAATGTTCTTTCAAGTACTTCCTTGCCCTTAGACTACCTTTTCCGAGAATAGGTAACAGTTAAGTGATCTTAGCAGAGCACCTGCCTCTGCCCATCCCTCCCGCATTCTTATTCCCCTGGTAAATGTACCATATAGCATCTCCACTGCCGTTAGAGAGAGGTTGGCCTCATTTTCAAACAGATTCTCCTGCCAACTGCAAGTCCGGCTTTCTTTCCTCTCCCCTGTTTTCCAGTGGTCTTTTGTGAGGACCCTCAATCCTGTAGGTAACACAAACGCTTTGTAAACTATGATGGGGTGAACAAAGCGAGCAAGTTGTTGTAATTAGCCGGGTGTGGTGGTGCACACCTGTAGTCCTAGCTACTGGGGAGGCTGAGGAGAGGAGATTGCTGGAGTTGGAGACCAGCCTGGGCAATATAGCAAGACCCTGTCTCAAGAACGAAAAAAGGTTGTTGTAGGAGCCCAAGGACTGCTTATTGAATTGAGTCAAAGAGAGTAGGTTGAGCAGAGATGACAAAGGTATGAAAAAAGTGCTGGGCTTGGGGCAGACAGGGATGGAACTGAAATGGATCCACTGCAGGACTAAGTGAAAAGCAGTGGGGTGGGGGGAGCCTTCACTCATTTTCAGACCCAAACCTAACTCCAAAACACGTCTCAGCTGGATCGAATCACTAAACAGAATACAATCAGTTGGAGGGGGAGCTAGACTTGAATATTTATTGAATCTCTAGAGGGGGTTACATTAAATTTAAAAGAAATCAGAAATGTAAAGACCTCATACAAATTCTTACTTGCAAAAATGACCTAAATAAAAGGCAAAATAAACGAGGAAAAATATTTGTTCAACAAACTCTTTTTCTACATTAAAAGCCTGTACAGGCTGGGTGCCATGGCTCTCGCCTGTAATCCTAGCACTCTGTGAGGCCCAGGTGGGAGGATCGCTTGACACAAGCATGAGCAAGAGCCTGAACCAGCCTCTACTAAAAATAGAGAAGTTAGCTGGGTATGGTGGCGCAGACATGTAGTCCGCCTATAGTCTCAGCTAGGGGAGGCTGAGACAGGAGAATGGCTTAAACTCAGGACTTTGAGGTTGCAGTGAGCTGTGACGACACCACTGCACTCTAGCCCATGCCCCAGAGCAAGACTGGCGGGGGGCGGGGTGGGGAGTCCCAGGTGACAGGGCCTGCTGCCTGGCTGAGGACAATGGCTCCTGCCCTGGGGGCCCACAGATGTTGTTCCCTCTGCTGGGCTAGGGAAGAGTTAGGCTTGTCCACACCACCACCCCAAGCAGCCCGACAAAGGGGCAAGAAACACCGTGGGTGGTAGGATGAGCAGTGAAAGAAAATTCCGGGGGCCTCGGGGACGCGACGGGGAGGAAGCGAGACAGCTGGGGTGGAGCGCAAACTGGGCGGCGCGGCTCCCGGCGCACGGCCACCTCCCCTGCGGACGCCTGACGAGGCGCGCTGTGCTCACAGTGCTGAGCGCGGCGCTCGCAACCGCTTAGCGCCATTGGCCGGGTCGGGCAGGGGAGGAGCGAAGCTGGCGGGGCGGGACGGGAGGCGGCCCTGGCGTTCCCCACTCGGCCCCTGCCTAGCTGGGCTTTGCGGGCGGAGGAAGAGGCCCTGTCTGATCCCTGAACCCCAGGCAGAGCAGAGCCCGGGGTCGGTCGTAGAAAAGCGCGCAGAGGCCGAGCAGTCCAGGGGTGGGGGCGCGGTGAGCCTCGCCTTTGACCGCCGCTTGGGGTTCCCACCTCCGCCCGGAGACCTCAGCCTCACCCTGCCTACCCGGCCAGAGGGGTCCTGGGGGCGAGAAGGAAGGGCGGGCCGCCCCGCAGCGAAGTCTCCCCAGGTGTATTTGGTGCCTGTGGTTTGGGGACTGAAGTACCCGAGAAGAGGGGACGGGGAGGGCACACGTGGTAGGATAAACAGCTTGTGCAAAGATGTGAAAAAGCAGGATCCCCGCGTGTGTGCGCGCGCAGTAGGAACAGTACACCGGACACCCAGGCTGTAGGGCAAGTCGAACCTCAGGCAGTAAGAAAGACTGCCCAGCACCGCGTAGGTGCCAGCACTGTTCTAAGCCTTATACACAACACAGACGTCAGTCAAGCTGCGGTCTGCCCCTTCCTGGACAGTCATATGCACCCCTCATACTCTCGAGCGCCTAGTGCCAGCCTTCTGCTCCTGCTTCCACGTCGTGCATCAGGCTCTGGAAATTGGAGCCAATGGAGTTCAGTGAAAGGCTACCGAGAGCTCACAGGTTAGGGGAAGGCAGGAGGACCAGCTGGGACACTGGTTCTGGAGGGCTGCAAAACATGGACCCAGAAATGGCACATGAAATGGACACGCCAGGTCCCACAGAAGCAGTACTCTAGACGAGGATTCCTGTACACACGGTTTCTTGAGGGAGGACTCTCAGGAGTATCCCACGGGGACTGAGTGAAGCGGGACAGGGCAGGGGAGGAAACCAGGTAAAGATGTGGTCTCGGCTGGGGTGGAACTTCAGCCAGACTCCACAGGGAGCTCCGAGTGTGAGCGGCCCTGCAGAGCTGCCCTACCTTGGGTAGGAGGGTTGATTTTTTTATATTTGTGTACCAGTCATTGGGCAAGCGGGTGGGGGAGGAGGACTCTCCTGCTGAGCTGGCTCCTGCTGGCTGAGGGCAAGTGTGGGGAAAGGCCAGCTGTAAACCATTAACAACCCACACTCACTGCACCTGGGATGGATGCACTCGGTAGTAAAGAGAATCTGGGAGCAGCATCCACAGGGTCTACTACAGAATGACGGCAGCCTGATGCCACCGCTCAGATTTGTAGTGCAGGGAGGGGCTGGCTATTTGGACACTAAACACCCATGTTTACTTCTTTTTTGTTGTTGTTGTTTTGAGACGGGATCTCACTCTGTCACCCAGGCAAGAGTGCAAAGGTGTCATCACAGCTCACTGCAACCTCTCACTCCTGGGTTCAAGCGATCCTCCCGCCTCAGCGTCCCGAGTACTGGAACTACAGGTGTATGCCAACACGGCCGGCTATTACTACTTTTCTATTTTTAGTAGGGAGGGGGTCTCACTCTTGCTCAGGCTGGTCTGGAACTTCTGAGCTCCAGGGATCCTCCTGCCACAGACCACCAGAGTGGTAGGATTACAGGCGTGAGCCACCACGCCTGGTCAAAGTATGAAATGTCTTTTGGAGATGGGGTCTAACTATATTGACTTTCTGGTCTTGAGATCCTGGCCTGAAGCGATCCTCCTAGCTTAGACTGCCAAAGTGCTGGGATCACAGGCCAAAGCCACCATGTCCACCCTTCTGTGTTGACTTCTCATTAACCCCAGTCCTGTGAACGCCTCCTGATTTCTCATTTATTTACTGTCCTTGGTGTAAGAACATGTACTCCCTACAAATCCTGCCTTTACGTCAAACCAACCTTGATGCTATCACACACATTCTTGCCCGTTCTGGACCCTGCCTTTAAACTGTCACACACAGAGCACAAACACCCTTTCCCTGTGTACGGAAGTCCTGCATCTGAAGGTCACAGGCACAGAGATCTATGTGTCTTACTGCTGCCCAAGACCACGCTTCCATCTATAAGTTCTCCAAATCATTCACCCTTTACCAACAAACTCTATCTGTGTCGTTCTTTGGTTTCTCAGCTGCTTCTTGATTTGCGGATCACTCTGCACACGTGGCCCTTTCACAGAGCACAGGCCCATCCCTCAGGTGTCTGAATGAAGTTCCCTCAGACTGTGTCAAGCGGAAAAAGGGGGATGCCTGGAAGAAAACACGGGTGATGTTACTGGGAGGAAATGGATACTGTAGGGCTAATCTACAGAGAATGCTTCTAAAATCAGAGACAGAGTCCCGTCTTCCCTGCCCACACCCCTAACTTTAGTAAATGACCCACTGAGTGAATGTGGGGCCGGCCCTGCAGCCTGGCGTTCCTGCACCTGGGTGACCATGGCAAGGCAGTGGGGAAGGGCCGCCAATGAGCAGCAGAAGGACATTGTCAGTCTTTCCCCTTCCCTGTCTGCTGGGGAGGATTCTGGCTTTGTCCTCCTGGTTTCCCTCCCTCCTTCCCTCAGCCCTGCTCTAGCAATTGTCTAGGATTCCTTGGTTGTTCTGGTCCCTGTTGCTGTGTAACAAACCACTCCAAAGTGCAGTGGCACAAAACCACCAGGGTGTTGTCATGCACCTGGATTCGGAAGGTCAAGAGTGCAAGCAGGGCACAGCAAGGACGCCTTTGATCTATTCCACCACTACGGCTGGGGCCTCCACTGGAAGAGTGAATGGCGAAGGGCTGAAATCATCTGGAGACTTCTTCACTCAGAGGCCTGGGCACCTGGGCTGGGGTGGCCCAAAAGCCCCCGGTCTGCAGGGCCTGCCTTCCTGCAGCCTCTGTGTGGCTTGGGCTTCTCACTACTCAGTGCCTTTGGGACAGTTGGATTCACTCTTGAAGCTTTGCATGGTGGCTCAGGGCTTCACGGGTGAATGTTCTAGAAAACAAGGCAGAAGTGATGTGAGAGGCATTTCATGACCGTCTCAGAAATCACTCAGGCCCAGTTCTGCCAGGCTCTACCAGTCAAAGCAGCCACAGGCCTGTCCAGGGCCAAGAAAACAAACAGTCCCCCTGTGACTGGAGAAGTGTCCCCAATAACTGGCAGCAAGTAATTGGACACCCTCGCAGTGTCCTGAAGCCAGGAGGGAAGGGGAAGACCAAGCGCTGGAGCGGAGGTTCCCAGGACAGTTCAAAGGTGGGAGAACAGCTGGGAGAGCCATGAGGGAACAGCCACAGGACCTATAGGAGGGGTTGCTGAGGGACACCACAGTGTGAAGTGACATTCTGGCTGTGGCAGCTGAGATTCACTCTATTGCAGGGCCACAGGGTCAGCTTCACAGGTTTTCCACAGACAAAGCTCCAGCAGGTTCAGCCAGGCTGTGCCCATGCCTGCCCTGGGCTCCTCTGCAGAGGAAACTTCCAGGCTTTGGGCCGCTTACCGCCATTCCTCATCTCATTACAGAAGGCAACTCACTGAGGCCATCGCATGCACAACACGGGCCACGTCTCATTTCCCCTGTTGTTCACCCTCCTCTGTCCCCTGCTCAGTCCCAGGGGCCAGACCCCGCCCCTCATCTCATCCTGTGGGTGGGAGGGAGGCAGGCAGGTGAGAGGGGCTCTCTCTTGAGACTCCTGCTTTCTGAGAGGCTAATTACAGCGTCCTCATTACTGAGCCATGGGCTTGCATGTCATCTGCTGAGTCAGTGATGTCTGGGCCCTGGGCCCAAGGGAAGGGTTTCAAGAATGATGGGAGGGGAAGGCCAGCCTGTGCCTCTGTCCCCACCCCTCA
>NW_012136303.1:7075652-7077689 GCF_000956105.1 Propithecus coquereli
AAGACTTGGGGAAACTTGAAGAATGACTGGATATTTGATTATATTCACACATTGTTGAGTTTTCATTTTGTGTCAGTGTGTAATTACAGTCTGTCATTATGTTAAAGTAAAGTCCATATCTTTTGAGATACGTACGGGAATGTTCACAGATAAAATGTGTTAAATAAAATTTATGGGGCAGGGCTCTGTAACCCTGGCACTTTGGGAGGCCGAAGGTGGGAGGATCACTTGAGCTCAGGAGTTCGAGACAAATCTGGACAACATAGTGAGACCCCATCTCTAAAAAAAATTTTTAAATTAGCTGGGCATGACGGTGTGTGCCTGTAGACCCAGCTACTCAGGAAGCTGAGCCAGGAGGATCCCTTGAGCCCAGGAGTTTGAGGTTGCAGTGAGGTATAATTGTGCCACTGCACTCTAGCCAGGTGACAGAAAGAGACCCTGTCTAAAAAAAAAAAAAAAAAAAAAGAAATGATGGGAGGCCAAATTGTTTTGACTCAGCTCCTGTGCTAGGGCCCAGATCAAACCAAAATACGGTTACTCATGCTAAGTGCCACACAGTCAAATTGAAGCTTTCAGGAAGCAGATTAATTTTCCAAACACATCGAGTTTCCTTAAAACAGGTGTTTCACATCAACCAATCAGCAAATACCCAGTCCAGATGGTCAAAGTGGCTCCTAGCTGTAATCCCAGCACATTGCAAGGCCAAAGAGGGAGAATCATGTGAAGCCAGCAGTTTGAGACAAGCCTGGACAACATAGCAAGACCATATCTCTCCAAAAAATTTGTTTAAAAATTAGCCAGACACGGTGGCTTGTGCCTATAGTCCCAGCTACTTGGGAGGCTGGCTGGAGCCCAGGAGTTCAAGGTTGCTGTGAGCTAGGCTGACGCCACGGCACTCTAGCCCAGGCAACAGAGCCAGACTCCGTTTCAAAAAAAAAAAGAGAAGTGAATTTTACTATATGCAAATGATACCTTAAAGCAAATAGAAAAAGACCCAAACAAACAATGGAACAAGCTATATCAGGAAAATAAGAAGCAAACGAAAGACAGTAGGCAAATCCAGATAATGGACAAAATATAATCAAGGGATTTTGATTAAATTAAATTTCCTTTAGGGACAGCATATTACATACAGGTAACAAAGAACAATGTATCAAAAATATATAATGGTCATGAACCTATACATATCTAACAATCTGCTTCAAAATATTAAAGCTATGAATGATAGAACAATGAGGAAAAAAGGATAACCCAACAATTTAATTGGAGACCTTTCATATACCCCCTCAAACAGATCAGACAGACAAAATGAGCAATGATAAAGAAGATTTTAGTAACACCATAATACCTGTGAAGGAATAGATGTATAGAAGATATTCCACCCAACAAGTAGAGAACGTGTGTATTTTGGGGACAGCACATATGAAACATTCACAAGAACCAACCACGTACTTGCCACAAAAGAAGGTGGTTTGCAAAAAACCAACATTATACAGATTATGTTCTCTAACCTCAATGCATAAAATAAACGATAACAAAAGGATGACAAAAGAAAATTCTCACATGTCTGCACTGTAAACACATATTACAAAATAATTCTTGGGTTTACAAGGTAAACATCAGGGAATTACCAAATGCTTAGAACACAGGAGGGTAACACTGAGTGTCAAAGAATAAAAGCAAGAGATGAAGGAAATTTGTAGCTTTAGATAAGTGACATAAAACAAGAAAGATTTTTTTTTGTTTTATTTTATTATTTAGAGTATTTAACTCAAGAAGCTGATAAAAGGTCAATAGAGAAAATTCCAAAATACAGGAAGGGAAAAAAAGAAATAAGAAAGAACAGAAATCAATTAAACAAAAGACAAAAACCCAACAACATAGACTGATAAAACAAAAAGCTATTTTAAAAATATTAATGTAATAAGCCTTTGGCAAGACTCACCAAGCATCTTCTAAAAAAGAGATGCAGCTGATTTTGTGAAACAACAGACCAGAGCCCTGGACACTCCGCCCTGGCTCCGGCTGCCTGCTGGC
>NW_012136303.1:7079809-7081771 GCF_000956105.1 Propithecus coquereli
GCGAGCTCAGTAGCGGCCCGGCTGCGCGGGCTCGGCGAGCTCGGGCGCCCGCGCCAGTTGCACCAGTCGCAGCAGCAAGGCCCCGGCGGGCGCGTCCAGCCGCGTGGCGTTGCTCCCGTCGCTGGCGCGGCACTCGGGCTGGGCCACGCAGCTCTCTGCCGGGAGGACGGTGTGAGCGCGGGAGCCTGGGATGGGCGCAGCTCCGGGGTCTCACTGCACCCGCCTTCCTGCCCCGCCCGGGTCCCGTCCCTCCCAGAACGCCCCCAACCCGGCCAGTCCCAGCCCCCCAGCCCCGCTCTCACCGGTGTCGCAGCAGAAGCCGGCGGCGGTGCAGCGACCCCCGCTCCCGCAGGGCTTCGTGCCGGACTGGCAGGGCGTCGGCAGGTAGTTCTCCTGCTGGCAGCGCAGCGCCTCGGCCGTGCCCACGAAGCAGCCCAGCTCGTCCGCGCAGCAGATGCTGGGCCCGAAGCAGCGCCCTTCTTCCCCGGGGCCGCAGGGGAGGCACTGCGGGGACCGGCGGGGTGAGCGGGAGGAGGCGGCAGCCCAGGGAGGGGCTTAGGGGGACCACGCGAGGCCGGGGGCGGTGTGGGGGCAGGGATGCTGGGGTCCGGGCTCGCGACTGTGGCGGGACACAGGCGCTGCAGGGGGCGCTGTCTGAGCCTCGACCGCGGTCAAGGCCAGGAGTCAAAATCTACTCAAGTCCTTATGTTTTCGGGGGACTGAGGACCAACTGTCAGTAATAGCCCTCTGCATCCTCAGCCTGGGCCGCCGGACGGGTCTCCCATGGGCTCAGCTTGGGGACCCTCCTCCTCAGCTCTGGGACTAGCACCGGTGCCACTTTTGGGCTGCCCACCACCCTCCCCTAGTCCAGACCTTCCTCCTGCCCCTATCACTCCTGCTTGGTCCCTAGTTCATCCACCCCACCCTGCTCCCCCCCGCGGAGGGCCCCTGGAACCCCCAGTACATCCAGGCCCTTCCTCCCATTTCCGGCTCCCTCTCTTGCCTTGTCCTTGGCCCCCCACCAGCCCCGGCCAGTGGGCCTCAATTTGGGCTCAGACCCCCTGCTCACCTGCCTGTGACCTACCAGGTGGGTGCAGGGGCCTGAGCCCAACAGGGGGGCATGGACACTAGGTGCCTCAGGCCTCCAGGGAGCTAAGCAGAGGGAAGGTAGGCTGTAGGGGTTGCCCACCTGGCCACTCTCGTTGGTTCAGCAGCTCAAAATTGACCCTGGCAGAATTGCACATACCGATTGGATTTCCTTCAGCTCTGCTCAAAATGCAATAAACACCCGGCACAAAAGAAGAGGGATAGGCCGGGCGGTGGCTCACACCTGTCATCCTAGCACTCTGGGAGGCCAAGGCCAAAGGATCACATGAGGTCGAGTTCAAGACCAGCCTAAGCAAGAGTGAGACCCTGTCTCTACCAAATATGGAAAAAATTAGCTGAGCATCATGTCTTGAGCCTGTAGTCTCAGCTATTAGGAAGGCTGAAGCAGGAGGATCACATGAGCCCAGGAGTTTGAGGTTGCAGTGAGACAATGATGCCATTGCACTCTACCTGGGGTGACAGAATGAGACTCTGTCTCAAAAAAAAAAAAGAGAGAGAATAGGGATAGGTACCCAGCAGAACTTCCTTAAAGAATGCCTGGGTAGCACCCATCACTCAGGTGAGCTCAGAGCAATGGCCTTCTAGGGCTGTGGGCACCAGTGCCTGTGGCTGGGAGAGGCTGGGGCTGGATGGGGGAGGCCTGAAATGCTGGTGGGACAGACATCGGACATGCCAGCCCATCTCCATGACGGGACCCATGGGCACAGGGGAGCCCTCAGCACCCACTTCTCCCTGATCTAGACCCAAGCCCAGTTACAGGAGAACTATCTCTCACTCTCTGCATCCCCTGTCTGGATCGGGACAGTGTCCGGAGCCCCTTCAGCCCCTCCTAGCCTGCCCAGCAACCTGGTCCCC
>NW_012136303.1:7083001-7084123 GCF_000956105.1 Propithecus coquereli
CTGTGGGACCTGACAACCGCCTGCCCCATTTCTACCTCCTCCAGCACACTAGTCTGTGGGGACCACAGCTCAGGCCTGGAGTGGGAGTGGGGGCCCGGGGCTCTGGGCCTGGGGAAAGGTTGGGCTAAATGGACCCAGCCTGAGAAAACAGCTTTTGGTGCCTGACCTCAGGCTGGCAGCTCCAAAGAGGCCACATCCCTTCTCCCCTGGACCTCTGGAGTGCCCCTCTGGCCTTGGACTCAGGCTGGCCCGCCCAGGCCCCTCGGGCTGTGCACAGCCCCTGCTGGCTTTTGGTCTCCTCTCCAGGGTACACCTGGGTGCTGCAAGGAAGCTCCAGGGGACACGTGGCCCCCTCCCTACCAAGTACAGTGGGGGGCCCAGCGGCCCTGGAGGGGGCTCCCTCACTCAGGACATAACACCAGGCTTTTCAGCAATGACCCCTCAGGGGCAGTGAGGACACTGTGAGAGGCAGTGCTGGGCAGCTGTCAGGGCAGCGACGCCGGAGCCCAGTGGCCCGTGTTGCTTGGAAGCTCGTGGCTTGGGTGGCTCGGCGGACTTCTCTGTGCCCCACTGTCCTCCAGTGCAGTCGGGAAGATGACAGCAACCTCCTCACAGGGCTGTGAGGACTGAAATAGTTCACTATACAAAGGCCTCAGAAAGGTGCCTGCCCCATTGTAAAGTTAACTAATAGTAGTGTTGCGTCTACCGTGAACGCCGCTATTCTTAGGAAGCGCTGAAGAGATTTTTCAGAGAGAGCAGCTACCTGGATTAGCCCAGGAGGAACACTGTCATCCTATTGGTGGTCTGGAAACAAGCTCGGTCCAAAGGCGTTGCCCTGGGAAGACCCCGTGGCTGTGGGGCAGTGTCTTTACTGTGCTGACTGGCTGCGTTTCAAATACATCACCCCACAGGTCTCATGGACCCCCAGGCACCCGACACCCCCCTATGAGTTCCCTTTCCAAGCCACGTTTCCCGCCTTCTCCGTCCTTACACCTCCTACCCCTGGGCTCCTGATCTCGATTCTTACATCACTTTAAGAGGGAGGAGTTAGGGCTTTCACCAGCCCCTCCCCTCCCCCACAGGTCCCCCTCATCCACCGCTTCCTTGGCATGATGGTGTCAC
>NW_012136303.1:7085368-7095775 GCF_000956105.1 Propithecus coquereli
GTGTGACCTTGGGCAAGTCACACCTGTTCCCAAGGTCACTTACTTGATGTACTAACCCTACTTCCTGCCTCACTGAGGTCTTAGGGGAATCAGGTGAGGCTGCTATAAAGGGTTAAGCGCCTTAACAATCCTTACATAACAAAATGTTGCAACCTCCAGATTCAACCCCAAATCTCAGAATGTTCTTTCAAGTACTTTCTTGCCCTTAGACTACCTTTTCCGAGAATAGGTAACAGTTAAGTGATCTTAGCAGAGCACCTGCCTCTGCCCATCCCTCCCGCGTTCTTATTCCCCTGGTAAATGTACCATATAGCATCTCCGCTGCCGTTAGAGAGAGGTTGGCCTCATTTTCAAACAGATTCTCCTGCCAGCTGCAAGTCCGGCTTTCTCTCCTCTCCCCTGTTTTCCAGTGGTCTTTTGTGAGGACCCTCAATCCTGTAGGTAACACAAACGCTTTGTAAACTATGATGGGGTGAACAAAGCGAGCAAGTTGTTGTAATTAGCCGGGTATGGTGGTGCACACCTGTAGTCCTAGCTACTGGGGAGGCTGAGGAGAGGAGATTGCTGGAGTTGGAGACCAGCCTGGGCAATATAGCAAGACCCTGTCTCAAGAACGAAGAAAGGTTGCTGTAGGAGCCCAAGGACTGCTTATTGAATTGAGTCAAAGAGAGTAGGTTGAGCAGAGATGACAAAGGTATGAAAAAAGTGCTGGGCTTGGGGCAGACAGGGATGGAACTGAAATGGATCCACGGCAGGACTAAGTGAAAAGCAGTGGGGTGGGGGGAGCCTTCATTCATTTTCAGACCCACACCTAACTCCAAAACACGTGTCAGCTGGATCGAATCAGTAAACAGAATACAATCAGAGGCCTGTCGTGCGCCTGTAGCACCAGCTACTCAGAAGGCTGAGACAGGAGGATCACTTGAGCCCAGGAGTTTGAGGTTGCAGTGAGCTATGATGATCCCACTGCACTGTAGGCCAGGCGACAGAGCGAGACTGTGTCTCAAAAACAAAACCCTGTACAGCAGCAAAATGGGTGGATTCGCCCATCTCCCGGTCCAGCTCCAGGTCCCAGGTGACAGGGCCTGCTGCCTGGCTGGGGACAATGCCTCCTGCCCTGGGGGCCCACAGATGTTCCCTTCCTTTGTTGGGCTAGGGAAGAGTTAGGCTTGTCCACACCACCACCCTTCAGAGCAGTCTGAAAAAGGGGCAAGAAACCCCCGAGGGTGGCAGAATCAGCAGTGAAAAACAGGGAATTTCGTGGGCCTCAGGGACCCGACGGGGAGGAGCACACATTGGGCTGCGCAGCGCTGCGCCCACGGCGCCCTCGGCTGGGGCCCCTTACGAGGCGCGCTGTGCTCAGACTGCTGAGCGCGGCCTGAGCGCGGCTCAGGCGGCCCCGGGCCCCGCGGGTCGCCGTCACCCCGGAGCGCGGCGCCCAGAATCACTCAGCGCCATTAGCCGGGCCGGGCGGGGGCGGCGGCGGAGGGAGGCGGCGGCCCCGTCAGACCCCACGACCCCACGCACCCGGGCGCAGGCGGAGCCGAGCCGCGCGCCCTTCGGAGAAAAGCGCGCAGAGGCGGGGCGGCCGGGGTCGGGGCGCGGTGAGCCTCGCCCTTGGCCGCCGCTTGCGGTTCCCACCTCCGCCCGGAGACCCCGGCCTCACCCCGCCAACCCCGGGCGCGCGGGGAGGGGTCCCTGGGACGACAGGGAAGGGCAGGCCGCCCGCAGGGAATGCGCCCCCGCCCCTCGCCCCCAGTGTATTCGGTGCCTGTGGTTTGGGGACTGAAGACTCAAGTACCCGGGAAGAGGGGACGCAGAGGGCACACCTGGTCGGATAAACAGCTTGCGCAAAGATGCGAAAGAGCAGGATCCCAGCGAGTGTGTGTGTGTGTGTGTGTGTGTGTGTGTCAGGAACAGAACACAGGACTCGCAGCCGTAGAGCAAGTTGGACCAAGCAGTAAGAAAGATGGCCCCAGCACCGAGCAAGTGCCAGCACTGTTCCAAGCCTTTACATATATTTTCCTATTCGAATCGCATAAAAGCCTATGAAGGAGGAAGTACTTTTATCCCCCCCTGCAACCCCGCCCCTCTGCAGGCAGGAAACTGAGGGACAGAAAGGTTGAGTAACTTGCCCAAGGACCCAGGTGATGAACAGCAGACCTGGGACTTCAACGCAGGCCCAGAGTCCGGACTGTTCACCACTCTGCTGCCTCAAGACCCCAGCAGTGACTAAACCACCGGGACATTAACAACTTGCTCAGACTCAGGTTTGGAGGTTGGTGGTTAGAGGCCCGGCTCAGAGTTCAGGGATGTCACCTGGGGCTTCCCGGCTCCCTTCTGGCACCGTCCACGTGTCTGGGAGTCTTTCCTCAGGGCAACAGGTGCAGCCACAAAATGGGTTCCCTCCTCTGGGCCTCTCCTTTCTCAGGGAGGAGAAACCTGCCCAGCAACCCCACCCTGAAGTCCCTTGAGTGTGGGCAAGAACCTGGCTGTGGGAACCCACTCGCCGTCCTTTGCCCCGTTTGGGTTAGGCCAGTCCAGGTCCATCCCCGGGTGTGCTCGCAGCCCCGTGACAAAATGGGGTCCAGTTAGTAGAGGAGAGGAGGGAGCGGCCGCGGGTCAGTAACTGGGGGGTATGTGTCCCAGGGCCAGGCCGGGAGGGGTTGCATACTTGTACAGGTCACTTCACGTGTGAGGACCCTGTAGCACAGAGAAACTCAGTGGCTTGCCCAGGGTCACACAGCTAAGCAGGAGCAGAGCTACTGGGCAAGGAACCTGTCAGTCCCCAATTCCTGTACCTTCCCTGCTCCTCACCTACCAACCCACCAACCTGTACCTGGTCTCCCGGCTCCTTGGCTTACTTCACACACCTCGTCTCAGCTATGGCCAGGTCATCTCCAGAGCCCATCCCATTCTGCCCCCCAGACTGACCACGCTACTTCTCTGTGGAAAACCGGTGCATGGCTCCCCACTGCCCACTGGACAATGCCCAGGGATACATCCAAGAAGCCTGCAGGTCTGGCTCTACTGCATCTCCTTTGTCCATATCCCGTGAAAGCCACACAGTTGCTCCCATCCCCTAAGGGTATGCCTAGCCCAAGCAGTGCTGCAAGGCCCCCTCTCATAGTGCCTTTTATTCAATTTTTTGAAGAACTGGCCTCTGGTTGTGTTGAATCTGCACACTTTGTTTCATAAATTTATACCTTTAGCTTTGATGTTTCATTTTGTCTGCCTTCTTTGAGTTGACCCTGTACATTTCTGACTTCTTGAGTTGCATGGCTGGCTCATTAGCGTTCAGTCTTGCTCCTTTTTTAATATGTGTGTTTTAAGGCTATAAATCTTCCTTTGTTCCATGAATTTTCTTTATTTATTTATTCAGAGATGGAGTCTCACTATCTTGCACAGGCTGGAGTACAGTGGCTATTCACAGGCACCATCATGACACACAACAGCCTTCAACTTCTGGGCACAAGTAATTCTCCCCCGTCAGCAGGTACACCCCACCACACCTTTTCTGTGAATTTTAATTTGTAGTTTTCCCATTGTCGTTTGGTTCTAAGTTATTTCCTAATTTCCATAATCATTTATCTTTTCCCTTCTAATTATTGAGAAGAATGCCACTGGATTTTTGTTTTTGCTGTTGTTTTCATTTTCCATTAATATGGGAGTTATTTTATCATTGATTTTTAATATTATTGTAGCTGGATAATGTGGCCTCTGTTCTATGGGTTCTTTGGAATTTTTTGAGAATAGTATTGTGGCCTGGTAATTGGTCACATTTGGTAATATTACATGAATCCTTGAAAAATAATCATATTATTCAAGAATTAGGTGATTGAAACTGTGATTTGAAGGGTTCATATTTCTCTGCCTTCCAAAATCTATATTTACTTAACCATAAGTCATAGGAGGGGTCTGCTAATGCCTCTCACTATAGTGGTGGATTTATGTACTTCTCCTGCTTTGAAGATGTGTTGTTAACTGCATGTAGATTTCTGATTGTTATATGGTCTTGATGGACTATTCCTTTTATCATTACATAACATTTCTTTATCCTTGATTTTTATCCCATTAGTAATTTTGCCTAAAATTCTATTTGCCTAATAGTAATTGCCTACATTAGCTTTCTTTTTCTTCATCCTTTTATCTACCTTTCAGTGTCAGTCTGCTTTAGGTATGTCTGTTAGAACAGATTGTAACAGGATTTTATGTTTTATCCAACCTGAGAGTTCCTGTTTTAACAAGGTGATCTTAATCTGGTAACATTTATAGTGATTGCTGATCTACTTGGGCTCATTTGCAAACATTTAGCTTCTGTTTTCTATTTACTGTGATACCCTTTCACTTCTCTTTCCTTCTTTCCTGTCTTCTAATGGATCATCTTTACATTTTATTTCTATTCTTTTAGTAGCTTCACTAAACAATCTCTGAGATTAATCCATATCTCTATACTCCTCCAAACTAAGCTGAATTCCTCAGAATGTTTTAATAAGGAATTGCTTTACTCTGGTCATGTATTATGCTGTTGTTAATACCATCCATTTCCTGCACTAAACAGGAAGAAGCGCATAAATAGGGAGTAGAGTAGCTAACATTTACTGCGTGCTGACAGCATGTTCTCAGCACATACACTATAACGATATCGTTGAGCCAGTCATGGTGATACACACCTGTAGTCCCAGCTACTCAGGAGTCTGAGGCAGAAGGATCACTTGAGCCCAGCAGGGGTTCAGCAACTTTCCTAGAGTGCCACAGCCAGCAAGGAGCAGAATGTGGATCCAAAACTAACATTCTGATTCCAGAGTACCCCTGAGAGGGATCACTGCTCCTGCATCTGTGACTCTTTGATGGGTTCTCCCAGGCTGTGATGTGCCATTCTGATAGAACAGCAAGAGGTTCCACCATCGTGCTCTAAATTTGTCAAGCTAGTGCCACCCTAACTTGCTTCAAAATAATATAATGGGGGCAAATTGGTTAAGGGTCATGCAGAAGAAACAAGACCATGAGTTGAGAATTGTTGTAACTGGGGGACAGGTATATGAGAATTCATTATACTAATGTGTACTTTGTATGTGTGTGAAATTTTCCAGAATAAAAAGTTTAAATATCAGTCCAGCCTTTTGTGGATTGTGGGGTAAAATATGATCAATTACTTAAAAGTTATAAGTCAGGCTAATAAAATGTTAAATAAAACATGTTCTACCTTCCTGCCTTGACAAATACATGTTCACAGTGACCTGCAGGCCAGGTTTCGATTTGGAATTCTCATACCCTTTGGAGTTCTGTAGCAGAACTTGGCAGCTTGGGAGAGATGGTTTCTCCCTATAGCCTTATTCTCTCCCTGTCCCAAGGAACCTCACATGCACACGTGTGGGCACCCAGCCTGCAGGTTCAAAATCTGCCTCCCGTTCCCGCTACTCAGGCCCATCCTTTGCACACCACAGAAGAGGACTGCTTCAGCCTAGAAACAGTTGTGGGGAAGTTAGGTGAGGCGTTCTTGCCCACAGCCCTCAGGGTGTAGATATCCCCCATCCCATCCTACGGAGAGCCAGAGCATGCTCTCTAGGGGATGGGACCAGGGCCAGGGCCTCCCTTGTCTGGGACTTAAAACCCTCATGCCTTGAAATCATGGCGACAGATGAGAGCCTGGCAGAACCCCATGCTCAGTCAGCACATGGCTTCTACAACTCGGCTGCTCCACCCCTACCTGCCACGGGACACCGACGTCCAAACCAGAACACAAACGTCAGTCTCACTGCGGTCTGCCCCTTTCTGGACAGTCATACAGACCACTCATTTTCTTGAGCACCTAGTGCCAGCCTTCTGCTCCTGCTTCCACGTCGTGCATCAGGCTCTGGAAATTGGAGCCAATGGAGTTGAGTGAAAGGCTACCGAGAGCTCACAGGTTAGGGGGTGGCAGGAGGACCAGCTGGGACACTGGTTCTGAAGGGCTGCAAAACATGGACCCAGAAATGGCACATGAAATGGACACACCAGGTCCCACAGAAGCAGTACTCTAGACGGGGATTCCTGTACACACGGTTTCTTGAGGGAGGACTCTCAGGCGCACCCCACGGGGACTGAGTGAAGCCGGACAGTGCAGGAGAGGAAACCAGGTAAAGATGTGGTCTCGGCTGGGGTGGAACTTCAGCCAGACTCCACAGGGAGCTCCGAGTGTGAGCGGCCCTGCAGGGCTGCCCTACCTTGGGTAGGAGGGTTGATTTTTTTATATTTGTGTATCAGTCATTGGGCAAGGGGGTAGGGGAGGAGGACTCTCCTGCTGAGCTGGCTCCTGCTGGCTGAGGGCAAGTGTGGGGAAAGGCCAGCTGTAAACCATTAACAACCCACACTCACCGCACCTGGGATGGATGCACTCAGTAGTAAAGAGAATCTGGGAGCAGCATCCACAGGGTCTACTACAGAATGATGGCAGCCTGATGCCACCACTCAGATTGTAGTGCAGCGAGGGGCTGGCTATTTGGACACTAATCATCCGTGATGACTTCTTTTTTGTTGTTGTTGGTTTGAGACAGGATCTCACTCTGTCACCCAGGCAAGAGTGCAATGGCATCATCATAGCTCACTGCAACCTGTCACTCCCGGGCTGAACTGAGCCTCCTGCCTCAGCCTCCTGAGTAGCTGGGACTACAGGTGCTCACCACCATGCCTGGCTAAGTTTTAAATTTTTATTTTTTCGTCTGAGACTTTATAGCCCCAGGGACCGTACAGAGGCATCATCGTAGCTCACTATAACCTCAAACTCCTGTGCTCAAGTGATCCTCTTGCCTCAGCCTCCCGAGTAGCTAGAACTACAGGGGCATTCCATGACACCTGGCTAATTTTTCTATTTTTAGTAGAGACCAGGTCTTGCTCTTGCTTAGGCTGGTCTCAAACTCCTGAGCTCAAGCTCTCCTCCCACTTCAGCCTCCCAGAGTGCAAGGCTTACAGGCATGAGCCACCGTGGCCGGCCAAAGTTTTAAATATTTTCTGGAGACAGGGTCTCACTATGTTGCCCAGGCTAGACTCAAGTCATCCTCCCACCTTGGACTCCTAAAGTGATGGGATTAAAGGCGTGCGCCATTATCTTCAGCCCTCCACGTTTACCTCTGATTGACCCCAGCCCCATGAACGTCTTCTGAGTCCTTATTTATTAATATTTATTGTCCTTGGTGTAAGAACACATACTCCCTATGAATCCTGTCTTTCCATCGAAGCAACCTTGATGTTATCACATACATTCTTGCCTGTTCTGGACGCTGCCTTTAGTTGTCACACACAGAGCACGAACACCCTTTCCCTGTGTATGGAAGTCTTGCGTCTGGAGGTCACAGGCACAGAGATCTATGTGTCTTGCTCTTGCCCAAGACCACGCTTCCGTCTATAAGTTCTCCAAAGCAATCACCCTTTACCAACAAACTCTATTTATCTGCCTCATTCTTTGGTTTCTCAGCTGCTTCTTCATTTGCAGGTCACTTTGCACATGTGGCCATTTCACAGAGCACAGGCCCATCCCTCAGGTGTCTGAATGAAGTTCCCTCAGACCATGTCCAGCGGAGGAAGGGGGATGCCTGGAAGAAAACCCAGGTGATGTTACCAGGAGGAAATGGATACTGTAGGGCTAATCTACGGAGAATGCTTCCAAAATCAGAGACAGAGTCCCATCTCCCCTGCCCACACCCCCAACTTTAGTAATGACTGACTAAGTGAGTGTGGGGCTGGCCCTGCAGCCTGGCGTTCCTGCACCTGGGTGACCATGGCGAGGCAGTGGGGAAGGGCCACCATTGAGCAGCACAAGGACATTGTTAGTCTTTCCCCTCCCCTCTCTGCTGGGGAGGATTCTGGCTTTGTCCTCCTAGTTTCCCTCCCTCCTTCCCTCAGCCCTGCTCTAGCAATTGTCTAATATTCCTTGGTTGTTCCAGTCCCTGTTGCTGTGGGACAAACCACTCTGCAGTGAAGTGGCACAAAACCACCAGCGTGTTGTCATGCACCTGGAGTCGGAAGGTCAGGAGTGCAAGCAGGGCACAGCAAGGAGTGAATGGGGAGAGGCTGAAATCTTCTGGAGACTTCTTCACTCACGTGCCTGGACACCTGGACTGGGGTGGGCCAAAGGCTGGGCTCAGCGGGCCCCACCATCTGCAGGGCCTGACTTGCTGTGGCCTCTACGTGGCTTGGGCTTCTCACCACACAGTGGCTTCTGCATGGTTGGATTCACTCTTGACACTGCACGATGGCCAGGACTTCAGGGGTAAATGTTCCAGAAAACAAGGCAGAAGTGATGTGGCATTTCATGACCATCTCAGAAATCACTCAGCCCCAGTTGTACCAGGCTGTAGTGGTCAAAGCAGCCACAGGCCCGTCCAGGGCCAAGAGAACAAATAGTCCCCCTGTGGCTGGATAAGCGTCCCCGATAACTGGCAGCCAGTAATTGGACACCCTGGCAGTGTCCTGAAGCCAGGAGGGAAGGGGAAGACCAAGCGCTGGAGCAGAGGTTCCCAGGACAGTTCAAAGGTGGGAGAACAGCTGGGAGAGCCATGAGGGAACAGCCACAGGACCTATAGGAAGGGTTGCTGAGGGACACCACAGTGTGAAGTGACATTCTGGCTGTGGCAGCTGAGATTCACTCTGTTGCGGGGCCACAGGGTCAGCTTTGCAGGTTTTCCACAGACCAAGCTCCAGCAGGTTCAGCCAGGCTGTGCCCATGCCTGCCCTGGGCTCCTCTGCAGAGGAAACTTCCAGGCTTTGGGCCGCTTACCGCCATTCCTCATCTCATTACAGAAGCCAACTCACTGAGGCCATCGCATGCACAACACGGGCCGCATCTCATTTCCCCTGTTGTTCACCCTCCCCTGTCCCCTCCTCAGTCCCAGGGGCCAGACCCCCCCGCCTCATCTCTAGGTGAGAGGGGCTCTCTCTTGAGGCTCCTGCTTTCTGAGGCAGGCTAATTACAGCATCCTCATTACTGAGCCATGGGCTTGCATGTCATCCGCTGAGTCAGTGATGTCTGGGCCCTGGGCCCAAGGGAAGGGTTTCAAGAATGATGGGAGGGGAAGGCCAGCCTGTGCCTCTGTCCCCACCCCTCATTATCAGCCCCCTCCCTTTTCAAGCCCATTTCTCTCCACCAGGTTAGAGGGCATCAGTGGGCCTGGCCACCCTTCTTCCCCACTCCCCACTGCTTCCGGACATCTTCCTCGGACTGTTCCCATGTGTGTCTCACGCCTTCCCACCCGGCCAGCACGACGCAGGGCTCATTCATTTGGGTGCCAGTCACATGTGGCTTCCCAATCACCCAGTTCCTCTTTCAAACTGGATCTCCTTTGGCCGCACATGTCACACGCTGGGGTCTCCATAGCAGGATCTTGGCTCCCACTGCCCTTGGGCTGCTGAGGGCCACTCTAGAGCCCCTCTGCACCTGCTCCTACCCACACCCTCCTCTTGCAGGAACTGCACGGGGACGGGTACTTTTCCATTCACATTCCCCCCATTCACAGGACATTTCTCCATTTACATGAGGTAACTCTGCTGAGCCTTTGCTGGGGGAGTATCTTCTATTTTTAAGCCCAGAGGTGTGATACTGAATTTTCAGAAGTTCTGCCACAGCCTGGTCATGACGTTGTGATTCCATAATTAGACTGTGCTGTGCCTCTGCTTCTGGACTGCACGGTGGGTTGGGATCCGAGTGAAGAGGGCCGTGTGGCTGGGTGGTCCCCAGCCAGATCAGTGCTGCCAGTGCCCAGGCTCTGCAGCGGGAGACCACCCAACCACGGACACCCAACTACACAACGCAGTCAGCCAGGGCAGCTCTTGGTGGAACCGAGCCTTGGTTTCCTCTGAACTACAAGAGTTGGGGGATTAAATGAAATAATACGTATAAAGCACTTAGCACCATGCCTGGGACATTGTTCTCAACATATGGAAACTGTAAAGAGACTTTGCAAAGGTTTGTAACATGCACGGACGGCCCTCAGGGTCTCCGTAATCTCATGGTCACACATGCAGAGTCACGTGTGTGTAAATCACCGGTTTCTGAGCCCACAGGCTGGCTGCAGCTGGCCCCTCCATGGAGGGCAGTGTGGCTCCTCAGCCCACAAAGATCAGCCCCGGCTGCCTCAGCTGCGTGCAGGTGGGGCTGGAAATCCTTTCACATGTTCCCAGGGGTCCTCCAACTAGATTCCTAGACATAGGGTACAAGGGTATGTGACATGGCTGGATATTGCCAAGTTCCCCTCCCCAGAGCTTGTGCCCCTTGTACTCCCACCAGCAGGGTGTGGCAGCCCAGTGAAGCTATGGGTTCACTACCAGATTGTGCTCAGACATTGAGATTTTTGCCAATCTGCTAAGCAAGATTGTGTTTTTAGGGATTATGGCCCAAACCCAGTAGCCACCAGTCCCATGTGACTAGCAAGC
>NW_012136303.1:7096820-7105043 GCF_000956105.1 Propithecus coquereli
AGGGTGTGCAGAGTCTCTGGAGGGCAGCGGGGACACAGCAAGGCTTTGGGGCCCTGAGTCTTCCCAGTCGGCACAGGTCAACTCTGCTTGGTGACTGGGAAGCTGCTTTGTGCCTGGCCTCAGGCTCTCATGAGAAATAAACTGCCCTCAGAGAAGGTGACAGCAAGAGAAATTTTATTCCCATTTTCTTGGGGACGGAAAAAGAGTCCAGCGGTGCTTAGCACGTTTCTGGCCAGGGTGGTGAAAAGACCATGTGCTTTTGGGACAGTCTTTATAATGAGATAAAAATGGATACATCTCCCAGGCTGCGGATGTGGCTCCACCTGGGCCTAGGACAGGTCCTGCCTGCCCAGGTGGCTCCCAGGCCTGGTTTTCCTGGAGAGCAGAAGCTGCTAGAAATGCAGATCCCCAGGGCCCCCCAGGAAGAGTGGGCAGCGGCTCCAGCACGATCCCTGGGGGCAGGCAGCTTTGCACTCCTGTGTGTGCTCCGTCCCACGCAGACCGCACGCTGGCGGAGCACATGCTGGGTTTGGGTGACAGGATGTCCCCAGAGAGAAGGGATCCCAGCAGTCAGAGAGCCCTGGTGCGGGGGAACGAGGCTGTTACTCTAAGACCATGACAGGGAACGATGCTTCCCCCACACACACAAAGAAGAGCTTCTGCTACATGCTGGGGCTTTTCTAAGACCACAGGGAGCAGGGAGGGTCAGGCAAGACTTGGGGCTGGCACACACAGTTAAAGGAAAGGGCACACAGGCGCGTCACCAGCAGGGCACAACAGGCCATCCAAGTAGCCCCTGAAGTCTCACGGGAGGGCTGTCAAGGTCAACATCTTCGGGAAGTGGAGGGAAGGGTGTGGCCACGTCTCTGCAGCCACCTTTGTGCACAGATCCCCTGGGAACTGTAGCCTGACCCCAACCCCAGATCTCTGAATTCTTGGGTCTGGACTGGAGCCCTGGGCGTCCTGAAGGGACCAGGAATGTGTAACCACGGCCCGTCACAGGTGTCGTGACTGATTAAACTCAAGGAGAAAATTCAGTAGAAAACGTCTCTAGGCTGCTCCTTCCCAGGCGTGCTGAGAAGGGAACAGGGAACAGCGCCGTGTGTTTGCTCACTGACATTCTTGTAGTGATGGGAATCTAGCTGATGTAGTAAACAGTTGTAGGGGTACTACTTTCCCACTGGGACTCCACAAAGCTAAATTCTGGATTGAAGAAAAAACCCAGAGCCCATAAACAAGTGTTTTTCCTGAAAATGGGCCACACGCAGAAAAGGTACCGTCCCTCTCAGAGAGCACTGTCAGCCACTGAGTGGTGCTGGCGCCTGGCCAGAGGGTGACACTCACCCCCACCCCACACACACCCACCTGGGCTCATCCCTGAGGGAGTCTGCGCCTCAAGCACTGGATGGATCTGAAAAGGCGAGTTTTTGTCCTTTCAGGCATCTGACACGAATTACAGCCTGGCAGGCTGCAGTGACGCAGTGACTGCTCCCGGCTGCCCTGTGACAGTTCTACGTGTGCGGATGTAGGAGGGGGACAGAAGCATGAAGACACAGACAGGCGCTCGATGAGAAGGAAGCCCGCAGCAGACGTCAACCATCACTTTATTAAGGCTCGGAGTGGCCGCCAGTGTGGGCTGAGTCATGCACCGCATGGAGCCCCACTCCGCAGTCTGGACGGCCTGAGGTGCGGGCACCGTCTACTGAGCTCCACACACACCCCCTGCTGCAGGGGTGTGTGCAGACATCGTGGGGGCCCTCAGCAGGCTCCCCTGCCCACAGCGGGGCTGGCTCTAGCAGGTCCTGGGCTCTGTCGGGGGCGTGGCAGGGAGGCACGGCAGGGCGGGGACATCTCCCCCACACCTCCCACCCCACCCTATGGCTTTGTTATCCTAGTGCCACCCGAGCAGCAGTGGAGCGCCCCTCCCCATCCCCACTCTGGGCCTGTGCTCCACTGTGAGGTGACCAAGGGAAGCCCCCTGGAAAAGAAAAGGCAGCTCTGTGCCCGCGACCTGGCCACACCCCAGGGGAGCTGTGGCCTCGCTCCTGCTCCCCCTCTGCTCTTTCCAGCCACGGGTCTTGTCCGGTCGGGGCCGCTCACTCAGAAGTGGACCCGCAGCACGTCCTGGCTGGCGACCGGCTGCTGGCAGGCCGCGCACGTCAGGGGCAGGGCGCGCTGCTTCTCACCCAGGCAGGGCCGGCACAGGAGGTGGCCACAGGGAAGCTGGTACACGGGCTCCTTTTTGAAGTAGGGGGAAAACGCTCTTTTGCAGGAGGCACACTCGGGGCCCGGGACGCTCCCAGGCTGCTCTGGTAAATCAGGGAGGAAAACAGGCCAGGGTTAGGGAAGCTGCTCCTCGGTCCAGGCTCTGTGGGAGAGGCAGGGCCATCCCTCATGCGCCCCTGCAGCTTCACCCCTCCCTAGCCCGCCTCTGGCTCATGTGGGAGGGAGCGTGGCAGGAGGCCTAGGAACTTAGGAGGCCTCTCTCTATGGTCTTTGACCGACTCTCAGTGCTCCCGTGAGTGCGCCAGAAGAGCTGGCTTCTCGGGGCAGCAGGCAGGACTGGGCCCTCCTCCTGGTCTCCCAGCCAGGTTCCCTTCCCCTCAGACCGGCTGCCAAGGCTAGAGCAAGGCACAGCTCTGAGGACACAAACCACAAGAAGGTGAGATGCGACAAGAAAAGGAAAAAGCAGCAAATGGTCCATTGGACCTGGGCTGGGGCAGGTGGGCGAGGAGGTCCCCAGAGGGCAGGGCTGAGGTCTGTCTGCAGTGCACCTGCCTCCTGCGCCTGGCACCTGCTTCCCTTCAGCCCTGCAGCCTGAACCCCTCATGCTCCTGGCCCCCAGTCCCCTTCCTGTGCTGCCCTGGCCCCGGGCAGGTCTCTCTTCTCCTCAACTCCCGCAGGGTCTCCCTGAGTGAGGGCCACGGGGCAGCTCCTGCACCCCCACCCTCAGGCCCCACCCTGAGAATTTATTTTCCATCAGAATCTTAAAAATCACTCCTGGCACCACACCAGGGAGCATGCAAGGGCCCCAATTCTCTCCAGCACCATCCCAGAGGCCTAGCGCCCCAGGGGCAGTTTCAGTGACAGAAAATGAAAGTCATCAAGGAAAAGCCTATTGTGCCCTAGGCAGCCTGGAAACCCAAATAGCAAACTGCAAATTGAGGTGATTAAGAGAGAATGAAAAAGGGACCTGACTGCGGACAGGGTGGGCAAGCATGGCCTCCTGTGGGAAGAGCCCTAAGAATGAAAAGGGGCAAACCACGCAGAGGAAAAGGGACAGCGAGGACAAAGAGCTGGTCCGTGAAAGAAAGAAAGAAGATGTAGAGTGCAGCTTCAGAAGAGATCACAGGGTAGGGCGGACGGGGGCTACAGCATGCGGGACCTCAGAGGCAGCAGGAGTTTAGATTTTATTTTAGTTATTTGTATTTTTAGAGACAGGGTCTCCCCTCTGTCACCCAGGCTGCAGTGCAGTGGTGCAATCACAGCTCACTGCAGCCTCGAACTCCTGGGCTGAACCGATCCTCTTGCCTCAGCTTCCCGAGTAGCTGGAAGCTGGGACTACAGGTGCACACTGCCACACCTGGCTAATTCTTTAAATTTTCTGTAGGTAAGCGGTCTCACTATGTTGCTCATGCTGAGTTCGAAATCCTGGCCTCAATGATCCTCTTCCCTGGCCTGCCAAGGAGCTGGGATTACAGGTGTGAGCCATCATCTCCAGCCATTCCTGTTCACTTCTGACGAAGCCCAGACCTGCGAACACCCCGTGGTTCCTCATTTATTAATATTTACTGTCCTTGCTGTAAGAACACTTGCTCCCTATGAATCCTGCCTTTACCTCACAGTGACCTGGATGTTAGCACACAGGTTCTTGCCTGTTCTGGACGCTGCCTTTAGTTGTCACACACAGACACGAACACCCTTTCCCTGTGGTATAGAAGTCCTGGGTCTGGGGGTCACAGGTACAGACATCTACCTGTCTTGTTCTGCCCAAGACTACCCTTCCGTCCCCAGGATCCCCAAAGCAATCACCCATTACCGACAAACTCTATTTATCTGTGTCATTTTTTGGTTTCTCAGCTGCTTCTTGATTTGCAGGTCACTTTGCACACGTGGCCCTTTCACAGAGCACAGGCCCATCCCTCAGGTGTCTGAATGAAGTTCCCTCAGACTGTGTCCAGCGGAGAAAGGGGGATGCCTGGAAGAAAACCCAGGTGATGTTACCAGGAGGAAATGGATGCTGTAGGGCTAATCTACGGAGAATGCTTCCAAAACCAGAGCCAGAGTCCCATCTCCCCTGCCCACATCCCCAACTTTAGTAGTGACCGAGTGAGTGAGTGTGGGGCCGGCCCTGCAGCCTGGCATTCCTGCATCTGTGCCAGCACCCACGGCCAGGCAGTGGGGAAGAGCCACCATTGAGGAGCACAAGGACATTGTCGGTCTTTCCCCTTCCCTGTCTGCTGGGGAGGATTCTGGCTTTGTCCTCCTGGTTTCCCTCCCTCCTTCCCTCAGCCCCTGCCACTTGTGTTTAGAGTTTTCTTAGCACCCAGCAACACCAGCGCTGCATGAGAGTCAGTTAAAAATTCAGAATCTCGGGTCCTGCTCTATACCTACTGAATTAGACTTTGCATCTTAAAAAAGACACTGGTCTAGTAAGTTTTCCCCTATACCTTACGATGTATTTGTTCTCTGTTGATCTGTGCAGCAAAGAGTAAAAGGGATAAGAAAAAAGATTGCCAGGTAATTTTTATACATATTTAAGTTTGAGCTGGACCACTTCTAATGTCTCCTAATACTAAATTGTACCTGTAAGGTAGGACTCCTTCCTAGTCCCTGCTCCTTATCTGACTGTCCTGTTGTCTAGGATTCCTTGGGTATTCCAGTCCCTGTTGCTGTGTAACAAACCACTCCAAAGTGCAGTGGCACAAAACCACCACCGTGTTGTCATGCACCTGGATTCGGAAGGTCAGGAGTGCAAGCAGGGCACAGCAAGGACACCTTTGATCTACTCCACCACGACGGCTCAGGCCTCCACTGGAAGAGTGAATGGCGAGGGGCTGAAATCATCTGGAGACTTCTTCACTCACGGGCCTGGGCACCGGGGCTGGGGTGGCCCAAAGGCTGGGCTCAGCTGGGCCCCCTGTCTGCAGGGCCTGCCTTCCTGCCGCCTCTGTGTGGCTTGGGCTTCTCACCACTTAGTGGCTTCGGGATAGTTGCATTCATTCTTGAAGCTTTTGCACGATGGCTCAGGGCTTCAAGGATGAATGTTCCAGAAAACAAGGCAGAAGTGATGTGGCATTTCATGACTGTCTCAGAAATCACTCAGCCCCAGTTCTGCCAGGCTCTACTGGTCAAAGCAGCCACAGGCCCGTCCAGGGCCAAGAGAACAAATAGTCCCCCTGTGGCTGGATAAGCGTCCCCGATAACTGGCAGCCAGTAATTGGACACCCTGGCAGTGTCCTGAAGCCAGGAGGGAAGGGGAAGACCAAGCGCTGGAGCTGAGGTTCCCAGGACAGTTCAAAGGTGGGAGAACAGCTGGGAGAGCCATGAGGGAACAGCCACAGGACCTATAGGAAGGCTTGCTGAGGGACACCACAGTGTGAAGTGACATTCTGGCTGTGGCAGCTGAGATTCACTCTATTGCGGGGCCACAGGGTCAGCTTTGCAGGTTTTCCACAGACCAAGCTCCAGCAGGTTCAGCCAGGCTGTGCCCATGCCTGCCCTGGGCTCCTCTGCAGAGGAAACTTCCAGGCTTTGGGCCGCTTACCGCCATTCCTCATCTCATTACAGAAGCCAACTCACTGAGGCCATCGCATGCACAACACGGGCTGCATCTCATTTCCCCTGTTGTTCACCCTCCCCTGTCCGCTCCTCAGTCCCAGGGGCCAGACCCCCCCGCCTCATCTCATCCTGTGGGTGGGAGGGAGGCAGGCAGGTGAGAGGGGCTCTCTCTTGAGGCTCCTGCTTTCTGAGACAGGCTAATTACAGCATCCTCATTACTGAGCCATGGGCTTGCATGTCATCCGCTGAGTCAGTGATGTCTGGGCCCTGGGCCCAAGGGAAGGGTTTCAAGAATGATGGGAGGGGAAGGCCAGCCTGTGCCTCTGTCCCCACCCCTCATTATCAGCCCCCTCCCTTTTCAAGCCCATTTCTCTCCACCACGTTAGAGGGCATCAGTGGGCCTGGCCCACCCTTCTTCCCCACTCCCCGCTGCTTCCGGACATCTTCCTGGGACTGTCCCCATGTGTGTCTCACACCTTCCCATCCGGCCAGCACCACACAGGGCTCATTCATTTGGGTGCCAGTCACACGCAGCTTCCCAATCACCCAGTTCGTCCTTCAGACTGGATCTCCTTTGGCCGCACACGTCACACACTGGAGGGACCCACTCCTCAACTCAGATCTGCTCACAGCTACAAATGGTGCTTGTCCATGCTGGGCTCCACCTTCCACGCTGGCACGAGGTCTCCACCTCCCAGTGGGGCCCCCTCCCCTGCGTGCCCTGCACTCACTCCCAACCCCAGTGGCTCCCACAAGGCAGAGGGGTGTCAGACCAGGCTTCCCAACCTTGGGACCGACTCCCGGGTCCCCTCACCCCTCAGGCACCCACCCACTGTGCCATTCTTTCCCTAGGATCTGAGGGACGAGGGTGTTTCCTTTGCAGCCTCAAAACACAGAGAGCCGAGTGACATCTCTATTCCTGGGTGTGTCCCGGAGGTGACGTCAGGTTGGGCGCTATGGATGAGCTGAGCAGGAGAAGCGGGAGAGTTGCTGCTGGTCATCATTCTTCTTTGTAGCTCAGGCCCTGGCCTTTGGTCCTCCTCGAAATGATGCCTTTGAACCTCCCGATTGCTTGGGGAACTGTGCAGGGCAGTGGTTCCAACTCCCCTTTTGGGCAACATTTTGTGAGCCACGTTACTACCCTGAAGTGAAATTCCTAGATGATGTGCCTTCCACACACGATTTCAAAACATATAAAAAATCAGTCTCAGCAGTAATATAACACAGAAAAGTGGGGTTGTTTTACGTTTTTTTCTGTGAGACAGGCTCTCACTCTATGGTACAGGCTGGAGTCCAGTGGCACCATCATAGCTCACAGCAGCCTCAAACTCCGGGGCTCCAGCCAGCCTCCTGCCTCAGCCTCCCAAGAAGCTGGCACTACAGGCACATGCTGCGAAGCCTGGCTATTTTTTCTTCTTTTTCCACTTTTTGTAGAGATGGGGTCTTGCTATGTTGCCCAGGCTAGCCTTGAACTCCTGGCCTCAAGCAATCCTCTGGCCTCGGAATCCCACACATAGGATGACAGGTGTGAGCCACTGCACCTGGGAAAAGAAAGTATTAATAATTTATTACAAAACACTATTATGTTAATATGGAAATAATCAGGTAAGGACGCACTATGTGACATGCACACAGTGAAGTCACCTGATGATTACACCTACTTACAATCAGTGAAATGAACGGAGATTGGAAGCCATTCTCTACAAGTTTAGGAAAATGAAAGAGGAGAAGTCTCACCAGGACCAAAGTTCTCTTTTGTGCCTTAAAAAAACCTCACAAACTTATATCTCCATGAATGGTAAAGAATGTATTTGTGGAAGACTTGGGGAAACTTGAAGAATGACTGGATATTTGATGATATACACGTATTATTGAGTTTTCATTTTGTGTCTGTGTGTAATTATATTCTGTTGTTATGTTAAGTAGAGTCCGTATCTTCTGAGACACATACGGGAATGCTTACAGATGAAATGTGTTAAATAAAATTTATGGGGCAGGGCGCTATAGCTCATGGCTGTAACCCTGGCACTTTGGGAGGCCAAGGTGGGAGGATCACTTGAAGTCAGGTGTTTGAGACAAGTCTGGACAATGTAGTCAGACCCCATCTGTAGAACAAATTTAAAAATTCGCTGGGCATAATGGTGCATGCCTGTAGTCCCAGCTACTCGGGAGGCTGAGCCAGGAAGGACGCTTGAGCCCAGGAGTTTGAGGTTGCAGTGAGTAATGAATGTGCCACTGCACTCTAGCCAAGTGACAGAATGAGACCCCATCTCCAAAAAGAAAAAAAAAGAAATGATGGGAGGCTAAATTGTTTTTTTGTTTGTTTGTTTGGGACACTGTCTCACTCTCTGGGGTGGGGTGCTGTGGTGTCAGCCTAGCCAACAGCAACCTCAAACTTCTGGGCTCAAGCGATCCTTCTGCCTCAGCCTCCCCAGTAGCTGG
>NW_012136303.1:7106209-7109425 GCF_000956105.1 Propithecus coquereli
ATGGCACTCACTCTAGCCCGGGCAAAAGAATGAGACTCTGTCTCAAAAAATATATATATATATTAGCTAGGAATGGTGGTACATGCCTTTAGTCCCAGCTACCTGGGAGGCTGAGGCAGGAGGATCGCTTCAGCCCAGGAGTTCAAGGCTGCAATGAGCTGTGATAGGGCCACTGCCCTTCAGCCTGGGCAACAGGGCAAGAACTTGTCTCAAAAAAAAAAAAAAATACACACTAAAAAAGCTACATACTACATGATTCCATTTATAGGATATAATTACAAAATAATAGAAACAGCAGATCAGTGATTACCATGGGCTGGTGAAGGGGTCAGAAGGGTAGATTATAAAAGGGCAAACAGTAATCGGGGGAGGGGAGATGGCACTGTCTACATCTTATCTGTGGTTGGTGTTGGTTACTGAACTGAATATGTTTATGAAAACTCACAGAACTGTACACCAAAAGGAGTGAATTTTACTATAATCAAATTACACCTTAAAAATTGTAAAACAAATAGGAAAAGACCCAAACAAAGAATGGCACAAGCTATTTCAGCAAACTATGAAGCCAATGAAAGCAGGCAAATCCTGATACTGGACTAAATATAATGAAGGGAAAAATTCATTTAGGGACAACATGACATTATATACAGGTAACAAAGAACAATGTCTCAAAAACATATAATGGTCATGAACCTATGCATATCTAACAATCTGCTTCAAAATATTAAAGCTATGAATGATAGAACAATGAGGAAAAAAAGATAACCCAACAATTTAATTGGAGAGCCTTCATATACCCCCTCAAACAGATCAGACAGACAAAATGAGCAATGATAAAGAAGATTTTAGTAACACCATAATACCTGTGAAGGAATAGATGTATAGAAGATATTCCACCCAACAAGTAGAGAACGTGTGTATTTTGGGGACAGCACATATGAAACATTCACAAGAGCCAACCATGTACTTGCCACAAAAGAAGGTGGTTTGCAAAAAACCGACATTATACAGATTATGCTCTCTAACCTCAATGCATAAAATTAACGATAACAAAAGGATGGCAAAAGAAAATTCTCACATGTCTGCACGCTAACCAACTATTACAAAATAATTCTTGAGTTTACAAGGTAAACATCAGGGAATTACCAAATGCTTAGAACAGAGAAGAGTAACAGTGTCAAAGGATAAAAGCAGGACATGGAGGGAAATTTGTAGTAACAGAAAACAAGAAGGGTTTGTTTGTTTATTATTTTATTTTATTATTGTTATTATTTAGAGTATTTAACTCAAGAAGCTGAGAAAAGGTCAACAGAGAAAACTCAAAAATGCAGGAAAGGCAAAAAGGGGATAATTAAGAAAGGACAGAAATCAATTAAACCAGCGCTCCCCAATCTTTTTGGCACCAGGGACCGTTTTCATGGAAGAGAATTTTTTCCCCGGACCAGGGAGTAAGGTGAGATCTGGTTTCAGGATGATTCAAGCCCATTAAATTTATTGTGCCCTGCATTTCTAGTGTTGTTACATTGTAATATATAATGAAATAATTATACAACTCACCGTAGGTTGGGGACCCCTGAATTAAAAGACAAAAAACTGAATAACGTAGACTGATAAAACAAAAAACTATTTTAAAAATATTGATGTAATAAGCCTTTGGCTACACTCATCAAGAATTTTTTTTAAAAAGAGATGCTGCTGACGTTTCCGATTTTGTGAAACAACAGACAGGAGCCCTGGACGCTCTGCCCTGGCTCCGGCCGCCTGCTGGCCACAGCCCCTGCACCCTGGAGACACTGGGTAGAAAGGACAGAGCTTTCTGTGACTTCTGGGCTGTCCCCTCTAAATGGCTGTGTAGCTGGTCAAGGGATCAAGGAGAGGGAGAAAGAGTAGAAGAATGTCCAGGGAGCTGGACATTTGGGCAAACTGGGGGTGGGCAGATCTTACTCATCATTCCCAGAGGTGGCAGGGAAGACAGGGGGAGGGGAAAGGAGTCTCTGAGTCTCTACCTGGGAAGAGGAGAGGCGTGGACCTCATTGGGAAACTGTCCCCAAGTCCAGACACCAGCACCAGATCCCATGCAGCCAAGCCACCTGCCTCTTGCCACCTCCCTCCGTGTGGAAAGGTTAATACATTCCTCTTAGGTCTGGTCCTGCTCCAGCCCTGCTCCCGTGGGGGCTGGCCCTGCATGGGCTGCACAGGCCAGAGGCAGAAGGCCATGGCAGGGATAGAAGCCTGCATGGCCCCTGCCCCCACCTGGCTAGACTGAGTTGTGCTGGGCACTGCCACTGGCAGAGGCTGCAGGAACCAGGTCAGGGTGGGAGCCAAGGGGAGCTCTGAGGAAGCTGGAAGAGAGCCGGACCTTGGCACGTGCCCGGACTCTGCCCAGGGTTGGCTGAGGCTCAGCTGCTTGAGTCATGAGGCCTCCAGCCTGGGTGCTGGTGTCAGGGTGAGAGGGACGTCCCTCTGCCTGCATGCCCTCCTGGCCTCAAAGTCTGCATGGGATGCCAAAGGAGATGCAGCCTCTTGTGGCCCCAAGACCTGGAGCAAGAAAGTCCAAGGGGGCCGGGCGCGGTGGCTCATGCCTGTAATCCTAGCACTCTGGGAGGCCAAGGCGGGTGGATCTCTCAAGGTGAGGAGTTTGAGACCAGCCTGAGCAAGAGCGAGACCCTGTCTCTACCAAAAATAGAAAGAAATTATCTGGACAACTAAAAAAATATATATAGAAAAAATTAGCTGGGCAAGGTGGCACATGCGGGTAGTCCCAGCTACTCAGGAGGCTGAGGCAGGAGGATTGCTTGAGCCCAGGAGTTTGAGGTTGCTGTGAGCTAAGCTTATGCCACAGCAGTCTAGCCAGACTCTGTCTCCAAAAAAAAAAAAAAGAAATCCCAAGGACAGGGTGCAGAGAACAGAGGGGCGAAGAGAGAGCGGGATGGGAGGTAATGGAGGGGTGCTGGGACAGAAGTGGAGATGGAGGTGTGGAGGGGCCAAGGAGAGAGGTGGCCTTGGTGGAGGCCAAGGAGCTGGAGGGACAGGGAGAGCACAGGAGTCAGAGGCGAAGGAGACAAAGGGGCAGCGGGACAGAGAGTGACGCATGGCAGAGCCCCAGTGCTGCTGGGTCCTCACACGCGTGTGTGCCTGTGTGTACAAGTGCCTGTTGTCGTGTCTGTGGTGTCTGTGTTGCTCTGAGTGTGTCTGGCGTTCTGAATGTGGGTCTCG
>NW_012136304.1:0-1227 GCF_000956105.1 Propithecus coquereli
GAGAGGCGGTAACTTCCAGGTAGAGATTCCAATCCCACCCGCGGCCGGGTGGGGGAACCTGCGGGGGTCGCAGGCTCCGGAATCCGGCACGCAACCCGGAGCAGGCCTTTTATACCACGCGCCCTGGGCCGGGAGCTGAGCGGGAAGTTCCAGACTGGTTCCCATTGGATGAAACTTGTGACGCCACCGGCAGCGTGCCCAATAGAAAAGACAGAAATGGGAGCTTCTGCCTGGGCCCCGAGCGCCGGGCCAATGGGACGGTAGGGGGCGGAATCAGGACTAGGCGGGAACCTGAAAAACCGTTGAGGTGGCGACTGAGGGGAAGAGGCTGAGGTGCTAGGGGGCCTCGATGGGCGCGTGAATAAACCCACAAGTGTGTGCTCAGTATAGCAAGTGCCCAGATGCGCGTGTGAGCGAATATAAACCAACGTGAGGAATATAAACCAATGCGTGGCAGGGTGCCCCACCACAAACCCCAGCCCGCTCCGGGGTCGTGTCAGATTCAGGTCGCGCCCGGGGCGTCTCTGCTGGCGCGTAAGTGCGCGGGGCCCGGGGGCGTCTGGGAGCCATGTCGCCCCGCAGCACTCACGCCTGCCCTCCCGCAGGCCGTGTGTTTGCTGGGCTCTGTAATTAGTTCGCGTTTTTGGCCCCAATAAAATCAGCCCACTTATTTATTTGCTTAGCAAATGCAGAAGCTTCAAAAACATTTGGAATCGGATTCTTCCAGACAGGGAACAGATGCAGAGAAATAGAACTGAAAACACAATCTTCTCAACCCACAGACCTCGCCACAGAGCGAGGCGATTCAGGGTGGCGGAGAGCGCTCCGAGGAAGAGCAAACAAAGCGGTGCGGGAGACAGTGCTTGGGTGTGGCCTCTCGTCCTGGGGACACGGAATCAAAAGCAAAATTTCCCAACCCAGAAAACCTCTTCACGAGGGTAGTAGAGAAAGAAAACCGTTTTATTATGGAATAAACATCAAACCAGAAAACGTGATGCGCATCTCAGGCAATACATTACAAAGACAGAAAAAAAAAAAAAAAACTCGCCCTTTTGTATAATCGAGCAGATCCAACCCATTACATACATACGTGTTCTCAAAATTAAGAGTTAAACCTCAAGTGAGAGAACAGGAAGGGACCGCAGAGGCTCGGGCCGGCGATGGAGCCACGGGCGCCGGGCGTCCAACCGCAGAGGGTTATTCCGGGGCTTAAAACCTCATGGAACT
>NW_012136304.1:1277-2053 GCF_000956105.1 Propithecus coquereli
AAAGCGGTGCGGGAGACGGTGCTTGGGTGTGGCCTCTCGTCCTGGGGACACGGAATCGAAAGCAAAATTTCCCAACCCAGAAAACCTCTTCACGAGGGTAGTAGAGAAAGAAAACCGTTTTATTATAGAATAAACATCAAACCAGAAAACGTGATGCGCATCTCAGGCAATACATTACAAAGACAGAAAAAAAAAAAACTCGCCCTTTTGTATAATCGAGCAGATCCAACCCATTACATACATACGTGTTCTCAAAATTAAGAACTAAACCTCAAGTGAGAGAACATGAAGGGACCGCAGAGGCTCGGGCCGGCGATGGAGCCACGGGCGCCGGGCGTCCAACCGCAGAGGGTTATTCCGGGGCTTAAAACCTCATGGAACTTCTGCTGGATTTTTATGCACCTTGGGACTGATGACGCCTCTCTACATTCCATTTTCTCCCTTTCTGGAATAGGAATATTTATGACTGTTATCCTGTGGCTGTTCCATTGTATTTTAGAAGCAGACAGCTGGTTTTCTAGTTTAGTAGGTCCACAGATGGAGGGGAATGTTGCCACAGGATGGCTCTTAACCAGTCTCGCCCATACATGATTTACATGATTAGATGATGACATTTGGGACATTTGAGCTAATGGTATTTAGATATGATTTTAAAGTTGATACTGTAATAGTTTGACACTTTGGGGATGTTGGGATGGGGTGAGTGTATTTTGCACATGAGACATGCTAATTTTGGAGGGCCAGTGGGCAGACTGGAGGGTTGAATGGTGGTCTCC
>NW_012136304.1:2103-2445 GCF_000956105.1 Propithecus coquereli
GTAGAGATTCCAATCCCACCCGCGGCCGGGTGGGGGAACCTGCGGGGGTCGCAGGCTCCGGAATCCGGCACGCAACTCGGAGCAGGCCTTTTATACCACGCGCCCTGGGCCAGGAGCTGAGCGGGAAGTTCCAGACTGGTTCCCATTGGATGAAACTTGTGACGGCACCGGCAGCGTGCCCAATAGAAAAGACAGAAATGGGAGCTTCCGCCTGGGCCCCGAGCGCCGGGCCAATGGGACGGTAGGAGGCGGAATCAGGACTAGGCGGGAACCTGAAAAACCGTTGAGGTGGCGACTGAGGGGAAGAGGCTGAGGTGCTAGGGGGCCTCGATGGGCGCGTGA
>NW_012136304.1:2495-2607 GCF_000956105.1 Propithecus coquereli
AGTTAAGGATCTTGAGATGAGGGGATCTGTGGGGGCTGGGCCTAGGAGAAAGGATGGGTGGATGGATGGATGGAAAGAGCGAGAGCAAGGTGAATGAAGGGTCAGGCGAAAA
>NW_012136304.1:6454-8173 GCF_000956105.1 Propithecus coquereli
AGGGTTTGGTTTCGTGGATCAGAGTGTGCTGATTGTGGGTGGGTCTCCTCAATGTGTCAACACTGAGTCGGTCCCACCCTCTTCTGTGTCTCAGTTTCTCTCTTGAGGGTCTAATACCTCTGAAAGGGCTCAAAAGGCCAAGTGATCAGCTCTTACATGTGTTTCCTGGACGAGCCTTCTTTTAATTAATTTGTTGTTCCCTACAGGGCCACTCTCACCTCGGGGAATCGCCCCAGGCAACTCCCACTCAAGACCCCGGGCACCCAGGGCTGCCAAGGTTGGGAGGAGACTAAGATGCCCCTTCCCTTCGGAGCTGAGGAACTCAGTCTCTCATTTATCTACAAATAAGACAGTCCCGTTTCCTCTTTCAAAAATGCACAGAAAAGCCAATTGAGATTAGTTCTAGGATAAAAAGACAATGGAGAAGACCCTTTAGAATGCACCTCCAAATCTAAATTAGGATCCCAAACAATTCCTAGGAAAAGAACCAGCTCAGAGCAAACCAAGACCATCAACCAAAAACGGGAGGTCTGGAGCTCAGGAGGACTTACCGGTTCCGCCAAAGGAGAAGCTCGGAGTCAGAGACCCCAAAAGCTGGCCGTGCCGGTACCTGGCACCGAGTTCAGGCTACTCCTGCGGCTGTCCTGAGTCTTCTCTCAGCCCCACATCTGGGCGCCAATCTTGTCAACGGGAAAAAAAAAAAAGCCAAACTGTAAAATAATTTTAAAGAGATTTACTCTGAGCCATATTCGAGGACCATGACCCGAGGCCAAGCTAAAGAAATCTTGAGCAAGTAGACTCGATGTGGCTGGGTTACAGTTTGGTTTCATACATTTCGGGGAGACAGGGGTTACAGGTAAAGTCATAAATCAATACATAGCAGGCATACATTGGTTTGGCCCAAAAAGGTAAAAAGGTGGGCCATCTCGAAGGGAGGGGGCCAGCTTACAAGTAATAGGTGGGTTTAAAGATTCTTTGGCTTGTAATTGGTTAAAGACATGAAGCTTTGTCTAAAGGCTTGGAATGTTTTAACAAAAGGAGCTATTTGTCAGAGATAAGTCACCGGACATAGATTTGTTGTGTAAATTGAGGACCCGCAGGTTTGTCTTGCATACCCTTAGGCCTGTTAATGAGTTACAAAGGATGTCCCCAAGAAGGGAGGGGGCATGATGACGCATGTCTGACCTCCCTCTTCCTGGCAGGCAATTTAGTTTTAGGATATTCCTTTGGCCACAAGGAGGTCCATTGAGTCAGCCGGTGGGGGCGGGGGGGTGAGCCTTAAGATTTTATTTTAGTTCACAGAACCTGAGAGACCACTCCTCTCCATCTTTCTTCTTTTGCTCTTTTCCTTCATTTTTGGAGGCAGGATCCCAGATTGAAGGACTGAATTACTATGGAAAGTAATTGACCAATATCAGTTATAACTACCTTGTTCTATAATTCTGTAGTTGTTTGCCATCATGACTCATTGAATGTTAGCCTTCTAGCACACATAACTTTGTGTTTCCATTCTGGATTAATTACATTTTTAATTAATTTGTAATATTGATAAGGAAGACCCCCATCTATTACCTGGAGCATCAGCCACCTGAGACCCCACCCCTCGGAAGACCCTCATCAACATAATACTAACCTACTACCTGGCGCATCAACATAATACTAACCTACTACCTGGTGCATCAACATAATACTAACCTATTACCTGGCTCATCAACTAAC
>NW_012136304.1:8223-8570 GCF_000956105.1 Propithecus coquereli
ACCATTTGAGCTCTGAATTTTCCTTGATGTAATTTGCTCTTTCATAAAAACCTGTGCACAAGAATTAGCTATAACCAGCTGGAGCCCTAGAAAAAGCTGGCATGTCTTTGAATCTTTTCATTTACACAAATACTTGTAAGTAGAGGTGCCACAAACCAACTGGGGTGCCCAATGGGGGTCATTCTCCTTGTCTTTTCTCATTTTTAAAGGATTTCCCATTTTTCTTTAAAAGAAGCAACCAAACTGTAATATAGGGTTTGGTTTCGTGGATCAGAGTGTGCTGATTGTGGGTGGGTCTCCTCAATGTGTCAACACTGAGTCGGTCCCACCCTCTTCTGTGTCTCAGT
>NW_012136304.1:8620-9252 GCF_000956105.1 Propithecus coquereli
AAAAAAAGTGGGAAAAATCGGGTAGACAGGGCTGGCTCAGAATTTGGTGGTGAGACCCCTCTGAGCCCGCGTGTGAATAAACCTCTATTCTCCGACTCCCCATGTGCCACTGTTTGTCATCAGAACCACCCGCTGTAACACTTGCTGTGACAATATGTTTTCTGTGTTACATTTTTACAAAAATAGCTTGTATGAAACTATTTTATTGTATTAAACTTATTGTATATTGGTCTGGAGATGCTTCAAAGTTGAGCTCATAAATAGATAGCAACATAGACATAGATATATTTGTTCTAAAACATAAAAAGAGCTGCAAAACAAAATTTTACAGTCCTACTTATGTCTACAAAATTAATACTGCGAATGTTAAACCAATGAACTTGGTTCTTTGATGTGTTTATTTATTTATCTATTTATTTAGAGACTGAGTCTCGCTCTGTTGCCCAGGCTAAAGCAGTGAGTGATCACAGCTCACTGTAACCTCAAACTCCTGGGCTCAAGCGATCCTCCTGCCTAAGCCTCCAGAGTAACTGGGACTACAGGCATGTGCCACCATGCCCGGCTAATTTTTTTTTTTTTTTTTTGAGACAGAGTCTCACTCTTTTTGCCCGGTCTAGAGTGAGTGCTGTGGC
>NW_012136304.1:10598-12448 GCF_000956105.1 Propithecus coquereli
CTCCTGAACTCAAACCATCCACCCGCCTCAGCCTCCCAGAGTGCTAGGATTACAGGCATGAGCCACGGAGCCGGCCAGATTTTGACACATTTTATATAATAAATCTCCTAGTGCAACAGAATACTTATTCTTTGTTAATCACTTGACTTTTCTAAATTGTCCTTGTTTTCTCCCATAGGATTATTGGATGTTAGAATTATAGTCATTTGCCTCAATTAGCAGAGGGATTGAATTCACAGGTTCTAGAATAAAACTGCAAGGATTAGACTATTGGCTTCAACACTTAACAGCTGTTTGAAATTGGCAATTGCTTCACCTTGCCAAATTTCCCTTCCCCATGCGCTGAAGGATGGTCCTTACACAATGACCTCATTTAACCCTTTATGGGGTGGGCATAATTGCCATCTTTTTTTTGGGGGGGGACAGAGTCTCACTGTGTTGCCCAGGCTAGAGTGCAGTGGCGTCATCCTCGCTCACAGCAACCTCAACTCCTGGGCTCAAGCGATCCTCCTGCCTCAGCCTCCCGAGTAGCTGGGACTACAGGCATGTGCCACCATGCCCGGCTAATTTTTTCTATATATTTTTAGTTGTCCGATTAATTTCTTTCTATTTTTTTTTTTTTTTTTTAGTAGAGACGGGGTCTCGCTCTTGCTCAGGCCGGTCTCGAACTCCTGAGCTCAAACAATCCGCCCGCCTCGGCCTCCCAGAGAGCTAGGATTACAGGCGTGAGCCACCGCGCCCGGCCCATCATCACTTTTAAAAATGGAAAAAATGGGAAATATCTGAAAGAAGTTATTCGGCTAACCCCTTTTAAATTTCTAATGTATTCATCCATTTAGTTTTAGTAATCTGAAGTCAAATTTACATAGCTCATAGAGCCTAGAGACTCTGAAAACTAGAGAAAAAAGGCTTGAGGATCTTAAGCAGTGGTCCTTTGACTTTTGAGGGAGGAGGGGGTGGGAATACGGTCATAGTTGCTTCTGTTAATCAGAGGATCAAACACTCGTTAGAAAAATGTCGTTTTTCTTAAGCCTGCATAAAACTCAAGGCAGCTCATGAATACCTTAAAATATTGGGCAGTTTTTACTCTTATATTCAGGTCTTTGATTCATTTGAGTTAACTTTTGTATGTAAAGTAAGGAGCCATTTATGTGAAACTTCCAGAACAGGAAAGTGTATAGGGAAAGAAGCAGTTTAATGGTGTTGGGGGCTGGGGGAGAAGCAATGGGAGTGGCTGCTTAATGGGAATGAGGTTTCCTTCTGGGATGAGGAAAATACTCGGGAACTAGACGGAGATGGTGGTTGTATCACACTGAATGCACTAAAGGCCATTTAATTGTTCACTTTAAAATGGTTAATTTTATGTTATGTGAATTTTACATGGAGAAAAATGAAAAAAAAGTTGCTTACCTGAGGGCAGGAAAAGTTAAGTGGTCATCAGGATTTGCTGAAAACCTCCATGCTAATGAAGTTACTAGGGGTGTGGCCCAGCAGCCCCGGTGCGTGTGGAAGCCGGGATGGCAGCCTTCTGTTTTTAGAGCAGGATGTTCACGCCTGAGGTACGGGGCACTTCAGCTGGCTTTGTCCCCTCACGGCGAAGTCTGGTGTGTACTAAGGCACAGCAGCCTGACCCCACGGGGCCCGGCTCGGCTCTTGCTGCGCTGCCGCCTTCAGCGGGGTGCTCTTACCTCCGTGGTTGCAGGTGTCACGTCTGCATGCCTGGCCAGGTGAAGGGACAAGGATCAGAGGGCACTCATCATGAAAACTTCTTTTTCCCCCTAAGATTCATATGGATTCGGGTCTTTCTTTTGTCCGTTTTGAGCTGATTTTTGTGTACAGTGTGACATAGG
>NW_012136304.1:13861-14352 GCF_000956105.1 Propithecus coquereli
TAAAGATTCTTTGGCTTGTAATTGGTTAAAGACATAAAGCTTTGTCTAAAGGCTTGGAATGTTTCAACATAAGGAGCTGTTTATCAGAGATAAGCTACCTACCTGCAGGTTTGTCTTACATACCCTTAGGCCTGTTAATGGGTTATAAAGGATGTCCCCAAGAAGGGAGGGGGACATGATAAAGGCATGTCTGACCTCCTTCCTTCGGGCAGGCAATTTAGTTTTAGGATATTCCTTTGGTCACGAGGGGGTCCATTTTAGTCAGCTGGTGGGGGGGAGGGGTGAGCCTTAAAATTTAACAGCTCCTTGGTGGGATTGCCCTGTGCGCTGCAGTCCCTGGGCAGCGAGAAAGTGCTTCCGGACAGCAGATCGTGTGGTGTCCCTGCTGGAAAGCTTGGAGCGGCTTCCTGCCGTACTTGGAATCAAACCCAAAAAATCTTAATTTCGGCCGGGCGCGGTGGCTCACGCCTGTAATCCTAGCACTCTGGGAG
>NW_012136304.1:18694-21265 GCF_000956105.1 Propithecus coquereli
GCATGTCACCACACCCAGCTAATTTTTCTATTTTTTATAGAGACTGGGTCTTGCTCTTGCTCGGGCTGGTCTCAAATTCCTGAGCTCAGGCAATCCTCCCAGACTGCTAGGATTACAGGCGTGAGCCACTGCACCCAGCCTCACTTAGCATTTGTTTAAAAGCTTCCCTGACATTTTGGTCTTCGTTATCTTGTAGGTGATCGGTTTTTTCCCCTTAGTTCCTTTAGGGTTCCTGTTCTTCCATCTAAAACAGGTGGCTGGCTGGCCATTTCTCACTCAGCATGCTGGTCCTGGTTATATCACTTGGTGTCTTGCCAGCTATTTATATCCTGAAGACTTTTCAAAGGATATTTTCAGACCAGTACTTGTCCTGAAGTTCAGATGCTCACATCCAGTTGTCTCCTGGGTATCTTTCCAGAAGTTCCATAGACTCACCTCTTCATTATTCAATTTTTGGTTCTTTTTGAGACACAGTCTTGCTCTGTCATGGGGCTAGAGTGCCATGGCTTCAGCCTAGCTCACAGCAACCTCAAACTCCTGGGCTCAAGCGATCCTCCTGCCTCAGCCTCCGGAGTAGCTGGGACTACAGGCGTGCACCACCACGCCCGGCTAATTTTTTCTATTTTTAGTAGAGATGGGGTCTCTCTCTCTTGCTGAGGCTGGATCTCAAGCGATCCTCCCGCCTCGGCCTCCCAGGCTAGGATTACAGGCATGAGCCGTTATTCAGTGTTGAGCTTCAAATATTTCTTGTCCCACTGTGACTCTACCTTGTCATATGTTCTTTCCCAGCACAGTGTAATTTTACCCACCTTGTCAGAAACCAGGGAATTAATCCATGAAGGCTTTCTGACGCCCTTGCACGTGAGCGATTGTGGGAATGTGTCTGTTTCTCACACCGTGCGTTCTGAGCCGTGGAGGGATTCTCGGGCGCGTAAACCTGAGATCGTGGCCTGACACACTTTAGGTTTTACATCCAGTGTTAACATCCTCTTTACGTGATCTAAGCTTAAATATCGAGACCAGTGGTTGAACTTGCGGCACCTTGAAGTCTCACGGTCAGCACAGTCATGGGCCCGTAACGTCCCTCTTTTTCTTCAGACATAAAGCGTACAGAGGCCCCAAACCGTGAAGACGAGGAAGAAATAATACGGCGCTTAGAAGAAAGAGACCCAGGTTGGTCTTAGGACATCCGACACTGGCGTAAGCTAAGTGAAGCCACCCTCCTCGCTGGGCTGTCCCCGCTCCTTTTGAGAACCCCATCCCTCTCCGATCTTTCCCCACTATTTTTAATATGTCAGTCATCTCCTGTAGAACGCCTCCGTCCCTTGCATAAAAATAGAGGGAAAAACAAACATGGCAGAGAAACAGAACTCAGTTTATAGAAAGTTAGGAAAAGGTTATAGAGCCTTTTTCTTGGAGTTTGCCACCTTTTTTCAATTTTAAAGAAGTTGGTAGGTGTTAGGTCCGGAGCAGAGAGAGACACACGAAGCCTCAGGTGTAGTAAAAGGCTGTTAATTTGGGCATCTGGGTGCAGAAGGGTGGAGGCCAAAGAGCATCCACCCTGAGGGGGAGGGGAAAGTCTCGGGTTTTACAGAGGGTTTCTTAGTGGGGAGTGAGTACTTGGGCCAGAACAGCCGCTGTAATAAAATTTTTTTTTTTTTTGAACAACCCATTGCTGAGACCCCTGGGTCAGTCTCATCCTGTAGAGATAAGGGAGGAGGGTAGTTCCATCCCTATCAGGGGGGCTAGGAATGCTGGCTGCAGCTGTCTGTTAGATTTCCAACCTCCGGGGACTCTCCAGACTCCTGCGGCTATTATGTCACAAACCCCAGTTTTCCATTAACCACATTCCGTCCCATATATACTTTTCGAGTTCCCACCTGGAACAAACCTAACGGTAGGTATAATTGTACGTATTTACTGTTTCAACGCTCGGACAATGGGTTAGTAGTGTCAACTCGCGGATGAGCAAACTGAGACCTAACAGGGTGAGTGACGTGTCTGCGCTTTGATCAGTCTGAGATCAGTCTCTCGAGTCTGCCTGGTAAGTAGTAGTTTTGAAATGGCTTTACTGAAGTACAAAACTATGTATCACAAATTTCCCTCTTTGAGCATACTATTTAATAGTTCCTAGTAAATCACAGTCGTGCAGCCATCACCACTATGCAGTTTTACAACACTTCAATACCCCAAAAGAACCCCACAAGCCCATTTGTAGTTGGTCACTCCTGGTCTCTGCCCCCCAGCCCCAGGCAAACACTAATCTTTCTGTGTCTCTAGATCTGCCTTTGTGTGGATACCCACATTTGGTTTACCCGCTCATCAGTGGATGGACATTCAAATTGTTTCTAATTTTTTACCATCTTGGTCAGGCGCGGTGGCTCACATCTGTAACCCTAGCACTCTGGGAGGCCGAGGCGGGAGGATTCTTGAGGTCAGGAGTTTGAGACCAGCCTCAGCAAGAATGAGACCCTGTCTCTGCTAAAAATAGAACGAAATTAGCCAGGCAACTAAAAATAAAAACAAAAATTAGCCACGTGTGGTGGTGAATGCCTGTAGTCCCAGCTACTT
>NW_012136305.1:0-482 GCF_000956105.1 Propithecus coquereli
TTTTAGAAAATCTGACTAAAGCACTGACATTAATTCTACCACTGGAATTTGAATGTTATATATTACATACCCTAAAAACAGCTTGTTAATCACAACTACTTTAGCGTGGTAAGTATGTTCTGAAACGAAGAATAACGTACAGAGCAGTGCCCTCATCAACCCCAGCAGCCACACTGGAGGATGGGCAGTGCCTCTTCCCATAGCTCTGCTTTCTTCCCCTCTGCATACCTGGATCAACTTCACCTTTCTCTTATCAATTAATATCCTCTGTGTTTCATATCCCAGAACCTACTTTGCCTCCCTTTGCATGATCATCTGTAGCTTCTAATCAGGGGCTCCTTTTTGCCAGAGCTCTTATTGGTGCTGGTCATCTAACTTTCTCCCTCTCCTTTCTCTCTGATAATGTCCTTTCCATAGATATCAAAGCTTCTCTCCTTCCCTCAGTTTCTCTTGTGTTATGGGCCTCCACTACATACAGATGC
>NW_012136305.1:12032-13148 GCF_000956105.1 Propithecus coquereli
GGGAGCTGCAGGCTGCCGACCAGCACTGGATTCCGGGTTCCCGGTCGCTGGCAGGCACGGCACCTGTGTGAGCCAGGGCAAGTTGGGCTGCAGGACTCGCGATCTCCAGGACACCCGCTAATCCCCATTCCCTCCCGTATGCGCGTGCGTGTGTGTGTATACCTAAAACCAAAGCGCTCGTTGAGGTGACTGTGGAAGGTGCTTCTTTGGAGGGTGTTTAACAGGCGGGGTGAGACACGCCTTATGGGGACGGGAGCCCTGGGAGGGTTCTCCAACCAGCTGCGGATGGCTGGGAGCCGGGGCCACGTGGAATCCAAGCGGAGACTCTCGCCGCCAGGTCCCTAGTCCTCCAAATCCCTCCCTCACGCCCCCCGGACCCGCGCAGGTCCCTCCGGCACCGATGGCGAGCACACTCCGGCTTACCTTGACTGAGCGCGCACAGCAGCCGCAGCAGCAGCGGCGCGCCCCCTGGCTGTGCTGGCCCCATCCTCGGTCTGCCCCGGGGACCGTAGCTGCTCGGGTCTGCAGAGGAGAGCCTTGGCTGAGAGACTCAAGAACCCGGAGACTCTCCGAAGCTGTGCAGAGGCTTCTCTCCCCCGCTCGGGTGAGAGCAGGGAAAGTCGCCCGGCAGCTCCTGGGGCGCCGAGGGCCCGCCCCGGCCCGCCCTCCCGCCGGGGCAAACTCCGGATCTGCCCGGGCCCCGCCCAGCCCCGGCCCGCGCCCCGCGGCTGCACCTCCGCTCGCCACGCCCCCGGCCGCACCTTGACTCCCTCGCTCGGCCCAGCCCCGCAGCCTGCAGGTGGTGGGGACGGGGACGGCGCGCCTGGCGGCCCTTCCTGTCCTGGACTGGACTGGCCCGGCACAGCCGACGGAAAAGCGCCAGCCCTGTCGCTTCTCCGCCCCCCACAGCCTGTCGTCGGCCCCCAGGAGAACCCCCAGGTCCCCGGGAGAACCTGGCGCCTCCGCAGCCCTTCGCCGCCCGGGGCTCCTGGCAGGGGGAGCCGCGAGCTAAACCGCACACACTTCCTAGGGGCCGCGCGGTGCGTCGCCTTTTCCGTCTCTCCTGAGAGGGTGGAGAAAGGGACAAAAATAAGCGCAGAATTACCAGGTTAGAAA
>NW_012136306.1:0-570 GCF_000956105.1 Propithecus coquereli
AAATACAAAAGAACTCAGATAAGCCAGGATAGAAATGAGAAATTTATCAAAGACATAGATAACATAAAAAATCAAACAAAAATTCTAGAACTAAAGAATTCATTGAATGAAATACAAAATTCATTTGAAAGTTTCAATAATAGAAGAGATCAAGCAGAAGAAAGAATCTCAGAACTTGGAGACAGGTGTTTTGAAGTAACCCGGTCAGACAAAAATAAAGAAAAAAGAACGAAATGCTTAAGCTGGAGGCAAAAGGATATATCTACAATCATGAAAACACATAAAGGTATAAAACCCACTGGCAGAGCAAACACACAAATAAGGAAGAGAAGGAACTCAAATGTTACCACTAAAGACCAACCAACCAACCAACAAACAAAAAAGCCACCAAACCACAATGATAAACAACAAGAGAGAAAAAAAGAAACAAAGGATATAAAAACCAGAAACCAATTATTTAATAATAAAATGATAGAATGATAGCTAACATTTTTGAATACTTACAAAATTATGGGATGATTCAGTGCTTTCCGAAAGGGTCTATTTGAAGTTCTCTTAATAGCAGTTTCT
>NW_012136306.1:620-1127 GCF_000956105.1 Propithecus coquereli
TTACAGCCAAGGCTCTAAGTTGGGAGCAGAGTATGCAAGGGGAGGGTAATAGGCATCTGACAGGATAGGTTCAAAACTCAGTAACCAGGTAGAAGGAATAGAGAAGGGCAAGAAGATTTTCAATAACTTAGTCAGGATATTTCCTGGGCCAGAGCTAAGCAATAATCACATACGAAAATACAAACGTAGTCAGAATCAATTTCTTGAGCAATACTTTGTCAATGAGCCATGCGCAAGAGCATGACTCAAGAAGTCCCATGTGAAATCCTGGAACTGAGAAGATTCTGGCACCAATCTTCAAGTCAATTGCAAAGAGCAAATTTATTACTTATATATTGCAAAAAATGTCTCTTCTCACTTTTCACTGTTGTTTTTAAAAAGGTATTCCAATTCATCAGGATATAGGTTTTGATAGCTACTCTATCTCCTAAATTTCTTATATCAGTAACTTAAATTTTAAGTAATAAATCTTATTAATAGTCACAACCAAAGGTAGAATTGCCACCC
>NW_012136307.1:0-473 GCF_000956105.1 Propithecus coquereli
ACCTCAAATAAGTGGTTTAAAAAAAGAATTATATAATTATTTAGATCTTCTTTTCTATCCTCTTCTTTGGCTTCATTTGTTCAGCCAGTTCATTAGTTTATTCAACTGGCCCTTGTTAAACTGACTGTGTGCTGGGCCCTGTGCTATGGACTAAGCATATGGTGGTGAGAAGAGAGACAAGTGCCGTGCCCTCGTGGGGCTTGTGATCTACTGAGGGAGACCTCTTTAAACAAGTGAACAAACAAATACATGTATTATTACAGTTCTCCATGCGTGCAATAAGAAGAATAAACCTGGTGATAAATATTAATAGGAAGTTACAGAGGACCAGGAGGTGGCGAAGAATCTATTTTCGATAGCATGTCAGGGAAGGTCTCCATAAGGAGCAGACTCTTAAGCTGAGACCTAAAGGTTGAGAAGAATCCATCCACATGGAGAGGAGGGAAGGAGCTTTCTGATCTCCAACATGGGAA
>NW_012136307.1:2153-2797 GCF_000956105.1 Propithecus coquereli
TATTAAATGTGCTGATCATAAAAAAATAAACAAGAGGGCAGAAAGAAACTTTTGGAGTAATGGACAGGTTTATGGCATAGATTGTGGTGATGGCTTCCAGGGGGTATACTTATCTCCAAACTCATCAAGTTGAATACATTAGATATGCACATCTTTTTATGTGCCAATAGTACCTCAAATAAGTCGTTTAAAAAAAGAATTATATAATTATTTAGATCTTCTTTTCTAGCCTCTTCTTTGGCTTCATTTGTTCAGCCAGTTCATTAGTTCATTCAACTGGCTCTTGTTAAACTTACTGTGTGCCAGGCCCTGTGCTATGGACTAAGCATATGGTGGTGAGAAGAGAGACAAGTGCCGTGCCCTCGTGGGGCTTATGATCTACTGAGGGAGACCTCTTTAAACAAGTAAACAAACAAATACACGTATTATTACAGTTCTCCATGCATGTAATAAGAAGAATAAACCTGGTGATAAATATTAATAGGAAGTTACAGAGGACCAGGAGGTGGTGAAGAATCTATTTTCGATAGCATATCAGGGAAGGTCTCTATAAGGAGCAGACTCTTAAGCTGAGACCTAAAGGTTGAGAAGAATCCATCCACATGGAGAGGAGGGAAGGAGCTTTCTGATCTCCAACATGGGAA
>NW_012136308.1:0-467 GCF_000956105.1 Propithecus coquereli
TATGTTTTTAAGGGCAGCTGCTCACAGGCCGGTAGGAAGGATGATAAAGCAGGACAAAAGTTCATTGGAAGAAACATCGCCACCTATTAATATTAGCATAAATGTGGCAAGGAAAAAACTAAACTCAGTCATAGAAGCAGCAATATTACTTATTCAACAAGTACTGAAAGTCTACTCTGCACAATAAAGTTTTGTTAGGCATTTGAGATACAATTGTAAACAAGATAAATACTTCTGACATCGTGGATCAAGTTGTTTCAATGGCTTCATAAAGAAAAACTCAGAACAAATTAAAAGATTAGATATTTGGATTCATCGTTATTTCTCCAACAGAGACTGCTGTTACCAATGGGAAATAACTTGATGTCCATGTGCAAACTAGAAAAACAGAAACAAGAACTCAAATCAGTAAAAGATGGGAAGTATGTGAGACAGGAAACAGTGGGTCAGTGGAGGCAAAGTTCTGG
>NW_012136308.1:2353-3091 GCF_000956105.1 Propithecus coquereli
ACTAGGCCTAAATCTTTGTATTTTGCTGTATTTGCTAATTTATTCTTTCTCAATCCTGTATTTATTTGTATCAAAACCATTATTGTATGAAGGAACTACCTTTTGAGTTAAGTAAGTAGAGAGATCATGAGAGCTATCAATTGATGGACAGTCTTGAGCTTTAAGAAGCACTCCAATAAAAATATTACTGGTAGCTCTAAAAATAAAATAGAAAGTAGTAGAAACAAAAAAAATAAAAGCACAAGGAATAAGGTAGCAAGATTAGCCAGAGGAGTGTCCTCAGGGCGTTTGTTGAGAGGGAGGCTAAGTGGCTTCTAGTCTTTCCGTAGATTGTTAGAAAAGTCTGTGCATTGATTCTTGCCAGATTTCTAGTCACTTAATGTACCCTAGCAATGTTTAAACAAAATGGCTGAGCTACATTTCTAAACCAGAGATTAAACATTACTGTATTTGGATTTAGACAAGAACCTGTCAGAAAAACAGAATACACTCTAGTTGGAGCTCTAACCAGAAGCAACTTTTCTTCAATTTTATTGAAATATAATATTTGTCAGAAGGTATTTTTCCATCTTAAGATGCTTGTCTTTCATTAAATAGACTTTAGTGACATATAAGAGCCCCATGTGATCAAATGGAATGGTATTTAAAAAGTTAATCCACTTGGTTCCAAAATACACTGCTATAAATCAGAAGGAAGGATGATAAAGCAGGACAAAAGTTCATTGGAAGAAACATCGC
>NW_012136309.1:0-838 GCF_000956105.1 Propithecus coquereli
CCCTGGCTCTATATTATCTTATGAGAAATTGGGGAGGTTTCTAATCCTCTCCTGGCCCACTTAGTCCTAATACTGTTCAGTGTAGTGAAATGCTGGTGCATGGGGGAGAGATGGACCCCAGAGAGCATCTCTGCTGGAAGTGTAGCCTGTATCGCTGTCCTGCTGAAAATAGTGTAACATTTGGAGTCTGATATCTGTCTGAAGTTCCCCTTCTTTCAGTGGAAGCATTGTAAGGCAAAGTTTGAAATGATAGCGTAGCCCTTCACAGTGGGATCCCCCCACAGTGACTTGGTGTTGTCCTGGAAGTTCTGGCCCCTCCATTTAGTTTTAGTCGTCTGACCTTCAGCACATCCCATAACGTATTAAGTTTACCTTTGTCCATGATACAGACACAGTAATGTCTTCCCTGATAGCCTCACGTTGTCAAGTCCCCTCTGAAATAATGAATAGAAATGCACTTTGAAAACTGGGTATGGCGAGCAAAAAAGTTGTTATGATATTTTAAGAGAACAGATTAACATTTAGTATTAACTATACCCTAAAAACATGCCACCTCCAGGCTATGTTGCCCAACACGGTTTTTGGTTCAGAATGAGGAACAGATTTGCCACTTCTCTGAAGTGTTTGGGGCCTTTCATGGTTGGTTACCCTGTTCCTGGGCCCTTTGGGACTCTGCCTTTGCTGATTTGCACAGATTTTGGCCATATAAATTTGAGAGGAATTAATGTTCAGTAGAATTGATAGGATCAGGGCTGGGCGCAGTGGCTCACGCCTGTAATCCTAGCACTCTGGGAGGCCGAGGTGGCCTGGCTCTATAATCGTAAGACGTCCCGGGTCT
>NW_012136309.1:7988-11949 GCF_000956105.1 Propithecus coquereli
AACAATGATAGGTTAGATGGATGTTTTGGTTCTTTTAGAACCTCTCTAATAATTTGGTCACAGGTGTCTTTAAGAAGCCATTTAGTGTGAATCTTTAGAAACCAAAGGTTGGAATATCTGGTAGAATAGTACTAGTATCATTTAAAGGGAAGTGTCAGAAAGCAAACTTCTTATAAACCACTTTCTAAAAGTGACTAAAGTAAAGCTTAGCATATGTTCTTGCCACTATCTTTGGTATAGCATGTTTTCAAAAGCCATTGTCAAATACTTTACTTTTCTACAGTGATAAATGAGAAGACTGCATTTGCAGAGGTTGCTTTGTAATACCCCCTAAGGAGACTTTAGAGTTCCCTCAGTGTGGTAGCCTCCTCCCAGCTCCCCAAAGTAGAATCCTGAAGGCACCCCAGTGTGGCCATACCAACTGTTTTCTGTCTCCTTGGTGGACACCTGCCTAGGGCTGCTTGGTGAGCACGGGCCTCAGCAGCTCTGGGTGTCTGGGAAATGTGGACTGCGACATACCCAGAGTGGAAAGACGGGTGCTGCCCCCTAGCTGGATCCTCCCTACTCACCGAGGCAGACACTTTCCACCCAGGCTACATCTGGAAACTCAGCTTTGCTTTGGGCAGTTACTTAGTCTCTACTACTGCCTGGTAGCCGAGTTAAATTAAATACTGGAGCCAGGGCCTTGGTAGAGCACTGGGGTGTGCAGAGACCTCCCCCAAAATAGCTACCTACACCTGTAGTGACCAGTGGATTGTTTTTCCTGACTTTCCACCTTCGTTTTCCCATTATAGCTTTCCCTGCACGGTTTTTTAGTCTCATTACAATTTCTGTTCACTTTTGAATTTCAAATACTGGGTGCCAGGCAGTGGGAATACATGGATAGTGAAGGGGGTCTCCTCCTTCAGCTGTTCGTAGTCTAGAGAGACAGATGAATCAGCACTGACAGCAAGGGATAGTGCAAATGATCCCAGAGGCGAGAGTCCCCAGCCTGAGCAGAGTGGCATCACTGTAGCTGGGCTCAGCTTCCTGGAAAGGTGACACTCATCTGGAGGCAGGTGCTGGGGGCAGCTGCAGAACATTCTGGACACAGGGATGGAAGAACACAGGGATGGAAGAACACAGGGTGTTCAACAGAACTACAAGGCACCTAGAGTGGTTGGTAGATAGGGAACGTGGGTGAAGCCTCACAAGATGCACCCTCACAAGAAGGGCCATTGTGCTGTTTTTTGACATTTAGATTTTATCCTGTATCTGCTGGGAAGTTTTAAAGAACAGCATTGGTTTCTGGTGTAGAAAGGTCACCCTTGGTCTGTGAGGTGAATTGATCAGAAGAGGGAAAGACTTTCATCTTTAGTAGGAACTAGTGAGGAGACTTAATGGCAGCAACCCAGGCAAGAAATTGAAACTCAAACTACAGCAAGAGCTCTTGGAGGCAGAAGAGGCCCCATTGTGGAAGATGAGGGCAGGGGAGCCAGCAATTGGTTAAGAATCATAATTGGGAGAGGAGAGGGGTTGAAATTCAAAATTTATGTCATGGGGTCTAGAACACATAGCATATATTTTTGACATTCCTTTTCCTTGGCCTGGGAGGGAAGAGTTGCAAGTGGGGTATCTTTGGAGATTGCCTGCCAACCTTGTACTACATCCCTAGTGTAGAAGATGAGCTCAATTGCAGAGCCTTCAGAGAGGGAGCTGGTTGGGGGTGGTGCAGGGCCCTGGAGGGAAGGAGTGAAGATTCGGAACAACTGCCACATAGAATGAGCGAGGGAGCCACAGGGCAGAAGTGTTGGAGAGTCCTAGAGGACCGTGAATTGGTGTTGCTGCAGGTCTGCAGTTGTGTGAGTGTCTGTGTGTCCCGGCCCTGCCCCCCAGCAGAACAGGGCAGAGAAGCTGGGTTAGGGTAGATCTGCGGCTGAAGGCTTGCATAGCACGCATGGTGAGGAGGCAAAGGAGGAAGGGCTCTGGCATTGGCAAGAGCACGGGTCACGGTGCAGAAGAGCCTGCGCACAGGGATGCGTGAGGGAGCTGTGACACTTACTAGGCCCTTAAGCCTTTGGGGAGGTGGGAGTTGTGATGGCAACAAGGGAATGAGCTAAAGAATCGAAGATTTTGACCTCAGAGCACCTTGGTGGTTAGACCCCCAGGTGAGGTGGTTCCTGGAGATGACAAGACCCTGTTGTGCTGCGGTGGGGGTAGCCTCGGGGCTGCATAGGGAATGGGATGATACATCCTTTCGCTTTGCCAGTGTTTACTTGAATAAAGCCCTGTCAACTTACCAGTAGGCTCCACACTTGCCACCCTTTGTAAGGAACACAGCATAGGTGTTTTCTGTGACTCAGGCCCAGTACGGCTGCTCTGACCTAGCCGTGTTTCTTGTCAGTATCCTAAACAGTTTTAGACTTAAGAGCAAGTGTTGATAACACTAAAAGCATTCTCTATTTAAGTCAGCTCAGCCACGTGTGAACTAATCTAGAGAAGACGTTGGTCTTGAACATGTGTAGGACTGCCAGAAATACTGGCCTGTATATTATGGCTTTGTCACAGTAATTTTTAAAAATAAAGTTTCATTTCTTGTTACTAAGGGAGATTGGGAGAAAAAAGGAATGAGGCACTTACACAAAGAAGGAGAGAAAGTCAGCTTTTTCCTATAGAAAGGATTATGTGGGTGCCTTGTAAAATACAGCTGGGTCGCGCAATATGCAAATTGCCGTCAGCAGTACTCAGTAACCCGGAGAACAAAGTGCGGACAGGCACACAGGCTCCTACAGGGGCTCCAGTTGTGTGGTTGTGTGCATCACGTGCACCTTCTTTGTCTCCTAGTTTCGTTGATTGCAAGGAGTGTGGCCGGAAGATGCATCAGATTTGCGTTCTGCACTATGACATCATCTGGCCTTCGGGGTGAGTAATTTCCTGTGATCTCGGGAAAGGGAGAGCAGTTCCGCACAAAGCCTAGGGAAGGGCAGCGGTGGCTGCTGCTGCATCTCGATAGTAGTTGTCAGCAAGAATTTAGCAATTAAGAGAGATGGCAGTTGGTTCTAAATTTAAGTCAAGTATTTGCATGCTTTAGGAATTGCACACTCAAAGCAGTCTGCCTCTTCACTCTTTAATTTTATAATAATGTGATTTAAGCCACCAATAAGGTATCTTAATGCTACATTTTATTGGTTTGGCAACATACACCATTGCATATAATCTCATCATACCCTTTTTTTTTTTTTTGCAGCTTTGTGTGTGACAACTGCTTGAAGAAAACTGGCAGACCTCGAAAAGAAAACAAATTCAGTGCTAAGAGTAAGTTTGTGGAAGATTTCTGTTTCCTGGACTGTACGTTTTAGAAACTTGTATAATTTTCCCAGTTTTCCTTTGGTTACCTCTCAACGCATAGTTTTAGAGCTCAATTGTCAAAGGTTTTTATCTGTGAGATTTTTTTTCCTAATACTTTGTATTTTTCTTTTCCTGCCCTTAAAGAGAATATTTGGCTTCATCCTTATATGAAAGTCCTCTTTTATGATCAGGGCATGTTTTCCACCCCCACCCCCAAGGGCATGTTTTAGATGAAAGTATAGGAAGCTTAGGTATAATGTAAACTCTGAGAGAGAAAATTTGTCAGCAGATTATTCTCAAGTGGCTTAGAACTAAGATTCCTCCCCAACACACACACACACACATACACACACACCCTAGGCCCCTCTGTGGGCTGCTTTGGCCCAGCATGTGAGTATTGGACCCCGCTGAAGTGAGGCAGTGAGCTCTTGGGCCTACTGGGAATTGGCTGCCGTTTGCCCAGGAGTGGTAGCCTGGTCTGCACAAAGACTCGTTGAGCATGTCACTGCAGCTTCTGGTGCCTGCTCATGAGTAAAACGAGCAGTGTGTTGCCATTAGAAGTAACTTTTCATATATAGACTTTATGTTTTTTAAAGATAGCATTGTTTTCAGAAGTTTATGATGACTTAATCTT
>NW_012136310.1:0-1198 GCF_000956105.1 Propithecus coquereli
TGTTTAGGGATTCCACAGATGGATGGCTTTTGGTAATAAGGACATTTGAACAGGGTTATTGTAAAGTGCTCCAGGGTTTTCTGTTTCTCACAACACCAGAAAAACTTACTTACAACAGTGAATCTATTTTCCTGACACATTTCAAACAAAATGAAGGCATACAAAACATTCCACAAAATAAATCCATGAGGTAGTAGAGAGATTTCATAAAACAAATATATTTTTTTCAGTATATTATGGGGATACAAATGTTTAGGTTACACATATTGCCTTTGCCCCACCTGAGGCAGAGTTTCAAGCCAATCCATCCTCCAGACGGTGTGCATCGCACCCATTAGGTGTGAATATACTCATCCTCTTGTCCCTCCTCCCATCTGCCCAAAATCCAATGAATTTTATTACTATATGTACACTTAAGTGTTGATCAATTAATAACAGTTTGATGGTGAGTGCATGTGGTGCTTGTTTTTCCATTCTTGTGATACTTCACTTAGTCAAATGGGCTCCAGTTCTAGCCAGGATAATACAAGTGCTATATCATCACTGTTTTTAGTGGCTGAATAGAACTCCATGGTATACATATACCACATTTTATTAATCCACTCATGTATTGATGGGCACTTGGGTTGTTTCCACATCTTTGCAATGGTGAATTGTGCTGCTATAAACATTCAAGTGCAGATGTCTTTTTTAGAGAATGTCTTTTGTTCTTTTAGGTAGATGCCCAGTAATGGAGATTGCTAGATCAAATGGTAGTAATACGTGTAGCTCCTTGAGGTATCTCCACATTACTTTCCACAGAGATTGTACTAATTTGCAGTCCCATCAGCAGTGTATGAGTGTTCCTATCTCTCTGCATCCACAACAAGATTTACTGTTTGGGAACTTTTTGATAAAAGCCATTCTCACTGGAGTTAAGTAACATCCCATTGTGATTCTGATTTGCATTTCCCCAATGATTAAAGATGTTGAGCATTTTTTCATCTGTTTGTTGCCATTAGTCTATCTTCTTTTGAAAAGTTTCTGTTTATGTCCTTTGTCCACTTTTTGATAGGGTTGTTTGATTTTTTTCTTGCTGATTCTCCTGAGTTCTATATAGATTCTACATAGATTCAGCCCTCTATCAGATGTGTAACATGCGAATATTTTCTCCCATTCTATAGATTGTCTGTTTGCTGTCATGATAGTTTCCTTGGCT
>NW_012136310.1:4863-6243 GCF_000956105.1 Propithecus coquereli
TCATGTATTGATGGACACTTGGGTTGTTTCCACATCTTTGCAATTTTGAATTGTGCTGCTATAAACGTTCAAGTGCAGACGTCTATTTTATAGAATAACTTTTTTTCTTTGGGTAGATGCCCAGTAATGGGATTGCTGAAGCAAGTGTTAGTTTTGCTTGTAGCTCTTTGAGGTATCTCCATATTACTTTCCACAGAGATTTTACCAGTTTGCAGTCCTGCCAGCACTGTATGAGTGGTCCTATCTCTCCGCATGCACACCGATATTTATTGTTTTGGGGCTTTTTGATAAAGGCCATTCTCACTGAAGATAAGTGATATCTCATTGTGGTTTTGATTTGCATTTCCCCAGTGATTAGAGATATTGAGCATTTTTTCATACGTTTGTTGGCCATTAGTCTATCTTCTTTTGAAAAATTTCTGCTCCTGTTCTTTGCCCACTTTTGGATAGGGTTGTTTGATTTTTTCTTGCTGATTTTCCTGAGTTTTATATAGATTCCAATTATCAGCCCTTTATCAGATGTGTGGAATGCAAATATTTTCTCCCATTCTGTAGATTGTCTGTTTGCTCCTGTGATAGTTTCCTTGGCTGTGAAGAAGCTTTTTAATTTGATCAGGTCCCATATATTTATTTTATTTTTTTTGCTGTGATTGCCTTTGGGGTCTTCTTCATAAATTCTTTCCTAGGTAATGTCTATAAGAGTTTTTCCAACATTTACTTCTAGAATTCTTTAGTTTCATGCCTCATGTTTAATCTTGTTATCCACCATAGTTGATTTTTGTGAGAGGTGAAAGGTGTGGATCCTGTTTCAGTCTTCTACATGTGGCTATCTGATTTCCCCAGTACCATTTATTGATAAGTATTCTTTTCCGCAGTGTATCTTTTTGTCTGTTTTGTCAAAGGTTATATGGCTATATGAGGATGATTTTATATCTGGGTTCCAGTTCTGTTTCATTGGTCTATGTCTCTGTTCTTGTGCCAGTACTGTGCTGTTTTAATTACTATAGCCTTGTAGTATAGCTTGAAGTCTGGTAAATTGATGCCTCCCAATTTGTTCTTTTTGCTTAAGATTGCTTTTGCTATATGGCATCTTTTCTGGTTCCATATAAAGTGTAGAATTATTTTTTCTAGATCTGTGAAAAATGATACTGTTATTTTAATAGGGATTGCATTGAATCTGTAGATCACTATGTGTAGTATAGACATTTTAACAACATTGATTCTTCAGATCCATGAGCATGGTATGGTTGTCCACATGATTATGTCCTCTGCTATTTCCTTTCTCAATGTTTCATTGTTCTCCCTATAGAGGTCCTTTACTTCCTGAGTTAAATGTATTCCTAGGTATTTTACTTTCTTTGTTGCTATTGTGGAGGTTAT
>NW_012136311.1:0-519 GCF_000956105.1 Propithecus coquereli
CCTGAGATCTGAAAATCTATTTTTAAACATTATCCATGTAATTCTTATCATAAACTAAAAATAAGGCACCAGAACATGTTTAAAACTCAGAACCAGCTATTTATTAAGTGATTCTCCATTAACGTTATCTACAATTTATCACGGATGTTCAACTCCTTTTATTTCACATGCAAAAAGAACAATCTAAACATACTACATTCAATTTTTGACATTAAGTATTTTTTACCTTTAAATTCAAATATGTTTACAGTTTGGTTTTCCTCATATATTTGCTTTTTTTTTACAATTTATGGTTGTTTATACTATTTTTATTTCTTCTCTTCTTAGAAAAACAACCCTAAGGACTGAGGAAAATTAAACAACACACATTATCAGTGTGAATCCCACTCTAATCCCAGAGTACTGTTCATTTCTCTCTAGGATTGTAAGTACAGTGCTAAGTTTAGTAGTTTTTTTCCTGTTAAAATAACTCTCATTAATGTATTATATTTTTCAAAATTTCTCAAAGAGAGGATTTTA
>NW_012136311.1:11296-11682 GCF_000956105.1 Propithecus coquereli
GAAGAAAAATATTTTTTCTCCTAAAAGTTTTTAAATTTAACCATAAGAAAATACCAAATATATCCAAATAGCTAGGCCCCACCTCCCCTCTTACCTTCTTTTCCTTTTTCTTCTTTCTTCCCTTTTGGATCTTTATTACATTTCCTATACTTCAGAGACATACGGCTACACAGGTTTAGAACACTAAATAATAAGAAAGCAGTCAACTCAGTATAGCGTGTTCTTTTTTTTTTCTTTTATAACCATGGTTATAATGTTCTTATAGGATCATAATGCCGACAGCATGCTGTATGATGTATGTGCACCAAAGTTAATGTTAAACCCTTTCACCTGCTCTTTGGGATAATGGCCTTGTCAATATATTGTTAATACCACTTTTTCAAAGT
>NW_012136312.1:0-455 GCF_000956105.1 Propithecus coquereli
GAGTAGGAGATTTGGACACATGAGCTATCCAATCTAACTGCATGTGTTTAACATTTCACTTAATGGTAGCTATCACCCAAAATTCCACTTCTCCCAATTTTTATGATTGTTTAGAGAACCTGGCCACTTATCTAGGTACATTCAAAGAGGAGGAAGATGCCTTGCACACCAGATATAACTGCAGGGTCCTAGCCTCACAAACACCATTATGCATGGATACAGCCTGGGGAGCCTGCACAAATGGTGATTCTGATTTAAAAGTTCTAGAGCAGGATTCGAGACTTTATGAATTCAGCAAACTCTCTGGTAATGCTGATGCTACTGGCCTTTAGATCTCACTTTCATTGGTAAGGATGGAATGCATCTCAACTTCGTGTAGAGTAGGTGGCTTGTAGAGAAATGAATGCCAAAGTGTTTATTCCTGTGCACTTAACTATACTGAGAGTTTCTGCCAC
>NW_012136312.1:3135-3775 GCF_000956105.1 Propithecus coquereli
GTCTTCTATGTTAAATATTGGGTCCTGATTAGGAAGAAATGGGACTATGAGGTCTGGGATGCAGATATTTAAAAAACATGATTTGCCAGATTACTTTGAACCCTGAGGGCCAGCAGAAGATCGCTTCCTATTGCTAAAGAAGAGCAGACTTTCGTTACCTAGAAATCATGAAAAGCTAATGACTCACAACATGAGTTTGTTCTCTTCAATAAAAAACAAATAAAATTCAATATGATACAATAAGTTCAATGTCTCACCCTGTTGATTATATCTAGATTCCAGGAGCCAGTCTGACATACTGCTGGAATGGTACCTTGTAGCTTGGAAATGATGCTTCCAAAGCAGCATTCTCAAAGTGTGATCCACAGACCCCTACAGATCCTACACATCTTTCAGGGAATCCACAAGATCAAACTATTTTCGAGCTAACATTTTTTTGCCTATTCTGTTTCATTGACATTTTGAAATTGAAATAATAAAAAATCAAGCAGAAATTCTGGAGCTGAAAAATTTAGTTGAAAAACTGAAAAATGCATCAGAGTCTCAACAGCAGAATTTATCAAGCAGAAGAATTAGTGAACTTGAAGATGGGCTAAATGAAAATACACAGTCAGAAGAGAAAAAAAGAATAAAAAAGAAT
>NW_012136313.1:0-1312 GCF_000956105.1 Propithecus coquereli
CACTGCCTCTTGCCCTGAGCTGCAAACATCCATACCACGGGCTGACTGCCCTGGTAGGGCCGAGTCGGGGGGCTGCGCACACTCTTGCGGAAGCCGGGTGGGGCTCCTTCCTAAACTCTGCTGACATTCACGTTCTGGCTAGCTTTGTAATGAGACTTCTGAATAAAAAACCTTTTGCATTCAGTCCTCTTTCTGCCTCATTCCTTATCAGTGCAGGACCACACATGATCTCCCAGTGGTTTTATTTCCCCCCAGTGGTTTTAAGAGCCGTAGCCCTTCAGCTATGCCGAGAAGGCCTGGGCCCGGTCAGCCCTCTCCCCACTGGCACCCAGGAATGAATGAGAAGCTGCTGCCATCACTGCATGATATGGGGTCCCGGTGCCTGTACCTCTGACGGAGTCTGGTCCTCCAGCACCCCAAGTCAGTGCTGTTAGTACCTGCCTTTCAGAGAGAGGACACGTGCTTGGAAGGAGTGAGGTGCTACGCCATGGCCACAGAGCTGGGAAGTGAAGTGGCAGAAACCAGGACTTGATCCCTGATGGAACTCTAGTCCCAGTGCCTTTTGGTGCCAACACAGGAGCCACAGCGCTGAGCAGGAAGAGGGTGTCACATGCCTGTAGAATTGGGACTTTAACCCTGCCCCTAACTGCCATCAACCTGTTTCATCTCCTTCCCATGTGGGAAACTATCACCCCAATGTATAGACAAGGTGACAGCCCAGGATCCAGCCTTGGAGACGGAAGAACTTGAGCTGACCCATCACCATGGGGCCCAGAGAGTCCCCAGTCAAGCAGAAGGTACCAGACAGGCCTGGGGCCCAGTCCTGGCTCTGGTTTCTGGGGTGGCCTGGGGAAGTTGCTTCCCCTCCAAAGGAGAGTTTCTGCATTGAGAAGATGAATGATGATCTCTTCCTGTACTTTTTTTTTTTTTTTTTTTGGCAACAGGGTCTTCCTCTGTCACCCAGGCTGAAGTGCAGTGGGGTCAGTTTACTGCAGCCTCAAAGTGATCCTCCTGCCTCAGCCTCATGAGTCTCTGGGACTACTGGTGCAGCCACCACCATGCCCGGCTAATTTTTGTAATTTTTGTAGAGATAGGGTCTCACCATGTTGCCCAGGCTGGTCTGGAACTCCTGGGCTCGAGCATGTATCACCTTTTCATCCCAAGCCTTTTATTTTGAGAGCGTTCACACAGCAAGGTTATAAAAGGAGCATAAAGAACGCCCACACAGACCCTGAGGGACTCCCTTTCGCACCTTTGCTTGCTGTCTCCTACAGGACCATCTGAACCTCCATTGCAAACCTTGTGACACCTC
>NW_012136313.1:6815-7441 GCF_000956105.1 Propithecus coquereli
ACAAAGTGGGGTAGTAGAACGAAATCCAAATCTATAGGCGATCAGAACGAATGCAGATTGACCAGACTCGGTAATTTTACTGGTATGTGAAAATAATAAAGTCGTTAATAAAATGAGTTTGACTGAACTCTGCAGTTAAGAGACAAAGATTGTAACCAGAAGGCAGCCGGTGTGGCTATGCTACTAGATAAAGTGGCCTTTGAGCTAGAAAGTACCGCTAAAGGCCGGGCGCGGTGGCTCAGGCCTGTAATCCCAGCACTCTGGGAGGCCAAGGCGGGAGGATCGCTTAAGGCCAGGAGTTTGCAACCAGCCTGAGCAAGAGTGAGGCTCCATCTCTACAAAAAGATATTAATAGAAAAATTAGCGAGGCGTGGTGGTGGCACCTGGAGTCTGAGCTACTCGGGAGGCTGAGGCAGGAGGATCACTTGAGCCCAGGAGTTTGAGGTTCCAGTGACCTGTGATAATGCCACTGCACTCCAGCCTGGGTGAGAAAGTGAGACTCCATCTCTTAAAAAGAAAAAGGACAAACTCGAAGGTAAATGGAAGAAAATAAAGTTAGGTACAGAAATGAAATTTGAAACTGCAATAAAGAGAAAATTTGATTCTCTGAAAAGTAATAAAGTTGG
>NW_012136314.1:0-902 GCF_000956105.1 Propithecus coquereli
CCACCTTCCTGGCCTCTTCTTTGCAACACAAAGGTTGATGAGTTTCAATCCATTGAAGTCGTTGTTCTTTGTGATACTCCAATTTTCCCGTCTTCAGCCAGAGGCACCTTTTCAGTCTGGCTCTTATTTCCTCTTAGTGCACCGCCAGCAGTGCTTGATACACGCTTTGCCCTCTAGTATTATAATACCTTCTGTAGTTTTCAGCCCAGGCAGACCTAGAACCAGGTGTTTCTCTGAGAATCTCTGCTTGCTTTCCGTGGGGGAAAAAATGACTTTTTTCCAAGTAATTTTTTCACAAATGGGAGTTACAAAAGAATGTTTTCATAGTCTATGGGGTCAGCATCTCATTAGAGAAAAAGTCGACAAAAAATTGATGACATAGGAATGAAGTCCTGAGAAAGTAAAAGGGGATGACAACCAAAATGCAGGTGGGGCAGCCAGTCCTTAAACAGACAGAGGCGCCTTTCACCCAGTAGAGGCAAGAAAAACAGAGGTTACGGGTACAGACGTAGATCATGTTCATCTTTCCTGGATGCCACCTGAGCTCCTTTAACGTACTTTTGGAATAATAAGAGATCACATTCTTCACCAAAACTTTCTTCCGCTGTCCAAAATTTGGGAAATATTGGGCTAAACAAACTTTCTTTAATGTGGGATTTTTCAGACCCTTTAATTTGCTTGTGCATGTTGTGAATTTGCAAAAAGAAGTTTGTACATGCAGCATTCCCCAAACTGATTTGACCGCAGAAAGCTTTTCTCATGAGCTATCCTTTATATTTGTGGGAAGAAGTTTTCTAAGAGACATACTTCAAGAGATTCTGAATAAACAAAGGGACTAGTGTTTCTTTTTTATTAAATTTGATTTTTTTTTTTTTTTTGAGACAGAGTCTTGCTCTGTTGCC
>NW_012136314.1:14147-14994 GCF_000956105.1 Propithecus coquereli
TGTGCCCATCTCCCAGACAGTGTGCACTGTACCCGTTAGGTGTGAATTTACCCATTCCCTCCTCCTCCCCCTCACCTGATTGATTTCCAATGAATGTCATTTCCACCTTTTACTTCACTCTCAGCGCTTCTCTACACTCCACATACATACACCTCTATATTCCGTCATTTGAAACATCTGTACTGGTAAAACATTTTGGTTGTGTAGCTCTAAAAGTATTTCTAACAAACACCATCCTCTCTCTATCTTAATGGGTACAATGCACATAAGTGTTGGACCATTAGTTTCAATTTAATGGTGGGTACATGTACTGTTTGTTTTTCATTCTTGGGATACTTCGCTTAGAACAATGGTTTCTAGTTCCATCCACATTAATATAAGAGGTAGTTCACCATTTTTTTTTTTTATAGCTGAGTAGTACTCCATGGTATACACATACCACATTTTATTAATCCACTCATGTGTTGATGGGCATTTGAGTACTTTCCACATATTTGCAATTGTGAATTGTGCTGCTATAAACATTTGAGTGCAAGTGTCTTTTTTATACAATGTGTTTTTTCCTTTTTCAGAGTCTTGACAAAAGTAGTGGGAAAGAAGAGAAGTGAATAGATTTGTAGTTTTATTATAATCAGATGTGTTTCAAATTTGTTGACATAAAGGCTGAGCCATGGATTTTTTTTTCCTTTGGCATAATTTATAAAATAAATACAACATAATATTTAAAATTCAATAGCTTAATTATGGTTCTGATGGAAATCACAGTTAAGGGTGAATTTTGCTCAACAAAATCAGGAATTCTCAAAACTTTTGGTTTTAGGGTCCCTTTATTCTCTGAAACTCTATT
>NW_012136315.1:0-416 GCF_000956105.1 Propithecus coquereli
ACAGAAAGCAATTAATAACTGTGTATTAAATTGAATTAAATTAAGCACGCTTCATTTTTCATTTTAAAAGTACATATGTGAGCTTTTTTTTAATTCGAATATTGAAAAAGGGTTACACAGTGAAAAGTAGGTCTCTCTAACATCTGGATATATAGTCCCTGACACAGGGAAATATCTGTAACTTTGTCTTCTCAAATATATCTTTGCAGATACTTTCATAGATATTAGTGAACACATGTATCTTTGTGTTTTTATTTATTTTTAAGCAATTGGGAACTAAATAAATATATCGCACTACATTTGTGGGTTTTTTTTAAACAGTATTTAAGTAACTTTTTTGTAAATTCTTCATTTGGAAATAATTTCAAATTTACCAAAAGGCAGTAAAGATAAAAAATAGTGTAAAGGACATTCAT
>NW_012136315.1:12141-12448 GCF_000956105.1 Propithecus coquereli
TATCCACCAAATAAAGTTTTTCCATTTCTGAAAGTCATTATTTCACAGTTTTGTCTAGCAGGTCTTTATTCCTTTCCAGTTCTAAATTGCTTGAATATGACTTCAATTCCTGACTATCAATTTCCTGCTGAACTCCCACCTTACTATCTAGTATCTGTAGTATCTGAAACTACTTACATTAAGGCTACCAGTGACCTTCTCTTTAAAGTATAGTTTTCTTTGTTGCTATATTTTGAGCATTTCTGTGGCCTTTCATATGATTACACCACATTCCCAATTATATTCTTTCTAGTTTTTGTAGCATCAT
>NW_012136315.1:14089-14387 GCF_000956105.1 Propithecus coquereli
CTTAAGGTATGAGAGCTCTTCTATTTAGCAGGCCAAAAATACTTCCTAGTGCACCACTGCTTCTTAGAATATCCTATGGCCTTTTGGAGGGTCCACGTCTTAAAGCCATGACATTTATTTATTTGTCTACAAAGTCAAGAACTGTTTATCATCTATAAACATGTTTATAAATGGCTTTGTATTTCTATTGAAACAGAATCATTTTTACAATAAATTATCTGCTGAGTAAAAACTTACACAATTTTCTATATTTTTGGATGTATTGCTACTTTTTCTATGATGAAGTTTTAAAAATCAA
>NW_012136315.1:16728-17494 GCF_000956105.1 Propithecus coquereli
ACATCTCTGATCTCTGAATTTCTATTTCTTGGGTTCTTGCCAATAAGTGGAACCCAGTCATTCCTCTTTTAGTTACCAGGTCTCTGGTTAGTATACCAGGGTTCCAGATTGAGGCTCTGTCCCCCCAAATACCTGGAAAGTGGAATCTTGCCTCTCAGTTCAATCTTCTTGCCTAGATTCCTCCTATCAGACCTCAGACATTATATTCTGCCTCCTTTTTTTGCACTCCTTAATGTTTTGGTCCCATGGGTATCCTCAAATTGTTTTGGGGTCTCTTTGCCTATCTGTCTGGTCTCTGGGGTCTGGTGATCTTCAGTCTAGCCTGACTACAAAGCACTGCTGAGAAAACAGGTTTGTCACATAGAGGTGGCCATAATTTTCCCTGACATAGGACTGTGGCCAACTCTTCCAATTTCAAAACCGTTTTTGTGCATCCCAATCCTCTTTTCATATCAGCTGTTAGGGTTAGCTCTCAAATCCTATTACTTTGTTTTTCAGGCTATTTTGGAAAAAAGATTCACCTAATTTTTCTCTTGTCTAGATTATTCAAAGATGTCTTATCCTTCCCAAAAACAAGAACAAATAAGTTAATAAAAGCAGTTTTTTTCCTAAGCAAATCAGAAATCTTTTATGAATAATTCTGTAATCATTGTAGAGCTACCAGAACAAAAAGCTCAATGTGTGGCCAAATTTTAAAATTTTCATTATATAGTTACGAATGCAAAGATAGATAATTTGTATATGCATACACATTTACTGTGCATTC
>NW_012136315.1:29834-30720 GCF_000956105.1 Propithecus coquereli
AGGATTCTTTCCCAAATTCTGGCATTCCCTTCAATTCTGTCATATGTAACCCTCTTCTGTATTCTTGAGAAATTAGTCACCCCATTGGATAGCATCCATTATTTAAAATAAATTAACAGAGTGAGAAATCTAATGTTAGTTGAAATGTAAGAAAGTGGATTCTCAGCTCTTCATGTTCCTTTGATGTGTCAGACTGCTTTAAATAGTCCCCAATAATTCTGCTTTCTCTCTCTTTTAGGAAGCATTTCTCATTTACTCAAAATGACAGTGCTCTATCTCATCGCAGACCTTCTGTAGTATTTAGATTTCAAACAACTTGATTTAAACCTCCAGCTGAGGCTTATAGTTATGCAGTTATGACCAGGTGTCCTCACCGGTTATTTACAACCAGTATCTATTCTGATACTTTGGTACTAATTTTTAGTTTCCCCTCACTCCTGTCTCTACTCATGCTAAACAACTAGCCATACCTGAACACACTGTGTTTTCTCTTCCCATTTTGACTTTGTGCTTACTGGAGGTCCTGCTGTCTGAAATATACTTTGCCTCCCATTTTCACTTGGAAAATTCTCCACTTATTTTTAAAAACTCAGCTAAACCACAGTTTATTTTTAAGATTTTCCTGATTTTTACAGATAGAATAAATCATTCCTTGTCTATGGTTCCCCGAGCACTCTGTGCAGATCTCTAATGTAAAACTTATCACCCCATATTATAATCATTTATTTCCAACTTTGTGTTGACCTCTAAGCCATGAACCCCTTGAGAGTAGCAGTGGTGCTTTGTTCACCGTTGTTGTGTCATAGTGCGCAACAACCCAGTGCCTAAGCCTTAAAAAAATTGTGGAATGAATCAGAGGATTTACAAGTGAAGAAAAAATATCTTA
>NW_012136315.1:30799-31117 GCF_000956105.1 Propithecus coquereli
TTTCATCTTACAACAGTGAAATCATAACACATCAGAACTCTTATATGTAGTAAGTGATAAACCTATCTCTACCACCAAAATTTCCTGAAATTAGCATCAAGTTTTAAAAGTAATGAGCAGGATTGGTTCTCAAAGTTTCTGTGTTTGTATCATAACAGAGTTTTTATGTTGGTAAATATCAGTTTTTAATGAGACTGCTGAATCAATTAAAAGACACACAGATAGGACATTAAGCAAGTCAGTAATCATGAAAATACTAAAAAGAAGCAATGCTAATTGAGAATTTACTATATGCAAGACACTGTTCTCAGTGCTTAT
>NW_012136315.1:33625-34182 GCF_000956105.1 Propithecus coquereli
ACTGCAAATTACATATTTTATTTTTGTAATATTGCAGTGATCACATTCAGAATCAAATACGACTTATAAAATAATTGATAGACATTTTCACAACTCCCAAACATAATGTACATACAAATCTACTTTAAATTAGAACATTCCTGAAAACTTAAAGATACATTCGACACAAGACATGTAATTAAGTCTATCCTTTAATACGTTTCCTACTTCTTAGAAAGTTATTGGTTTTACTCAGCCAAACCATAAAATACATTTTATATTTGTAGTAACTTAAAGATGAGAGCTCTTCAGATAGTAAAAAAAACATAACATACACAAGAGAAAGCATCTTTTACATCGTTCAGTTAAAAATGCCAAGCACCTGGAAGAGTGCTCCACACAGAGTAGACAGTTAAAAAAATTAGTAACTAGTTAGATAGCCAGATATATGGAGGCGGGGAGGGAGAGAGGGGGGGAAAGAAAGAGAGAAAGAAAGAGAGACATAGAAAGAAGAAGAAAAATTGATTTAGTACACTGAAATTTGTAAACTTGTTTCTGATTCTCACTCCCCCATTTAC
>NW_012136315.1:34232-34550 GCF_000956105.1 Propithecus coquereli
CTTCTATTCTTCAAATTGAGGAAAGTTGCTGGAACTTAACTTTCCATCATACCTCTCTAACAATCATAACAGATTTTATCATGCTCTTCCCCATACCATAGGTTTTACCCAGCTCAGTGTTTCATCTGAGTCACTTGGCAGTATCAATATGTATACTCAGTTTTAGCAAAAATACATTTTCCACATTGATCCAAGTATTGTGGTACACCTTGGAGAGTTTTATTGTTTACCATGGCACACAGATAGAGAGCTACTTCTTTGTGAAGACTGATCTAGACATTCTGTATACTATGCTCAGTTCCTTGCCACAGAAACCTA
>NW_012136315.1:34600-35016 GCF_000956105.1 Propithecus coquereli
GACTTACTGAGTAGGTCAGCTTTGACAAGAAGACATAAATAATTAGTCTCTTTCCTTAGCTGCATAATATCAATTACTTTATCCAAGATCAATTGTTAAGAATGAATGACATAATGTCCATAAAACATCTTTTAAGCTTTAAAATACACATAATACATTTATTTATGCACATAAAATATATACCTAAACATCCATACATTCACATAATAATGTAAGTCCAAGCTAAGATGACATCATGGTTACTATATTTTTTGACTTAAGTAAAAAGTTGGCCTGGGAAGTACAGAATTTCAATTCCACTGTCAAGACAAGCATAGAATTCATAACACATTCAACTTCTTGAACTGACAAACTAGAAACTAGAAAATCATGATATATTCAATCATTACAAGAAGCTAATAAAGGGGTTTACATTA
>NW_012136315.1:38351-39747 GCF_000956105.1 Propithecus coquereli
TCATGTATATCCATGTTGTACAAAGTTCTTCGAAGGAAAAGAAGAAGATAAGCAATTTAACACTGCAATCACTATCAAAGCAGTGCATTGTGATCAGAGAGGCTAATACTGAGAGAAGCACTCATGCACAGAAGACAATACAATTTAAATGCCTGGACCATTCATTGGCTGAGTAAGATTTTCTTCATTGTTGGCAGAATGATATCAATAGGTTTTTAGAGAATTAATTGTTAGGAAACAAATGCTTTTCCCTTGGTTAAGATTGATCACCTGTGAAAATGACAGAGTCAACACACTGGGTTATTCAAGCCCACATTAAAGTACTTGAGGAAAAGAAAAAAAAAACATGCTTAATTTCAAAGCCCAGTGAATCATTATGTTTTCAAGTTCCTATTATCAAAACTTTTAGATGCCCACTTTTAGATTTGAAATTCATAGAATATACCATCCAAAATTTCCGAGAAAACAATTAACTCTAGATGTGTATTTGTAAGCTTTTGAGGTTTGGTTGATTATACATTGTTTTGTGTGAGACAAGCAGCTCAGTTTTCTGCATTCCACTAATACATATCTGACACTTTCTGTAAACTCAGTTTTGTTCAGACCTGAATTGACTGAAGGAGACAAATCGAACAACAGAAATGTCAAGAGCTGCCAAACAGGACTGGGCTAGCAGAAGATACATAAGTGAGACAAAGCTGAGAAACCCCTGCTGTCTTAAAGCACAACTTGAGCACCTCCAAACCCTGATTTCTAATTATCAAAATTACTAGTTTGCAAAGGCAGAAATATTCTATGTTAAAGGCAGAGTGAAAATCAATCTGAAAAGCACAAGGATATCAAAGCCAATGAACAAGTCATTATTCAAAAGTTTTATTACCCTGGAAGAATGTAAACGCTCTTAAAAAAGAGCATGTTAAATTAAATAACAGCTAATTACACTTTTCTTGTATTTATTTCATAAATAACTGCATTCAAATTTTTAAAATAACAATAGTCTGCTACTTTATACTGTAATAATAGACAGTGTTTGAGGAGTTAAAAGTATTTTTGAATTCTTTATTTGGTAGCATGTGAACATTCTCAGTCAATTGAAAGCTTTTAGTGTATCTGACTTTTCAGGATCCCTGTCCCTGTCAGATTCAATCACGTATATCCACAGCAGTTCAACAGCTGTAAATATATTTGTTTTGCTACAATGTCACAAAGATCCTCCAACATAAATATTACCACTGACAAATGATTCAATAATATAAAGATTTTCAGAACTTAAATTTTCTGCAGATGTATAAAACAGTATTTTGTTATGCATTCAAAAACATTAATGCAATAAATGGTTTTAACATCTCTAAATTCCAGGAAAAAAATCTCACACTGTTCCTTAAAATTATTTATT
>NW_012136315.1:50797-51725 GCF_000956105.1 Propithecus coquereli
GACGAAAAAATATCTCTGAGAATGAGAGGTGGGTAATTATTTGTTAAATATATTCAACAAAAGGTTTTAAATAAGCAAAAAATGTTCTAAAAAATCTAAAGCTCACAAATCGACAAACTAATAAACCATCTCAAGGAACTGGAAAAAGATGAGCAAATTAATTCTAAACCTAGCAGAAGAAAAGAAATAACTAAGATCAGAGCAGAAATAAATGAAATTGAGAATAAAAGAACTATACAAAAGATTAATATAACCAAAAGTTGGTTTTTTTGAAAAGATAAAATTGACAGCCCTCTTATTAGATTGACAAGAACTATAAAGGAAAGGACTCTAATAAACTCAATTAGAAATGAAAAAGGAGAGGTCACTACAGACATCACGGAAATGTAAAACATCTTTGAATTCTATAAAAATCTAATATTCAAAAAAAACTAAAAAATGTGGAGGAAATGGACAAATACTTAGAAACACACAACCTTCCTAGGCTCAATCAGGAAGAAACAGAATTCCTGAACAGACCAATATCAAGCACAGAAATTTATGCAGTAATTAATAATCTTCCAACAAAAAAAGTCCTGGACCAGATGGGTTCACACCTGAATTTTACCAAACTTACAAAGAAGAACTCATATCTATATTGCAGAAATTATTTGACAACATTGAAAAGGATGGTATCCTCCCCAACTAATTCTACAAAGCCAATATCATCTTGATATCAAAGCCAGGAAAAGACATAACAAAAAAAGAAAACTACAGACCAATATCTCTCATGAAAATAGATGCAAAAATCCTCGACAAAATCTTAGCAAACCAAATCCAACAGCACATCAAAAAAATAAGTCATCATGGTAGTAATATTCTCCAGGGATTAGGGGTTTGGGGGGGTAAATTCACAGCTAATGAACACAGTGGGCATTGTAGAGGGGAA
>NW_012136315.1:53440-53765 GCF_000956105.1 Propithecus coquereli
ATCATGATCATCTCTAGTTGAGTGTTTATTTTGTGATGGGGCACTATGCTAAACATTTAGCATTGACTATTGAATTTATTTCTTTGGTTTACAACAACTCTGTAAGATAGGTTAATGTTAAGACTTTCAAAAGAACTCTTAAGTTTACACTATCAGCCAGTATTTTTCAACCATATCTGCTTATTTGAATCTCAAGTAGAAAATGTCAAAATATAGAGCTCTAATCAAACGACGAAAAAATATCTCTGAGAATGAGAGGTGGGTAATTATTTGTTAAATATATTCAACAAAAGGTTTTAAATAAGCAAAAAATGTTCTAAAAAAT
>NW_012136316.1:0-325 GCF_000956105.1 Propithecus coquereli
GGGGTGTGGTCAAATCTCACCCAAAAAGAAACCACCTACTGGCTCAGAGACTAAACAGGGCGTGTCATTATCCAAACAAAAATCTAAAGGTAAGAAGCAACAGCTGTTCCAGATGGGAAGGAATCAGTGAAAGAGCTCTGCAAGTATGAAAAATAAAACAGAAAGTACACCCCCAAAGGGGAACACCAGCTCTCTAGCAATGGACACCAACCAAATTCAGAACACTGAAATGACAGAAGAATTTCAAACATGGATTGTAAGAAAACTAAATGATATGCAAGAGAAAATGGATAAGCAACACAAAGAAACCACACACACACACACA
>NW_012136316.1:14045-15812 GCF_000956105.1 Propithecus coquereli
CCAAACCATAAACCTGTTTGTTCTTGGAGGCTCCTGGATTAACTGCAGAAATTAAAGATGATGGGAAAATGCTTTTCCAACCTATATGCACAGACTAAATTGAGTATCTAGATGCATCAAACACAGAAGCAACAAAGAAACTTTGTTTCCCTATCACCTTCCATTCTCCCCACGCTCCCAGCTGTGCTCCTAAGGCAGGATGCTCAAGGAGAGGCATCCTGCCTCTGGGTTGATGAGTGTGATGAATGTCACAGGGTGACTCCTACTGGATGGACCTCAGTGTGGTCTTCGTTGATTCCTGGCTTCCTCTGCTTTTGCAACTAGGGAGCCAAATAATTAAATAAACTTTCCTTGCTATCCAAAAACACCAGGATGGGCAAAGACAGCACAGCTACCGCATGCTACAAGGCCAGTCCTTCTACCACTTCTTCAGCCCCTTTTATCATCAGAAGCACTGATAATCTTAGGCGTGGAGGCTTATTTCCTTCTGGCTTATCACCTCTTAAATCTGACTGCAGGGGATTTCTTAAGAACCTAATCGATTTACCAAACATGACAGGGAAAGTTTAACAGCCCATATAACAAACGTTTTTGTGAGCTGAGCAGGCTAAGATCACTATTTATCATCTCTGGTTATAGCACTTCTTATCTATAAAAGAAAAAGTTGACATTTGCTATTTTTTAAAATATATTTCAAAGCAATATTATCATAAAGAGAAATTTAATATATGTTCCACACAGAATGATACTGTATTGGGGGGGAGAAGAAGTTTATTCATTGTTTTCAGATCTCACATATCTGTATGATAATGGCAAGAATTCTAGGATGGGGTGACTGAGCCTCCTGCTCAGGGTCTCACAAGGCTGAAATCGAGATGCAAGTTAACTATGTTCTCACCTGAACCTCAGGCTCCTCTTCCATGCTTGTTCCTTGCATCTGGGAGAGTGAGGTCCCACTTTCCTTGCTGGCTGTCAGCGAGGGCCTCTCAGCTCTCAGGCCACCCTCATTCCTTCCCACGAGGCTCCCTCTGTTTCTGAAGCAGCAACACACATTTCTGCCTCCCACTCCTTCTCACACTTGGGATCTCTGTGACTTCTCCTCCTACCAGCTAAAGAAAACTCTCCGCTTTGAAATCATGTCATCAGATTAGGTCCACTACATAATCTCCCTACTTTAAGGCCAACTGTGCTGTATACATAACACAATTATGGGATTCCTTCTGCTCATGGGCTCTGGGGACTCAGGGTGTGGAGTCTTGGGGTAACTTTTAGAATTCTAGCACCCATGTTGAGAGAAAATATTGAGCAGTTCACTTTATTCTTCATCAAATTGCTCTTTCTTCTCAAGAAAATCAATCACCAGTATTTACTGTGCACTTTTGATACCCCCTGCATGGTTCAAGTGCTCTGTGGGAAAGTCCCCACCGACTGATTTCTCTGCCACCACCACAGCTCGTACTCACAGGTCAGAAAAATAAACCTCAACAAACGTGTTGTAAAATATCACCCAACGAAACCCATATGTGGCAATATTCATGGGAAATGTTAATTTCCTTTTAGCGCTACTCTGTTTCTTCTTTTATGCATTATTTGGTGATTAATTTGGTGACGTATTTGTTTTGATCTAAATAAACTTAAAATTATTAGCATGTTTACTCTGTCCTCTCCGAAACAATAAGTGAATGAGAGTCATGATGCATTCATTTGTATTCTGTACCATGGGACCTTTTTTCTTTTTCTCTTTCTTTTCTTTTCTTTTCTTTCTTT
>NW_012136317.1:0-307 GCF_000956105.1 Propithecus coquereli
AATTTACTACAGGGATTGAAAGGCATATATAAGCTCTTGCTCAGGCTGGTCTCGAACTCCTGAGCTCAAACAATCCACCCTCCTCGGCCTCCCAGAGAGCTAGGATTACAGGCGTGAGCCACCACGCCCGGTCCAAGATAAAGATTTTAAAACAAATGTCTTAAAAGTGCTCAAAGATCTAAAGGATGATATGGAAAAAGTCAAGAAAATGATATAAGAGCAAAATGGAAATATAAATAAATATAAATAAAAAGATAGAGAACCTAAAAAAAGAAATTCTAGAGCTGAAAAAATAATTGTTGAAATG
>NW_012136317.1:1617-2224 GCF_000956105.1 Propithecus coquereli
AATAACAGATTAAATAACCATATAAAAGATAAGTATGGAGAGGACTTGAATAACTCAATAAACTGACTAGATTTAAGTTGTACTGACATATACAGAGCACTCTACCAAACAATAACAGAATACACATTTTTCCTCAGCTGTATATGGGACATTTCCAGGGTGGGCCCTGTATTATGCCTCAAATTAAGGCCCAATTGATTCAAAAAAACTGACACAATTTAAAGTATCTTCTCTGACCAGTATAGGATAAAATTAGAAATATGTAACAGAAGCAAAAATTGGAAATTTATAAATTTGTAGAAATTAAATAACACTCAAAGCAATTAATGATCAAAGCAAAAATAACAAGGGAAATTAGAAAATACTTACATGAATGATAATGGAAGCAAAACATATCAAAAGTTTTGAGTTGCAACACAGCAGTGATAAGGGGGAAATTTATAGCTATATATGGTTATGCTAAAAAGCAAGAAAGATTAGAAGTCAGCAACCTAACTTTGCAATTTAAAGCATAAGAAAAGAAACAAAATAACTAAAAGTTAGCAGAAGGAAAGAGGTAATGAAGATTCAAGAAGACATAAATGAAATAGAATATAAAAAAAACAGA
>NW_012136318.1:0-392 GCF_000956105.1 Propithecus coquereli
CTTTTGCTAAATGTATATGAACTTATATTTGCTGTTGATATAAAACTCATGCTTATCTTAAAAACTTGATTTCTCATAAACTTGCTCTGAAATATTCTTTTAAAAATGTCAGATTTTTAAAAATATTTGGGTTCCTAGAAATACTTTTTTCAATTTATTCATTTTTATTTCAGAATATTATGGGGGTACAAATGTTTTGGTTACATGAATTACTTTTATACAATTTGAGTCAAAGTTGTGTGTCCATCACTCAGATAGCATGTGTTGCATCTGTTAGGTATGATTTCACCCATTCGTGCCACCACCTGCTTGATTTCTGTTGAATTTTACTACCATATGTATGCATGAGTGTTGATCGTTTAGTTCCAATTTAATAGTGAATACATGTGGTG
>NW_012136318.1:2411-3738 GCF_000956105.1 Propithecus coquereli
ATGCTATACATCCATATATATACACATATATTTCTTTAAGCTTAATCATGAGGGTTCTGGCTATGGCTTTATCTCACCAGAACCATGCTGGGTAGAGAGCTCATACTTTTAGTGAACTGCACCTAAACTTGTTTTTATATAAATTAGATTTCTAAGAATAAAAGTCCAAGCAGCTCTGTGAAAACATCAAAGAATATATACATACAAAAAGAAAAGACTAAAGGTCTTCATGACACATTCGGCAAAGAGATGGTCTGGTAACTTTTATCAGTTAATTGATACATAAAAGGTTGTGAAGATTAATGCAAATCAAAACAAGATTGAATTTTTGACATTTTTTCAAATATTAATAAAAACCCCAAAGAATACATAGGTGCCTTTTGATTTGTCACAGCTGGAAGACTCCAAATCATGAGGTGCTCTAGGAGAGGCCATTAAGTAGAAGTTAGACGGTTTGTCAGTGGGGAGGGAAAGCAATTGAAGAACCAAACTGTGTATATGGATATTGCATTTTAAAACATTTACCAAATAAAGATAAAGTGAGTCTTTTCCTTCCACAACTGAAGCACAAAATGTTGATTAGGTAGTCAACAGGAAAATTTAATAATTTAAGTCCTTAATTTTCCTTACAGTGTCAGACTAAATGATCGTTGCTCAAATATATTTCTGGTCTGCAATTAAAAAAATATTGGCCATCTAAGCTTTTTTTTCCCGTCATGAGCACAGAAGAGATTTAAAAGCCAAAAACTGTTTTATGGGAATGATGTTTGAAAATAACAATGCAGTATGAAATGAGTATAGTAGGTAAAATAAGAACCAAATTCTCAATATTGGTTCAGTAAGACTATGAATATGAATATAATTTCAGATCATCTCATTCTGATACTCTTAGGTTCATTCATAGGGCAATCACTGATATTTTTAAAGAAATATCAATGAAATAAGTGCTAGCATAGCATTGAGCCAATAAGTGCTCAGTTTTATTCTTTTAAACTGAGTATTAATCCTAACAATATTAATAGTCAGGTACACATGATGTCTTTTGTAGTAGATATAATACAAAGTACATGGAGAGTGACAAAGGTCTATATTGGAATCCAAGCACATCTTTGTTGGGGCCACTTAGAGAAGAGTCAAGGGACCTAGTCACATGGTCCGTGTGTTCCATGTGGTCCAAAGTGCCCCAGGAAGAGGTCAGACACAGCAAATGAAAAAGCAATTCTGCCATCCAAATAACTTGTTTTATTTGATTTTACTCAAGAGAGTCTATAGATGTGTTTTTCTTCTTAGATGGCATGATTTATTTTTTTTTTAACTTTTTTTTTTT
>NW_012136319.1:0-2494 GCF_000956105.1 Propithecus coquereli
TTGTGGATGGAAGCATCGTTATGGAACAGGGAAAATGCAAAACTGGGTATGCTGTGGTTATTGGCTAAAAGTTAATTAAGGCACAAGCTCTACTTCCTGGGACATTTAAAAACATATACTCTGTTTGTCTCCCTTGTCCTTTGGGGATTTTCATTTGCCTGGCAAAACAACTCTTTAGTTAAGATCTCTCAATCTATTGCCTCTTCAGCTAACGTATCTCACTGCAGGATTAGCTACCTAAAACTGTTTTCATGAATGACTAGGGAAATTTTAGGATGCAGATTCCATCCAGGGAATACTGGGCCAATATTTCCTGGGGTGGGGGGAATCCCAGACAGGGGTGGGGGGAATCCCAGACAGGGATGGGGGCATCTTTTGATATGCTTTACTACCTCGATGGGGAGAGGGTGGCAACTTAACAACATGTACTAAAAAGTTTTTATTATAAGCCTAATATTTTTGTTCTTCCTCATTCCCCAACTATGTTCCATTTCAGCAGGAAGCAGCCAGATAGACAGACGTCCTGATTCCCTAAGATTGAGGAATAAACTAAAGGGAAGGAGGGAATTGTAGCCAGCTCTATGAACAAATTTCAATGATCTCATATTTTTTTTTTTTTTTTATAATCCTCACCCTTAACTAACTACTGGACCTTTGGAGTTGTTTCCCAGAAATGGTGGATTTTCTGCAAGATAGAGGAGCTGAGATTCTGAAGGCTCCCAGGCAGATTTCTGGCACCAACATTCACCCTCCCCTACAACCTGCCCCAATGCACATAGGCCCTTGTTTGTTACACCACAACCTGCCCCAAGGCACATGGTCCCTCCTTTAAAAGCCCATGATCTCCATCAGTTGGAGAAATGGATTTGAGGCAGCTTCTCCCCTTCTCCTGACAAGATGTCTGTCTTATTAAAAATTCCTTTCTTCTTTGGCAATCCTGGTTATCTCTATTTACTTGGATCTTTGTGTGATGAGCAACTAGACCTAGGCCAAAACCCTCTTGCCGTTTCCACAACAGAAGGCAACTTCCTAAAAGACCTTATATTCTCTGTGGGCTTTTATATTACCCAGTCTTTTCTCTTCTTCTGATTCATTTTTTGAACAGGCACTTACTTAGTATCTATGTGTACTGAGCCCTATACAAGGCACAAGATATTCAGTGGTAAGCAAAACAGACAGAGCCCCTGTCCTCTTGGAGCTTCCACTGTCATGAAATTAAATGACAAATTGCACATTGAAAGCATTATTTCCAACTGTAGAAAGAAAATGTATAAGGTGCTCTGAGAAAATAGAACAGGAGCCCCAAGTTTGATTTGGGAATCAGGGAGAGCCTCTCTAAGAAAATAACATTTAATCCGGGTCCAGGAATAGTTAGAGCTAACCCAGCAGAGAGTCTGGGAGAGAATTTTTCAGAAGAAAAAAGTATGTGAGAAAGTCCTAAGGCAAGAGAAGCCTGGAGCCTCAGATGAACTGAAAGATTAGTGTCTCTAGGACTGCATTGTCCAATATGGCCACTAGTCACATGTAGCTAATGGACACTCCCAATGTGGATACAAGAAAAATTTGAGAGCATACTTTATTGACATTGATAAATTTTGAATTGCTTTTTGCTTTACACAATACTCCTTTAAATTAAATGCTAATATACTGAGTTGATACCAGAGTTAGCAAATTTACTTAAATGGGACAGACGTAGTTTTGAAACTGATATACTTTTGCTCCTTGTGGGATTCAGGATACACTACTCCAAAATTTGGCACCTTGGCATATTGAATGGTTTAAACTGAAGGAATTTGAGAAAATAGCAGAAGCAAGAAGGTTACTCTCACTTTTCCCTACCTTTCTCCTCCGATGTAGGTCATAAAATCTAGGAAGAATTTTCTGATCTTCCCCTGAAGCAGGTTATAAGACTCTCAGGTGAGAGGTGCCCTTCCTAGTCTCAGAGGAAAGGAACATTTTTATGTCTGAAGACACAGGGACACAGAGAAGAATCTGCACAAACAGGCCTTGCTAGGTCCCCCCAGTTTATTACCAATAAATCATACCCTTTATGAAAGTTGACAGCACCAAAATGGAGTCACTCATATCAAACCCAAACAGAATGGAGCAGGGAGGACACGAAGGAGGGGCCCACATGCACATAAGTTTGTGATAAGAACTATTGCAAAGACTCTATGAAAACCAAAGTCAAACTTTCAGATAAAATGCTTCTATGAAGACATCTCCTCAGCAACAGCCAGTATCACCAATGAGTATTTGCCAACTCCTGCAATAAGCTTCTGTGGCCAGTGAGGTTTATTTCAAAACAACTTATGCAACTTCCCCTTTCTGCTCTAAAAAGAACTTTGCCTCCCCCACCTGCTTTGAATGCACCTGTGGTCCACCATAGCACACGTATCATGAATCAAAATTCCTTGCTATTCCTGGCCGGGTGCGGTGGCTCACGCCTGTAATCCTAGCTCTCTGGGAGGCCGAGGTGGGCGGATTGTTTGAG
>NW_012136319.1:8924-9592 GCF_000956105.1 Propithecus coquereli
GGATAGTGGGTGGCCCACCAGGTTTCCAAAGACATAATATTCACAGCTACCAGACAGACATTGTTCTGCTAAATTTACCAAGAGGTAGGAGACAGAATTGGGGGGATTTGAAAAAGATCAAATGACAATCTCAAATTACTAACACCCTCCCTTTTGCAATTGAAAAGGCTGTTTTTTTTCACCAGTGTATTAACATCTGAACTAATGTGGGGAACAAAGGAATTTCTGTACCTATGACTTCCACGTGGTTCAGTAGCTAGTTTTGTTTTATTTACCTCAGAGAAAACTAAAAGACAAATTTATGATCTTTCAACTATGTTGAATGTGTTTGAAATCTTTTATTGAATTTTTACAGCTCCCTTAATTAAGCTTCCCTATTGGGAAAAAGCTCAATAATTTGGTATTGGGAGGTAATTAAGACCTTCCCCTCTATCCCTGAGTAAAGGCTATCATGTTTTACATGAGAGCATTTTACAGACAGGCTCACTTTCCACCTATTTTTTTCCTCACTGGTTATCTCCCCACCTACCCGTCCATTTTTAACCTGTCCCTGAGTCAGGGCATTTATGGACGAGAAATAAGGTCACCTTCAGCGTGGGGATGGAGGAGTAGAGGGAGAGGAGGGAACAGAAACCAAGTTGAGCTCTTGGGCAAAGAGAAAGCAGAAA
>NW_012136320.1:0-796 GCF_000956105.1 Propithecus coquereli
TTTATTTACTTATTTATTTAATTTGTTTAGGGAGTACAAGTTGAATTCTATTACATGTATATATTGTATAGTGGTGAAGTCTGGGTGTACCCATCACCTGGGTAGTGTATATTGTACCCCATAGGTAATTTTCCATCCCTTACCTCTTTCATCCCTCTTATGAGTCTTCAGTGTCCATTATACCACTGTCTGTCCTTTGTATTTTCTATTCCTGAGTTACTTCACTTAGAATAATAGCCTCCAGTTCCATCTGAGTAGCTGCAAAAGACATTATTTCATTCTTTCTTAAAACTGAATAGTACTTCATGGTATATATATACACCACATTTTCTTTATCCACTCGTCAGTTGATGCTCACTTAGTTTGATTTCATATCTTTGAGATTATGCATTCTGCTGCAATAAACATATGAGTATAGGTGTCTTTTTGATGTAATAATTTCTTTTCCTTTGTGTGGATCCCCAGTAGTGGTATTGCAGGATTAAATGATAGATCTACTTTCAATTCTTTGGGGAATCTCCATATTGATGTCCATAGAGGTTGTACCAATTTACATTCTCACCAACAGTATATAAGTGTTCCTTTTTCACTGCACCCACAGCAATATCTATTTTTTTTTTGGCTTTTTAATAATAGTCATTCTGACAGGGGTAAGGTGGTAACTTGTAGTTTTAATTCACATTTTCCTAATGATTAGTGATGCTGAGCATTTTTTCATATATTTATTGGCCATTGTATATCATCTTTTAAAAAACGCCTGTTCATGTCATTTGCCCACTTTTTAATATGATCGTTT
>NW_012136320.1:4206-4748 GCF_000956105.1 Propithecus coquereli
CGCTTACAGGTGCTGGTTTATTTCTGGTATGCACTTACTCCCACACTGTAGCCTCTTGGTGTTCCAGCTAAAAGCCTTGGGTGTTTTCCTGAGTCCCTTTTCCTTAACAAGTCTAGGATTCTAATTTTAGTATCCCCACTCCTGTGAAGCTTCAAAATCCTCTGCTCAGCTTTTCAATACCTCACCTGCAATTTAAGAAAGGTAAATGCTTGAGGGGCAAAGGAGCACTAAATATCAGGCACACTCCTCTGCACATTCCACACCCCTAAGTCTTTGTTGGCTTGGTAGCTCTCTACTGTCTCCAAGAGAACATGAAATTTTTGTGTTGTTGTTGTGTTCAAGATCCTTGCTAGCATCTAGAAGCCTGTTAAAAGTTAAACATAAAAGAAATTAGATTGGAAAAAATGTGTGAAAATATGCTATGTTTTAAATGAAAAATAATATATCATGCAGCAAATAACATTCCATAAATACTAAGAATTAAGTCCCCTTCACATATACTATACACAAATGAGAGACAATGAGAAAGCAGATGAGATCAA
>NW_012136321.1:0-240 GCF_000956105.1 Propithecus coquereli
AGATGAATATTAGAAACTGTAGGATATTATTTCAATTTGATATTCTGTCTAGTGCAAGTTGACCGCCTAAGTCTGTCCACGAAAAAATAAGACTTGACTATTCTTGTTTTCCAAGTAGTCTCTATCTTAGGGCTAGAACGGACACAAAGATTGTTGGTCCAATCCCATCATTTTTCAGATGATGTCCAGAGAGGACAAGTGACTTTCCAAAGGGCAGATATTTAGTTAGTGACGAACATG
>NW_012136321.1:3365-4317 GCF_000956105.1 Propithecus coquereli
TCTTTTTCCATTCACATTGCATCCTCTAAAACTACAAAGAAAATTTGATAACGAATTCATTAACTTATGGAATATTACAAGCCAGCATGGTCCACTGTTGTTGGCAGCATGGCGGAGTGAGAACGCAGAGCTTCAGGCTCAGGAATGTGGCTGGAATCCAGGCTTGACCAGGCCTCAGTAAGAGAGGCAGACCGATAAAAAAGGAAAAAGCCTAATAACTGAAATTATACCAAGTTAGAAAAATGCTCTGAGCATAACCAAGAGCTAAAGTATGTAATGAGGGGTTGGAAAAGGGTTTCTGACACAGAGGATCCAAGAAGGCCAAAGGTTGACAAGAAGCCAGCCATGAGAAAAGAGGGAATCAGCCTAAGTATCCATCAATGGATAAATGGATAAAGACAATGTAGCAGATATACACTATGGAACACTATCCAGCCATAACAAAAAAATGAAATCTTGCCATTTGTAGCAATACGGGTGGAACCAAAGATCATTATGTTAGTGAAATAAACCAGACACAAAAGACATATTGCACAAGATACTTTCATTCCAACTTTCCTTTATGCTGTGTTTCATGTGGTAGTTAAATACAACAGGCCTCAGAACATTTATGCACATGCATAGCATTGTGATCTACAGCAACTAAGAAGACTGCTAACAGTTCTACTACCAAACAAATACATTTTAGACCAGTGATCCTTTCCACACCAAGTTCACTTGTAAAATATTACTGAGGCATGGTAAAGCCATTTCCCAGAATGTCACAGATATAAAGGTCCAAAATGTGTCTGTGCTCGTGCAATTTGAGAAGGTGAGAAATTTGACACGAGCGATGGAACATATTAGCACCATATCTAGATAGTTGTACATTCTCATCTCCTAAATCATGAAAGAACAAGAATATGCTGCAACTACATGTATTTCTTTTCTTTCTTTTTTTGTAAGTAATTAT
>NW_012136322.1:0-275 GCF_000956105.1 Propithecus coquereli
GTGCCCATGAAAAGATTTTGTATCATGCTTAAGAGTACAAAATTCTATATGTAAGTATTAGGTCTTACTTGTTTATTATGTTATTCAAATCTTCTATTAGCCTTGACATTTTGGATCTATTTGATTTGTTGAATTCAGAGAAAGTTATATTAAATCTTCTGTATTATTATGGATTTATTACATTTTCTACAGTTTTTTTTTTTGCTTTATGTATTCTAGAACAATGTGGTTAAAAATAACAAGTCTAACTGTCTTATTGACTTAGGGGATTGTGT
>NW_012136322.1:2670-4396 GCF_000956105.1 Propithecus coquereli
ATCCCGGGTGTTCTCTTCTGCTGCTGCCACCATCAGTGCCTGCTTTGAGCAAATCTGGCCTCTGACCTGACCAAGGACAGGGATAAGCTGTGAAAATTCGATTGAATCCTCGTGAAGCTGAAGCGCTGGTGTGGAAGGTGACCCAACACAAGCAATCGCTCAATAATGCCAGTGTCTTAAAAGAGAATTCTACATCCCTGCACACATATGCTAGAAAGGGAATGTAGTTTGATCAACTATTTATACCATCAGAAATTTTAAGAATAACATATCCTAATAGAATTTCAGGCCCAGGGTAAGTAATAAACTAATTCTAAAATGAATTGTTTTAGGGTGATGGGAAGGAATATGGCATGATTTTATTTTAAGCATTCTTTAAGATTTTCAAATATCACATCACACTGTTATATCAGATAGCTTTGGTTGTATAACAGACTACCCTAAAACTTACAGGCATAAACAGAAATAAGCTATTCAGTTCACAAGGCCTGTGGCTGGCAATTTGGGCCAGCTGCGGTTGATTTGACCTGGGCTGTCTTGTATCTGCAGTCAGATGTCAGATCAGCAGAGGCAAAATGACGGGTGAGTTCTGGCACCTCAGGCCTCCCCCACCCCATGAAGGAATGAATTCGCATTGCTGCTGTAGTGATTTGAGGACCCCCTTCTTTGTTGAGGATAAACAACAAATCTTCTCATGGTCCTCTTAAAAATAAACCTGTAATTACTCAGATTAAAAATTTCTCTAGAGAAAATGATGTCATGATTTATTTGAGAAGCCTTAGTCATTGAGGTATGAGTGTGGAAATTTTTATTTTTCTTATAATTTGTACCAACTATACTGCCAAATCCCTTCACTAACAATTTATCAGTCCAGTGCCACTATTTTTCTGCCATCTTCAATTATTCACATTTGGTCCAGATCAACCTCCTATTAGAATCAAGGCTTTTCCCCCCTCTCAGATCCATGAAGGCCACTAGACCTTGGCTCCAGAAGCTTGGATTGGGGCTGGAAGCCTTCTCTCCCACCTCCCTGCTCCTTCCTTGCACTTTTCGCCTAGTGTTAGTACTGGGAGGAGGGGAGAAGACCCACCTCCTGACATGCCTATGCATAGCAAATAGGCTGTCTTCCTCTTGGTTGGCCTCAACTGTTCTTGCCATACATGAGTGGCCACACTTCAGCAGTGCCAAGATTCCTGCTGATTTTCTGTGCTCAGCTCCACTAATCAAGCTGTGATCTATGGAGTAGAAGTAGGTAGAAAGAGGTCCCAAGGCCCTGCTGGAACTGGACTCAACCCCAAGGTCTTTCCTTGAGGAATCTGAAAGTATCTTCAAAGGCTGAGGCTCACCTGGCCATCTTATCACATCCCAGCCTGTAGTAGACTCCGGCAAGCTCACAGGCCACCTCTCCCAGTCTCCTCTATGTTGTGCACCCTCTCCCAGCGAATCCTTAGGAACCATGAAATGCTCAAGGGGGCTGATGCATGCTGCTCCCATCTTCCCTCAGTGTTCTTGCCACTAGAACAGGAGAGCCAGCCTGCAAACCCTACGGCTCAGAAGACAGCAAGTGAGGAAATAAGATTTCACTTCTTGTTGATATCTACAAACTTTATGAGGAAGTCTTTTGTCCCTACTCCCTTCAGATTTAGAAAAGAAACCAATAAGTGCCTGAGTCTTTTTCCTGTAGGGAAGTAAGAAGAGGACAGGGCCTCTAAAAGTTACTTCCTGG
>NW_012136323.1:0-917 GCF_000956105.1 Propithecus coquereli
CCAGGTAACTGTCCTGGAAAAAATCCCTTTAAAATAGATCTGAATAAATTCTCTTTGTTACCTAGATCTAAAAGGAATACATCTGTATCCTTTGCGTAGACATCCTCTGAATATCAAGACCATTTTGTAGACTGCCATCTCACCTCAGTCAATTGGATGGTCAGCCAGTCATGTTCTCGGGCTTTTAGGCTTCTCTAGGCATGTGTACGGAGCTAGCAACTGTGCTCCCCCTCCCCCAAGATGTCAAGGGAAACAGGCTGGGCTCTCTTCATGACCTCTCGAAACTCTTCTCACTGAGTCGAAAATGAAATGGAAGCTTCATCTTCTATTTTAACTGCCAAGAAAGGAGTCAGACTCACACTGTACTAGAAATTCCCTCTAAAAACATTATCTCCCCATTTGCCTCTTTGACATTATCACTTTTATACACTCAAAGAGATGAGAGCAAAAAATAAAAAAAGTTGTGAAATTAATTTTTGACCACCTTTTTGCTCATCCCTTCCCAAGTGGTCTGGCAATTCACAGATATAGGGTATCATAACATCAAAGCTCTATTGTCATGAGACACCTGGATTTAAGTCTTTTAATAAACCCATTTGGTACCCTAGTATAATATGAGAAGGATTATAAGCAAAATGGCAGAGTACCGTAGACAATTAATTCATACAAAGACATTAAATCATTTTTAGTACTTTCTCAAGTTAGCTTACTTATTAATTTCCTGCCAGGAAATCACTGCCCCAAACAATGTATATAATTCTGATATAAGTCTTTATTAACTCTATTTTACTGACAGCTGGATGAATGGAAGAAATTTTTTTCTTATTCCAGGACATAGAAAACTATTTTAAGTATTTTGAAATGAAATACACTGTATAATTCTGTATGAAATACATCATTTCAGAATTAGTTTATCT
>NW_012136323.1:3452-3872 GCF_000956105.1 Propithecus coquereli
TATAATCCTAGTTATTTCATCATGGTTGGAAATGTAAGTCACCATCATTTTTAAATCAGTTTTGCTGTTAATATGTGTTATCCATCTTGTTTTTCTTGAATTTTTTTTTATTTTTGCCCTTTGCTCTTCTTTAGAATCCCAGAATCAACTTGCCAATGTCTAGAACATCCCTCTTGATCTTCTTATTAAATCTATATATTAATATGAGAGAGTGCTGAATTTTTTATGATATTGAATCTTCTGTTTGCAAAATGATATTTATCTTCTCATATTTCAGATTTCCTTCTTGTCTTACATTATATTTTTCTACTTTTATCCATAAAGGTCTTGTTCATATTGTTTTAGCATCATTAGTTTCTTTATATTTCTGTTGCTATTATTATATTATATTTACTTCTTTACAGTGTCTTTTCTAAATCT
>NW_012136324.1:0-911 GCF_000956105.1 Propithecus coquereli
AGGTTTTTTGAAATAAGGATTTGTTAGAAGAATATGCTTCAACTTGAAGATGTTCAGAATTTCGTAGTAGAATTTTCCTGGGAGTTTGTTTTAAGGCTAGATTCTGGAATTAATATTAATATGGAATACTTTGATCTGAGTTTGGGACTTATTTTTTGTTGGGTAAATAGAAAATAGTAATGGAAATATATTTTCCCTTGAATAAGCAGAAGAATGAGTCTAATGAATATCTTCTCTCATATTCCTCAAAGGTATCTAGGTTAACAGTTTGCATGATTCCCCTGCTTGAGTTTGTGGTCATTTCTTTATGCCTTCTCAGAGTGGTTTTATATGGGTTATGTTCATTAGCTACTCAAAACTATTAGGAGACGTAGGCATTATACTGAAATCGGAGATAAAAAGACCTTCCCTTCAAGATAGCCACAGGACGTGGGCAGAAAGAGGGTGACATATTTAACTGTTTCAAAAAGCACTAAAAATTTTAATGAAATAAAATATTACAATACGAGATATGTGAGCCTAGTTTGGCAAACAGTAATATACTCTGGGCCCAGAATTTAAACATTTTCTCCAGTTATAGTAAATTTGTCACCGACTTCTTACCCACTTGTGACGTTTTGCCTTCATCCTGCTTTTTATTTGGAGAAATGCTGTAAGCATATGTTAAGTAGGGCTCTTCCTTTAGTTAGGTTCTTTGGGACCATTTGCCTTGCACCCTCGAGCAACTGTTGTTAGACCTAATGCTTCTGATGATACACACCGAATGTCTTGCTATCAAGTCTCCTGCTTTGCCTAAATCGTGGCTTACTGAGTGCGTACTATTTGCCAGGCTTGTACTCAGCAAAAGGAATCCAAATTTCTAAAGGCAGGTGTTTTACCTTGAAGGAGTTTATGTGAATAGGAGAACAATT
>NW_012136324.1:12711-13106 GCF_000956105.1 Propithecus coquereli
CTTTTGCTGGGGTGGTGTTTATTGAGATAAAAAATGTTTACACGGAAGCTGTGTTCCGTGGGCCACTAATTTCTAGGCCTAAGTTGCTCTGTCTCATATCTTCAGAACCTTTTTTGTTGGTAACCTCTACCTCTCTCTGCTCCCTCCTGAGTTAAATTGACAAGTACATTTTAATAAAAGCCTTGTCTGTATTTTAGACTTTTGATAAACAACATTTACAAAAGCAAAATCACTAATCTTTAAAGAAACACAAAGAAAAAGTATTTTTCCAGGAAGAGGATGTAACAGTAATTTTATATGATGTATTCAGAAAATGTTTATAAGTAGCTCCTTTGTTCTGTGATTGAGTCACTGTTTTGGATCAGCCAAATGGAGTATTTATTGAATGCCAATAT
>NW_012136325.1:0-737 GCF_000956105.1 Propithecus coquereli
AGTGGTTGAGATAGCCCTTGTACGTAGGCAGAGAAAACTCATGGGGTAAAGACAGAGCCCTGGAGAAACTCATTATTATTGGCGTGGGAATAGGAAGAAGGCCACACAAGGAGAGTCAGAAAGGTAAAAGGGAATGCCCAGAACAACATCAAGGAAACCAAGGTGATTAAGAGCTTCAAAGAGAAAGGAGGGATCTAGTGCTCAATGAGGTACAGATTTGGTTCTACAGACATCATAGGGGACTTGCACCAGAGGCATATCAGAAAGGTGGTTGGAGCCAAACCCAAATGTTGGTGACTGAGACGTGAGGAAGCAGAGGCAGTGGATAGATTGTACTTGCAGGAAGATTAGCTAGAAGGCTTTTTTATATGTTTGCTGTCCATTATTCTGTCTTCTTTTGCAAAGTTTCTGTTCATGTCCTTTGCCAACTTTTTAATGGGGTTGTTTGATTTTTTTCTTGTTAATTTTCTTAAGTTCTATACCCCCATAATATTCTGAAATTAAAAAAAAAAAAGATTAGCTAGAAAGGAAGGAAAGGATTGAAGGTGGAAGCCAGAGGTGGGTACAGGACCAAAGGAGTATTTTCCCCTCCCCTTAGAATGGAGGAGAGCTTTTTTTGGAATACAAAAGCATATTCTATATAGCAGGTGGACCCTTTCTCATTTCACTACCTCAGGTATGCAGAAATGAAACTTAATTTTTCTTTAGCAGAATTAATTTCTGTCTCAAGTCTTCAT
>NW_012136325.1:6138-7033 GCF_000956105.1 Propithecus coquereli
GTTGGCCATATTACTTACTACCAGAAAAGATTTTATTTATAAATATTCTTAAGTGAGCCAGGCTCCTGGTGACTGTTTCTTCTGTGGTGGGCTGACTTCAGGATGCCTTCTTGAAACCTGTTTCTAGGTGCTCCCACCTTCGTGGTACCTTCACCTTGTGACAAGGGTGATGGAATTTATGTGGTTATATGTATATGATTAGGTTGTGTAAGATTGTAAACCCATCTTGCCAGGAGACTCTCCCCTGCTGACTTTGAAGAAAGAAACAGCCATATTGGGAACTTCCACATTGCAAGGAACCAAGAACAGCTTTCAGCCAAGAGTCAGTAAGAAACTGAGGTCCTCAGTACAATAGCTCTCAAAGAATTAAATGCTGCCAACAACCATGTGGAGGCTTGGAAATGAATCCTTCCCCAGTTGGTCCTCAGATGACACTGCAGCCCCAGCTGACACTTTGGCTGGAACTTTATGAGATCATGAGGCAGAGGACTAAGCTAAGCCTTTCCCATACTCCTGACCCCTAGAAACTGTGAGATAATAAATGAGTATTGTTTTAAGCTGCTAAATTTGTGCTAATTTTGTTACACAGCAATAGAAAACTTCTTAATCCATTGTCCATTTCAGTGTACCAAGGATAAAGTATCTCATTAGTTTCTGTTGCCTGCCAGTTCTATACTTTATTTCATTTTAATCTCCTATTTTGTTACAGTGGGCTTAGTTTTTGTATTAACGTTAAGAATTTTTGGTAGTAAGCACTGTGTAAGCAGATTTGCTTAAATCCCTTTATGCTGTATGTGCTTGTGTGTTTATAGAAAATTAAAAATACATAATTGTTAATTAATCACTAAACTGTACATTGTGTTTGGCACAATTCTATGTGGTGGGGATGGACACA
>NW_012136326.1:0-389 GCF_000956105.1 Propithecus coquereli
AGTAGAGAAACACCAGTAGTTGAGGATCTGTGAATGAATGCTCTGGCCTCTGCCCTTCCTGAGTCTTGGTTGTGTCTTCCTCAGAGTCACTGCTACCAATGTCCTAAATATAAACTTCTTTTCATTTGACATAGTTCAGGAAAATTTCTGTCCGTAATCTCTAAGATATTTTTTCTTCCTTTGAAAAGGTTTTTCAAAGCATGAAGTGAATGGTAAGCAAGCTGATTGGGTAATTTCCCTTGTTATTCTTTTTTTGATCATTGGATTCTAAGTAAGAATAAAATTCAACTTGCTTTAATTTACACATGATGATACTGAGTTGTGAACTCAGAGTGGCTGAGTGATCTGGAGGTGAGAACATCATTTGCTGACCCCACATTAATGTTTTT
>NW_012136326.1:12089-13099 GCF_000956105.1 Propithecus coquereli
AGGTGGGGTTTGGGGATAATTCATTTGAGTAGATGGAATGAACATGATAACATTACACAGAATCTTACATTAAAATTATAGAGAGTTTTTATTTGCAATGTATGTCTGTATTATTATTAGGGTATTGAAAATTAAACATCAAGTTGCAAAGCCCATAACACCATATTTTTTATCATCTAAACAGTTCAGGAAAAGGAGGTGGGGTTTGGGGATAATTCATTTGCATAGATGGGACTGACATGCTAACATTACACAGAATCTTACATTAGAATTATAAACTCTTGTATACTCTCCATAAACAACCATACCATGGGGCCAGCCCTTCGTGTCCTCTATGCACTCACTTTGATATCATATTAAATTCACATTCTCCAACTTATTCTGTCCATATTTCTCCTTGAACCTCCCATGGTCTGTCCTTTCCTGACAGCCACATCCTTAATATGCTGAGGCTGCACCTCAGCTTGCTCAGGTCCTGTTCACAGCATCTCTTGGAGCTGTGACCTTGGCAAGTTGACCTCTTCATGCCCCACTATCCACATTATCTACTATTTCCTTCCCGTCAGGTTTTGCTAGAAAACTAATTCTAGTATCATTTATTATGAAAATAATAGGATTTCCATTTCAAGGTTGAAATATACATAACATTCAGAATTATAAGAGGAATTAGTAGGAAGTTTGTCATTAAAAATAATGTTTTGTAGTCATATTTCAAGCAGTAAATTTGAGATGCATTGATACGTACATGTGTGTGCATATCAGTCATATTTGCATACATTTTTCCAAATATTGTTGTTACAAAGAAAAAGAATAAATTAAAATCCTATTTGTAATTGTCCTCCCTGTTAAGTTCCTTAAATCCACCATATTTTTGAGCCAGGATTATTATTCAGCAATAAAAGATTTATTCCCTGCCTGATCAGCTAAGAATATTCCATTCTCTGACAACCTGGGATGTTCTCTTCAAATGTCACAATTTCAGATCCTTTTCTCTCTCCTCTATATGCTCT
>NW_012136326.1:16214-17230 GCF_000956105.1 Propithecus coquereli
TATTATTACCAGAGTCCACAATGAGAAATTGGAGGTGAACCAATAAAAATATGTATGTGTTTGAGTGTTTCATGGACCGGGCATTAATCTGTGTTGGTCACAACAATCTGGCCAGAATAATGTTTTATTTTGTAGTATGTCAAACCTTAGATTCACAGATTTATGAATTAATTCAGCCATTGAAACCAGATCATCATTTCTCTAGCTAGTTCTTAGGCATAAAGGAACTACTGAACAATAAGAACCTCTACGTGAAGGGAAAACGACATTAAGAAGCTGCCCTTCCTACGATGACAGACAGATGATGGAGAAGCCAGGGAAGGAAGCAGGAAAAGCTCCCCAGCATGTCCAAGCCCTTGTTGCGCACTCGGTCTGCTGCAGTGCACACATTTATTCAGATAATGTTTTAGATCCTAATCTTAATCCCTCATGGACTTCCCCATGAAGATCAATGAAATCTTACCTGTACTCTGCCATATCTATTCTGAGAGAGAAAACAAGTATCGTAGACTCATCTACTTTGGGACTGTCATGGAAGATTAAGGGAAAAAGAAAAATATCACTTCGTGCCTTTGTCTATAATACTTAATTAATAGGCATGTTATTAGTGTTGATGTGATAGGAAAAACTGAAAGGTTTTACTGCAAATAATTTTATCATAGAAGCCACTTGGAAACCTGAGACTAACAAACCTTAACTACAGGAATAACTTATAAGATGTGTGTACATTTGAATGATCTCTTCATTGATAATTATTCAAATAGAATTATTTCCTTTTGGGTGGACAAAGTCAAGAAAATTCCAATCATCAAATAAAATGAAAAGTAATTCTGTTTTGAAATCTGCTTTTTGCTCTCTGGTGCCTCTGATTCCTGTTCCTCTGTAGGGGGGAAGTCAGCTCACTACATCTACAGCTTTGGTACTGGTTCGCTGCTAACCTGGTCTCTCAAGTGTTCCCTTAGATTGTGCGTGAATAAGAGATACTTATTGTTAACGTCCGTGTAGAATCTGTTCCT
>NW_012136326.1:17280-17636 GCF_000956105.1 Propithecus coquereli
AAGTTTCATGACCTTAAAACTAAAAGTACAATTTGTAAAGAATATAAGAATTTTTCTCTTTTCATATTATTAGAAAAGAAGATAGAGCAGGTATGTTTACTCTAAAAAAAAAATAGCATTGAGATCGAAGCCTGAGGGACAACTTGAACTTAGCTCAGCATGTTCTTTCAGAAAAGGATGACACCAAGCAAGTCGTTGCTTTATACATTCTTTTTTTTAATTTTTTTATTTCAGCATTTTATGGAAAGGACACTTTATACACTCTTTAAACATTTTGTCCTACCTACTTATATGTTTATGTCTTTCAGCATTTGTTTTTTCATGTGCTAAATATATATTTTTGTTTCTCCTTGTAT
>NW_012136326.1:22335-23345 GCF_000956105.1 Propithecus coquereli
TTTAATTATACCCATTCTAAAATTGCAATGAAACTGCTTCATCGATGTAATCTTTTTGTAAAACATATTAGTAAATAATTTCAGAATCATAAACATGTTTGTGTATTTTATACAAGTAACCCCATCTCTAAAACTTTATTCTGAAGGTGAAACGTAATGGGGAAGTTTTACAGTGAAAGATGGTGCCATGTCATTTATAAGAGTGAAAATTGAGAGAGATTTAAAATATTCAATGATAGGAAGAAGTTTACCTAAATCAGGCCATCACAAATTAATAACACATGGTGCAATAAGTAAAACACTAATTATATGAATACATACAAGGTGAAGCATCCTTATGAGTGAGAAAAACAGAAGAAACCTTGTAATAACTCTGCTCATTTGTACAAATATCTCAAATATAATTTTATAATCTAGAAGGAAATATATAAAATTATTGAGAAATTTTATTTGCAATGTATATATTACATCATTAGGATATTTAAATTTAAACATCAAGTTACAAAGCCCATACACAATACCATATTTTTTATCAACTAAACAGTTCAGACAAAGGGAGTTAGGGCTTGGGGATAATTTATTTTATAGATGGAACTAACATGCTAAGATTACACAGAATCATATATTAAAATTATAAACTCTTGTATATTCTTCATAAACGGCCATACCATGTGACCAGCCCTCCCTGTCCTCTACGTACTCACCTTGATATCAATATTAAATTCACATTCTCCTCTATTAGCAGCTTATTCTGTTCACATTTCTCCTGGTCTTTCCTGACGGCCACACCCTTAATATGCTGGGGCTGCACTTCAGATTGCTCAGGTCTCGTTCACAGGATCTCTTGGAGCTATGACCTTGAGAAGTTGACCTTCTCATGTCCTACTAGCCACATTTCCTACTATTTCCTTCCCGTCAGGTTTTGCTAGAAAACTAATTCTAGCATCATGCATTCTGAAAATAATAGAATCTCTATTTCAAGGTTGAAATATACATAATATTCAGAATTA
>NW_012136326.1:26400-26772 GCF_000956105.1 Propithecus coquereli
TTAGCTCATTTTAAAGGTAAGACAAAGCCAGGGCAAGTAGCACTAAAGAAATTTAAATTTTTGCGAACATTTCTGAGGCAAGAACCTAATGCTATTTGTGACATCGAATGTGTTAGTAAAATAAACTAGACATAGTTAAAATCAGAAGACTTCATTCTGTGATGGGAGGCAGCTTTCTTACCCTTAATGTTCTTCCCTGTGCCGTTTGTTAAGGTGTCACAGTGGAAATAGTAAGTGCTTTATTCTGTATCAACAGAAAAAATGCTGTGTGCTCTATCAGTAGAATAAATGCTTTATTTTTTATCAATAGAATAAATGCTTTGTTATCAATAGAATAAATGCTTTGTTCTATATCAATAGAATATATGCTTT
>NW_012136326.1:28483-29181 GCF_000956105.1 Propithecus coquereli
TTTATTCTTTTTTCTTTTTTCAACTTCTGGGTTTCTATTAGAAGATGCTTTGATTTTCCTTCACGTTCAGGAATAGAATACTGTGTATACTGCGGTGGAATCACAGAATTAGGGCAAACTCCTGTGCAGTTACTAAGTAAAAGAGCTGAGTTCTGGGATATGGCAGCATCAATCGATTAGGACAAAAGACATTGTTTTGGAACTGGGGTAGCAATGAGTGTATATTAAAGAATAACATTTTATGTATAAGTATGCAAAGATTCATAGATAATCAAAATGTTATTTTTTTTTTAACAGAAACTGATCTTGAAGTTCCATGACCTTAAAACTAAAAGTACAATTTGTAAAGAATAAAGGAATTTTCCTCTTTTCATGTTATTTGAAGAAAAGATAGACTAGATCTGTTTACTCCAAAAAAAAAAAAATAGCATTGAGACTAAAGCCTGAGGGACAACTTCAACTTAGCTCAGCATGTCCTTTCAGAAATGGACGACACCAAACAATTTGTTGCTTTATACACTATTTAAACATTTTGTCCTACCTACTTATATGTTTATTCACATGTCACAGAAAAATGCAAAACCAATGTCATTTATCAGAAACGTCATGGCCCAGCAACATCAATTAAACTGTCAGTGGAATTAAGAAAGAAGTGTTATTTTCTTTTAATTGAAATTGTATATGTGTGTCCTGGTACA
>NW_012136326.1:29231-30657 GCF_000956105.1 Propithecus coquereli
CTGCCATTTCCAACATCATGGGTAGAATTGGAGAACATCATGTTAAGGGAAATAAGCTAAGCACAGATAGACAAATCTCACATGTTCTCACTCATTTGTGGGAGCTAAATACTAAAAACCATTGATTTCCTGGAGACAGAAAGTGGAATTCTCATATATTATATATCAACTGATACCACACTTTGCAACACCATAATTTTTTCATGGCATTTTTCACTTCTGCATTCCTCAGTGTATAGATTAGAGGGTTGAGTAAGAGTGTGCCAATTGTATAAAACACAGCCACCATCTTGTCTATTGGAAAAGTGGTTGGTGGACGTGTGTATATAAATATACATGGACCAAAAAATAGGACAACCACAATAAAGTGGGAAGTGCATGTGGAAAGTGCTTTTCGCCTTCCTTCTGCACTGTGGTTTCTCAGAGAGTATAAGATGACTATATAGGAGATAAGCAGAATTATGAAACTCACCATGCATATGGCCCCACTATTAGACACAATTAGTAAATTTATCACATAAGTGTCCATGCAGGCAAGTTTTAACAAGGGCTGCAAATCACAGAAATAATGATCAATCACATTTGGGCCACAGAAGGGCAATCTCAAAGCCAGGAAAATCTGTGCTGAAGAATGAATATAAGACCCTACCCAAGCCAAAATCACCAGTATACCACAGACACGCTGGCTCATAATGGTTGTGTATCTCAGGGGCTTACAAATAGCTGCATAGCGATCAAAGGCCATGAGGATGAGCACAAAGATCTCCATGCATCCAAAGAAATGGGCTGCAAAGACCTGAGTCATGCACTCATTGTAGGAAATGGTCTTCTTCTGAGAAAAGGCATCCACAATCAACCTGGGTGCAGTGGTAGTCGAGAAGCAAGCATCAGCAAGAGACAGGTAGAATAGGGAAAAGTACATGGGACTCCCAAGGGTCTGGCTTGTTTTTATAGTCACCATGATGAGAAAGTTCCCCAACAGAGTTGCAAGGTAAAGAATCAAGAAGATCCCAAATATTGCTTTCTGCTTTCCAGCATCCCGTGTCAACCCAAACAGAATGAATTCAGTCACACTGTTATTCATCATTGTATTAGCATCTGTAGGTAGGGTGCAGTGGACAATCTGCAGAGAAGGAAAGAAATGACATCTTGGGGAAATCAGTTGGCTGATCTCTCAATTCCCTGGTTCTGTTCCATGTCTGTTAGTTCCAACTGCCTTTGTGGTGAGCCAGAATTGCCTACGAATCTTTGTAAATCTGCAGATGCCCAGGCATCTCCAGGATTTATCTGTTAACTGAGAAACTCAATGGATTGGACCCAAGCTTTTGCCTTTGGGGAGTGAAAAATAAATGTTCTTCAAAAATTTTGACTCTTGGCCAGGCGCAGTGGCTCACGCCTGTAATCCTAGCTCTCTGGGAGGCCGAGG
>NW_012136326.1:30707-31324 GCF_000956105.1 Propithecus coquereli
AAGTTTAAATCAGAAAAGAAAAAGAGACAGAGGGAGCCACAGCCAAGGAGAAGAAATGGCAGGTGAGGAATAACAATTTTCCTTTCCAGAATTAGTCCAATATTCCACTCTTTCTTGCTGATATAAAATTCTGTCTTCATTAGTTGATGTAACAACTGGTACTACAAGATCCAAAACTCCAAAGGATCATTAGAGGCTACTATGATTAACTATATGCCAATAAATTAGAAAACGTGAAATAAATGGATAAATTCCTAGACACATACAAACTACCAAGAACAAAGAAGAATGCCCACTTTCACCACTGTTATTCAACATAGTACTGGAAGATCTAGCTAGAGAAATCAGACTAGAGAAAGTAATGAAGAGCATCCAAATGGGAAAGGAAGAATACCAATTATCCTTGTTTGCAGATGATATGATCTTATATCTAGAGAAACCTAAAGATTTCACCCAAAGACTATTAGAACTGATAAACAAATTCAGTAAAGTTGTAGTATACAAAATCAACATACAAAAATAAGTAAATTTGTAGTATTTCTAATGCCAACAGCAAACAATCTAAAAAGGAAACCAAGAATGCAATCCCATTTAGAAATGCTACAAATAAAACAAAC
>NW_012136326.1:42765-43147 GCF_000956105.1 Propithecus coquereli
CAATTTACATGAATTTTAAGAAAATTGTAGAAAAGATGATTAATTATGTAAGGCACTATGTGATTGGTATTAGAAGACTGGAAACCATCTTTAAGTGAGAAGAGTACTAATTCCTAAAAATATAGATTGTTCAATGAAGAATTCAAAATTATGTAGAAACGAACTATAACTTTAATTAGAGTCAGGTTCTCAACTAGGTTCTCAGAGATGCAACACTGAAACTAGAGTCCAGAGGTGTGTTGGTTTATCACAGTGATCAGCGCAGAGTCTGAAGCCACACTGCCTGAACTCAAACCCCACCTCATTACCCATTAGTGGTCTGACATTTAACAAGTCTCTTTATATTCACAGGTAAAACATAAATAATAAAATGATCTACCTT
>NW_012136326.1:45750-46222 GCF_000956105.1 Propithecus coquereli
TAGACATTAGTATGTTTTCTCCATCAAATATTTATAGAGATTTCATAAACGTTCACAAAGGCCCAGCCTCCAGAGGGAAAAAGACCACATCCCTTTCCACCCAACCTTGAAGGATTTGCTCAGTGGGCTATTTAGCACAGTTAATCTAAGACCACAGCAAACCCGGGACCAATTAACCCCAAGCAAGGCTGTCAACAGGCAGATTCTGTCCTCAGAGCCTGCCTCTCCTCCTCCCTCTGCCAAGGGACACTTCCCTCTACAGTGACCCACTGCTCCCTCAGGCATGCCTTCAGAGTCACATTCAGGTGTAGACCACTGGAAGTTACCTAAAGCTTTCTCCTTTCACCTTTCAATGGCCCAGATAAAGACTCAAATAGATATTAATACCAATACAATCGAATTGTAAATCCATCATTTGTATTTCTATGACTTTAGCCAAGTTTTTTTCTTTTTTTTTTTTTTTTTTTTTTTT
>NW_012136326.1:48507-49007 GCF_000956105.1 Propithecus coquereli
GACGAGATTCCTAGAAGGAAATTGGCCAATTGGTCAATTTAGGAGCCAGTATATTGGAAGGATCTCTATGTGGATATTGAAATCTCCAAGAAATATGGCAGGACCACTTTGAGTGACAGTGAGCCAGGAGCTGCCACCTTTAAGGTACAAGAGGAAATGACCCTGGTAGCAGTGAATGATTTTTATAAGGAAAAGTGGAGTCTGGCACAGTCAGATTGAGATTAGAAACTAGGAATAATCACAAACTGAAGCAGGGGTATGAGCTGGAAGTAGCAGTGAGAAGCAACCAGAACGAAGTCTCATCTGTAGGCCTTCAGCGTGAGAACTACAGGAGAAGAAACATGCATCGCTTAAGTGGAAACATGGATAGGAGAAAAGGAAAACAATAAAAGAAAGGAAATGTTCACATAAGAGATTGGAATGGTGGAGGATTCTGCTTATTACTGACCTGAGATCCAGAGGATCTAATGAAAGGGGATTTGTGGGGGGCGGGGGGTGTG
>NW_012136327.1:0-1065 GCF_000956105.1 Propithecus coquereli
GGCTTCCCGAGACGGGCATGACACCACGAGAACCAACAACTCCACCCTTCCCTAAATGTCTTGGGTGGCTTCATAAACCTGAGGATCTGGGGGCCATGCCAAGCAGGGCACTAACCTAGGCCTTGGACACCTACAAGGTGGCCGCAGATAGGAGAAATGAGTGTTGGACGTCAAAGAATAAAATTGTTGGGTATCCTGATGATGACAAACATCTTCATTTAGTTGATTATGGAAGTCTCCAAAAGCAGTAGCCAAGAAAAAAATGGGAAGGGGTAAGATATACTACTCAAAGAGAAGTTCTGGAAGATATCTGACCGTCCCCAGGCCCACTGGAATAGAGAACAATAAAAGCAAAACAAGACTCGGACTTGGCGGGGGGGAAGGGCAACATACATAACCTGAACATCTGTACCCCCATAATATGCTGAAATAAAAAAAAAAAGGCAAAACAAGAAGTACAATCCCATCCTGAGCGTGTTGGCCACCCAGACAGGAGAAGGGCACAGCTTTTCCCATATGAGCCATCTGAATTACTGTGAACCTGACCAAAGGGTCACGCCAGTCATTACAGGTTTTAACAATCTGGCAGGCAGATTTAAAGACTTTCTGCTGTATTTGAGATGCTGCAACTATTCACTGCTTATAGATCAGCCGCATAAGTGTGCAAAGAAACCATTCTTATTGCTGGCGATTAAGTCCCTTGCTGCACATTTTGCCAGAAGGCAGGCCATCAGGAACCCTGGGGCAGAGAGAGCGAGCCGGGAACCAGACCACGTGCGCATCTTCCTGCTGGGCCAGACTGCCCTGGAAGACAACCACCCCGACCTTTCAGATATGCTGAAATTTGAGAGTGGGGAGCACCTAGGCGTTCTTACGTGGAGCTACAGAGACACTTTCTTCAACTTGTCTCTGAAGGAAGTGCTGTTTCTCAGGTGGGTAAGTACTTCCTGCCCAGAGTTTGTCTTCAAGGGCAATGAGGATGTGTTTGTGAACACCCGTCACATCCTGAATTACTTGAATAGCTTATCCAAGAACAAAGCCAAAGCTTTGTTCATAGGTGATGTG
>NW_012136327.1:19295-20745 GCF_000956105.1 Propithecus coquereli
CAATGTGCGGATTGAACAGAAAGATTTTTGGGCTAGTTCTTCTCCACAGCCCTGTAGTGCGATCCTGTGATATAAATCTCCCTTATAAAATAATTCTGTAAAATCCTATGGGAAAAAAAAGTTGACTGTAAACTAGTTGTATCTATTGGTCACAAACGATAGAACCAGCTCTTGGTACTATAAAAGATAAATAAGCTCTGGGAATTGAAGAAAATGTAGAATGAAAGAGTAAATGTTAGAAAAGAACAGAGAATTCAGAGGCTTTAGGTGATAGAAACAAAAAAAGCATTACTCTTTGAGATAAGTAGGTTTGACTGTTTTTAGCCATATTTAAATTTTTCCTGCTCTGCTTCACTCAAGTTTCAAAGAGGAAGTATTTGAGTGATTTAACCTCAGACTTCCACACTCGTCTTGGTCAAGGGAGGAACACTCCATGTGTATGATGGATCCACGTTATTTCTGATTGGAAGTGAACATCGGTTCTCCCAGCAAAAGTCGGCTATCATTACCAGGAGAAGGGAGTGGAGACTGGGCAGGCAAAAACAACAGATGTTCATGAACCCCATGTCAGGAATGTGGCTTCTCCATCCCCTTGGAGGGATCTATGACATGGGTTTGAGGCTAGGGGCAGATACAAACCATTATAGACATGAAGATAAACCCTGGATCAAAGCTATGACCCATGCCAGGAAGGGGCAGGCCTGAGCCAGGGGAGGCAGATGACAGAGAGGGCACTTGGAGTTCCAAGGGGAGAGCAGCTGTATTTTCTGATACGCACTTCATCTAGCCGCCTGCACTGAGAATGCACCACATGGTCAGTGGAATGGAATGCGGGGCAGACACCAGCCCCTCAGAAGCACACAGAAACCTGATACAATGGCTTCGGCCTAATACGCAATTCTCTGTGGCGTCCAACAGAATAAGGCCGGCCAGGCCAGGTCAGAGGATAAGCCCAGCCAAGATGGAGTGGTCAGGGCCAAACTGCACATTTAGGTGAGACCAGGGAGGTTCGCTGAGACAGGGAGAAACTGCCCCGTTCTCTTTTCTAAGTTGGGGCTCATCCCGCCGACACCCAAAAGGGGTCCTGGTTTAGCTTGAAAAGTGCTGGTACCAGAGAGGGTAGAGGAAACTACTGTGATCGATGCATGAGGTACAGGCGTATTAGCAGCCTGCAGCTCGGTCAAAGGAGCAAGATCAGATTCAAGGTCACTTTGAGACTGTGGTCAAGCATGAGGCAGGGGCCGGGCGCAGTGGCTCACGCCTGTAATCCTAGCACTCTGGGGGGCCGAGGCGGGCGGATCGTTTGAGTTCAGGCGTTTGAGACCAGCCTGAGCAAGAGCGAGACCCCGTCTCTACCAAAAATAGAAAGAAATTAGATGGACAACTAAAAATATACAGAAAAAATTAGCCGGGCATGATGGCGCATTCCTGTAGTCCCAGCTACTCGGGA
>NW_012136328.1:0-940 GCF_000956105.1 Propithecus coquereli
CCAGTTCCATAAAAAAATTGTTGCAAAAGGCCTTAATTCATCCTTCTTCATAGTTGAGTAGAATTCTATAGCATACATATACCACATTTTGTTAATCCACTCATGAATTGGTGGGCATTTGGGTTGATTCCACAACTTTGCAATTGTGAATTGTGCTGCAATAAACATTTAAGTGCAGGTGTCTTCTATAAAATAACTTCTTTTTCTTTGAGTAAATACCTAGTAGTGGGATTTCTGGATCAAACAGTAGATCTACTCTTAGTTCTTTGAGGAATCTCCATATTGTTTTCCATTGAGTCTGAGCTAATTTGCAGTCACAACAACAGTGTATAAGCCTTCCTTTTTTTCTGCATCCATGCCAGTATCTATTGTTTTTGGACTTTTTAATAAAATCCATTCTAACTGGAGTAAGGTGATATCTCATTGTTTTTTTGTTTGTTTTTTAGAGTAGAAACAAGCATCACGTTTATTTACTGCTTCTCCAAAGAGAAGGAGGGTACCGCGTCAGAAAATAAAGACAGGCGCTGGACCCAAGGCCAAATGACTGACCCTTTACTAGGGCAGGCTGAAGAGGGATGGGGGTGGAGGGGTGGTTATGACTGTAGTCCTATTAGTAGAGGACAGCTGAGAAACTGCTCAGGGGGTACAGATGTTTAGGTTACGTATGTCGCCCTTGCCCCCCTCCCCCCTGCCCCCCCAAGTCCGAGCTTCAAGCGTGTCCATCCCACAGATGGTGTGCATCACACTCTTTGTGTATGCATATACCCGTCCCGCCCTCTGCCCGACATCCAATAAATGTTATTCTTATATGTGCACTTATGCGTTGATCAGTTAATACCAACTTAATGGTGAGTACATGTGGTGCTTGTTTTTCCATTCTTGGGATACTTCTTTCTTCTTGATAGTGGGAGACGTCTCTCCTTGGAGAAGTGGGGGATGC
>NW_012136328.1:4305-4789 GCF_000956105.1 Propithecus coquereli
CCATTAGAGATAATGAATAGAAAACAAGGTGTTTAAGGCATACAAACTGGAAAGGAATAAATAAAACTGTCCTATTTTCAAATGACATATTGTATAAATAGAAACTGCAAGTAATCTAAAAAAACAACTCTAGAACTAATAAGTGAATTCAACATGTTCATAGGATACAAGATAGACATACAAAAATTAGTTTTATTTTTATATTCTGGCAATGAACACATGGAAACCACAATTAAAAATTTAATACCATCTACAAAAATGAAATTGTATATACAAATCTTATAAAACGTGTACCGGATTTGTGTTCTTGAAGCTATAAAATACTGATGAAAGAAATCAAATAAGACCTAAGTGGATAGAGAAATATACTATGTTTCTTGGATGTCCGTGATTTTTAAATTGATACACAAATTTCAAGCAATTACTGTCAAATCCCAGCAATATTTTTTGTGCATAAAGACTTATTCTAAAATTCACATGGGAA
>NW_012136329.1:0-498 GCF_000956105.1 Propithecus coquereli
GGACATGCTAGGTTACAAGGGAACTCAGGATCACGGACCCCTTGCCATTTCTTGTAAGAAGTTTTATAGTATGACATCCAGTGTTTGGCTCATCTGATAAAACAGAAAATAAAACTCTGCATTTTTTAGAGGTCTTCACTGATAGGCTTTTAGTGTGCTCTATTTGTAAGGGTGAATATCCTCAGTATCAATAAATTTGCCTCTCTTAGTAGAGTTTAGCAGCTCCACAAATATGTTGACCTTATTTAAGAAAATCTATTTCATGAAAAAAGTTTTGAAATGGTTAAGTGATCTATAGTTTACAATACTTCCTTTCTTCATAAAAACCAGTTGACCTTTTTGGGCTCTGTTTAATGACTGTCAATTGATTGAGTGAAAGATGACTATGGAATAGATCAAACAAAAGTTGTGCATGACTTGAACACTCCTAAATTTAGATGATTGTGTAAATGTGAATGTAAGTTATTGAAGGTGCTTTATTTTTGAAAACCTGTGATC
>NW_012136329.1:13159-13642 GCF_000956105.1 Propithecus coquereli
TATCCATAATTTTATTTCCTGTGAAAATGATGAGTTTTTGTAAGGTAAATCTAGATAAATTTATGACAACTAGTTAAGGCATGATTATACTACTTTGTTATTGAAAAGTTTATCCTTTGGGTGGCCGAGGAGGGAGGATCACTTGAGGCCAGGAGTTCAAGACCAGCCTGGGCAACATAGCAAGACTTTATCTCTACAAAAAATTTTTAAAAATATCCAAGTGTGGCAGCATGCACCTGTAGTCCTAGCTACTTATGAGGCTGAAGTGGGAGGATTGCTTGAGCCCAGGAGTTCGAGGTTACAGTGAGCTATGGTTGCACCATTGCACTCCAGCCTGGGCAACAAAGTGAGACCCTGTCTCTAAAAACAAACAAATACATAAAAAAACAAATAAAAATGTTTAATGTTAGTGTATTGCCATGGATCAAAGATTCTTTTCTTAGAAAAATATTGACTACATTTAGCTTCTTTTTAGGAAATAAA
>NW_012136330.1:0-383 GCF_000956105.1 Propithecus coquereli
AGAAATTAGCCATGACTATATATATATGTAATTTATCAAGTGATTGTTTATGTTCAACAGAAAGTAGTTTAAAGGACCTTTTGAAGAAAGATTTTTCTGTTTTTTTGGACAGAAATTTTTATTCTGTGGTGACCTGGTCTCATGTGGTTGCAGAATTCATAGCTGTCATGTCTTTGGTTATATGCTTGGGATAAAAGGATGACTTCTACATCTTACAATGTATGCTTTATTAAATGCTTACTGCCTCACACAGGGACCAATTGTTTAAGGCAGGGTGGTACTATAATTCTTGGAAGATTAGGTTTTGTTACCTGTTTTTCAAAGTCCCTTTGAAAATTATTTTGGTCAATTCTTTGTCTTTATTAGGTCACTGATTAAAAGAT
>NW_012136330.1:2392-3191 GCF_000956105.1 Propithecus coquereli
GGGATACAATAATACTTTGGCTAAACCATACAATGTTTTGATGAACAGATATATTTTACTCCATTACATTTCTGACTATCAACAAAGAAATTTGCGTCATTTCTTGGGATTTGACATTAAACATACAAATGGGAAAAGAAGATAGAGTTATAGTAATTACTTTCATACAAGGATACGTAATCAAAAGAAATGGAATTCTCAGAGTGATCAATGGGAAGTTCCCTTCTTCTCAAGTGGTTTTGGTTCTGGGATAATGTGATTTCATCAGTAGAAATGAAGTTCTAAAAATTTACTGTCAGAATTATATTTCCATATTCGCATAACACTGTAGTTAACATGAAGTTACCAGATCAACTATTCTCTCTCAACTGATCATTATTTCCCTTTACAGGTGTCTCTGCAAATCTCTCCATTTGCACTACTGGTTTTAGTTCTTATTATCCCTTTTGTTGGCTGTGATGGTAGCATATTAGTGTCAACTGTTTTCTCCTCTACACAACTCCTAGAGAGATTCCCTTAAAAGAGTCGGCAACCTCTTGGTTCAAGGACTTTAATAGATCCCCAATAACTATAGGAAAAAAAAAATCACTACTGCTTGGCATGACATTCATATCCCTCTATGATCTGATCTCAGCCTACGTTTCTCTCCACACTACCTATTAGAAGATGTCGCTGTTTCCCAAATCTGTCTTTACTTTACTATTTGAAGGTTGTCTTTACAATTTTCCCTTTCTTGGAATAACATCCCACCTCCATCACAGTAATCTGTTAAAAAAACCCTAAAATCTAGGTCAAAGTT
>NW_012136331.1:0-954 GCF_000956105.1 Propithecus coquereli
CAGACACAAAAGATTATTCATTAACTTTTCTCTAAGACCCACAGCTCTTTCCAAGCCTGAGTCTAATATTTTTAAAGGACCCATCTTTTTCTTTTCTTCTGAATAGACATTTTAGAATACATTTGAACAGAGCATTCACAATTTTTAAACAATTGCTTTATATGCCATATTTAGTTTAAAAGTTATTTTTCCAGAGAAACAACACTATAAATGGTGGTTCAATTTCCTCAACTCACTCCAAAACCTTTTTAATTTATGTCACAGTGCTATTTCATTGATAATTGACAATAGCCATTCACTTGTTTTAGGACACGGGGCCACATTTCCCATGAGTTATTCTAGTATTGCATAGAGACAAGGACTGTGCCTTCAGTACCCAATAATTTGTTTAGCTTTCTACTCTAGCAGCATAGAATCATAGACTGTATGAGCTAGAAGGCACTTCAAAAACAAAATAATGCAAACTGCTTATTTTAGGAGGGAGAAAACTGAAAGCCAAGGAAGCTAAATGATTTCTCTTTTAGTGGCATCTTCTTACCTCACATCAGTGACATTTGCATTTCTTTCTTCCTTCCTTCCTTCCTTCTTCCTATCCCATCCTGTCCTGTCCTGTCCTGTCCTGTCATATTTATGAGGGTTATTGGTCTTTAGTTTTCTTTCTTAGTCCTGTCTTTGGTTTTGATATGAGGGTAATACTAGCTTAATAAAATGACTTGAGAAGTGTTCTCTTCTCTTACATTTTCTATAAAAGATTTATATAAGAGATTGTGTAGAATTGATGTTATTAATAATTCATTTTTAAACATTTGGTAGAATTCTCCAGTAAAACTATTTGGGCATGATGATTTCCTTTTGGAAATTTTTAAATTATGAATTAAATTTCCTTAATAGTTTTAAGGCTATTTCAGTTAATCTTTTTCTTTTATTAGGTGATATGTGATAGTTTGTGATTTT
>NW_012136331.1:23049-23417 GCF_000956105.1 Propithecus coquereli
GGTCCTGATGAAAATCTTTTATACTCTTTGGAGAGAAAAATCTGAGGACTTGAAACCAGTTCCTTATTTCCAATTTTATAAGTCATGGAAGCAATGAAACTCATTGCTGTAGTATACAGAACTTCATTGAACAGAATGATACAGGATTGATTGATATGTTTGGCTACAAGAAGAGAAGATATGGAGTAAAAACATTCTGTGTTCAAGACTTGACAAGCTGTCAGTTGAAAAACAGAGCAGAATTACGCTTTATTGTTTTATCAATTATTTTTTAAAAAGAGTATTGAAATCTCCAACTAAAATTGCTAACTTACCTACATCTTTCAATTCTGTCAGATTTTGCTTCATGTATTTTGGAGCTCTCTTAT
>NW_012136332.1:0-726 GCF_000956105.1 Propithecus coquereli
TTACAAGGGCCATCTGTAGTATAACCAGGATTTAAACACCAGCCCCAGTCTCCTAAACCATGCCGAACTTCTTTTCCTGCCTTCTTATAAAGTCTGATAACATCTCACAAAAAGCAGAGATTATCACTAGAAGAAAAAATATGAAGAACTAAAAACTATAACAAATGCTGAGGGATCAGTTCAATGACTGATGTGAGAGGATCCCAATGAGTGAGGTTACTTACGGGAAGGTTTTCAGATGAGGCTACTAGAGCTATGTCATGGTAAATGATAGAAAGGGACAGATTTATTTATTTGGCAAATATTTTTTGAATGCTATGTCGTAGATACTATTCTAGCCACTGGAAGCACACTGGAAGCTGAATTTCATAGACAAAAGCTTTGTTCTTAGTTAAAATCCTAATGAAAGTGATGTATGATTAGCAAGTAAACCATTAAAAGAACAAGATTATTTCAACAAGGGGTGACTACAAAGGAGCTGCCTCTTTATTTCAGGAAATTGTGGGGGTACAAACATTTTGGTTACATATTATGACTTTGCCACATCCCAACCATGATTTGAGATGTGCCCCCCCCCCAAAAAAAAAAACGCTCACCGTTTCCATTAATTGTGAGTTCACCTCTTTAGATAAATAGATGAGACTCTACAAAAGGGTTGACATGGAGCCGAAGCTTGAATAACAAAGAGAAACGGTTTGAAGAATGGCTGAGGGAAGATCTTTCTAG
>NW_012136332.1:2412-2778 GCF_000956105.1 Propithecus coquereli
TTTCTCTTGGGTAAATACCCATTAGTGGGAGTGCCGGATCAAATGGTGGGTCTACTTTTAGTAGTTTGAGGTATCTCCACACTGCTTTCCATAGAGGTTGTACTAGTTGGCAGTCCCACTAATAGTGTATAAGTGTTCCCATCCACACCAGCATCTGTTGTTTGGGGACTCATTGATAAGTCATTCTCATTAGAATTAAGTGATAAGTCTGTATTCTTTTGAAAAGTTTCTCTTCATGTCCTTTGCCTACTTTTTAATGAGATGGTTTGGTTTTTTTTCTTGCTGATTTTCCTGAGTTGTATATAGATTATAGTTAACAGGCCTTTATCAGATGTATAGCATGTGCAAATACTTTCTCCCATTGTG
>NW_012136333.1:0-1050 GCF_000956105.1 Propithecus coquereli
GGTCTTTTGTGGGGGTATGGATTTGGGGAGAAATATTAAAAGTTTTTCTTTTAAGTTGGATTGGTCCATTTTATCCCCATGCCAGCCCGTTTTCAAGGTAACCACAATCTGTTCTCTGTATGAAGACCCAAGGAAGGGGGCCACTGCTTCTTGTGTGACCCATCACTGTCTGATTCCGCGGTTACTCTCACACTGCCGATGCACTTTGGGGCCCACCTCTGAGACCAGGAGTCCCTCCTTACCCTTTAATGTCTGCTTGTCCATGCCTGATCACTGGGGAGTGTGCCTTTGCTCAACCCGCCCCATTTCCCCTTCTTTCCATTCACGCTACGGTGTCCCAGGTTGAAGCTCTTGTGCACTTTGACTGGACTTTGCAACACTCCTCTTCCAACTGGTCTTTCTACGGTAGCCTTTTGTTCTTATAACATACGTGTATTCAAAGCAATGCATCCTACTCTCTAAGTTATGTCTCCTTCAGTTCCAGGAACTATCTCGTGGAAACAGGAGTTCATTGTCAGGACACTTTTCATCGAGACACATTGAGACCAAAACAAAACAAAACAAAAACCACCAAAAATCAAACACACACAAAAAATGAGTAAATGAACCTTATTTCTCTACTCAGGGGCCCAGTAACCCTTCTCATCTGATCCCCACATGTTCTTGAGTTGAATGAAAGTAAAGGCTTAGAATTACAAGGATGGTCTTTTAAAATGTTTGTGTTCAAATGAAATATTTACACCACAAAAAAGTAAAGCAAATAATATAGCTAAGTCATGGACCAATTAATAGTCGACATCATTCTTTTCATGGAGCCACACTTTCTTACAGAGAGGGTAATATTAATATTAATAAGAAGTAAAACCTGGGCCAGGCCTCTCATCACTACAGCCCCAACCCAAGTTAAATTTCAGTTAAATTGCAAATTTCAGACCTTAAAATAATGCTTCCTTTAAAATATTTTAAAGAAAAATGCAAAAGCCTTTCCAACCATAATTTCTTCTATGGGTTATATCTCTATAGAAGTGTCTGACTATGAAACCAAGTACT
>NW_012136333.1:6645-6998 GCF_000956105.1 Propithecus coquereli
CATTATCACCCTAGGTATTATAGAAACAGCACAAGTAATTTTTGAACAGGAATAATCAACAAGCAAGAATACAGGAAAACATTAGCTAAACACAACAGAAAAAAAGATATTAGAAACAGACCTAGACAGACTGTAAATGTTGGAATTATCAGACAGATTATTCAACCATGATTATCATGTTGAAAGAAATGATGGATAAACTTAAACATATATTCATAGAATAAGAACCTAGTAAAAACAACTTAGTAAAATGAATTACAATGTCTAGATCTAAAAATAAAATAAATAAAATAAAAACACAAAGGAGGTGCTTGGCAGAAGATTGAACACTAACAGGAGAGAAAATTAATGAA
>NW_012136334.1:0-692 GCF_000956105.1 Propithecus coquereli
TGAGCCCAGGAGTTTGAGGTTGCTGTGAGCTAGGATGATGCCATGGCACTCTAGCCAGGGCGACAGAGTGAGACTCTGTCTCATAGAAAAAAAAAAAAATTAAATATAAACGGGTTTCGGATTATCTGCTGTTTATATTTGTATCACTGACTTTGAAGTCCTTCCTTCTCATCTCATCAGTTTTTCAGTGACTGAACCATTTTTCATAACGATGAAATCTTTTGACATATTTCTTTGGGATCCTGCAATCAGGAATATTTGAACTGTTCCGGAACATTCCTATATTCACTTGATATACCGTTCAATTTTATAATCAACTCATGGCGACAGGTGTTTGTGCCTTCTGCTAGTGATGATGAGTACATACTCTGTTCTTGCTCACTTCCAGAGAAAACAGGCAAACGATTGTGTCAGTTGTATTCTTTGGACTGGATAACATTTTTAAAAATCTAAAAATATGATTAAGCTATACCTAGTTCATGATAAATTTCTAAACTTAAGGAATAATAATGCAGTAATGGTAATATATATCCATTTTCTCTTAAATTTTGTAACATTTCTCTCTCAAAATTTTTTCCTCCAACTTTCTAAACTCCCAGCGATACCTAGTTCATGATAAATTTCTAAACTTAAGGAATAATAATGCAGTAATGGTAATACATATCCATTTTCTCTTAAATTTTGTAACATTT
>NW_012136334.1:2615-3102 GCF_000956105.1 Propithecus coquereli
CCATTTTTATTTGAAAGGATGACTGATATACAAACTGTGGTTCTGACTTGGGCATATGACAGACATTTTCTAAAAAAATGGATGAAGTAAGCCTGTCACTTCAAGGAAAGCAGCTAACAGCATTTGTTGTCCGTGATAAAATTAGAGCATTCAAGCAAAAATTAGAATATTGGAAAACTTACATCTGCTACTATAAACTTGATAGCTTCCTAATGCTTAAAGACTTTTCTGATGAGAAATGTGATCTTCTGATATTGTATAATGATATAATGTCACATTTGGAAAATCTGCCCAACTCAGGGAACCAGTATTTTCTAAATGACCAATGTGTGATGTTACAAAATTATGAATTGTTAAAAGGTATGCTTAAAGTGCAAGGTAGATCAATAGATTTTAATGTGATAGACTACAGAAATTTCACTGATACAGTTTCAGATTCCATACTGCAGCTAACCTTTAAGAAATTACCACTCGTTGAGTTTTTTTT
>NW_012136335.1:0-1215 GCF_000956105.1 Propithecus coquereli
GTGGTGGCATGTGCCTGCCTGTAGTCTCAGCTAGTGGAAGGCCAAGGTAGGAGGATTGCTTGAGCCTAGGAGTTTGAGGCTGCAGTGAGCTATGATGACACCACTGTACTCCAGTCTGAGCAACAGAGCAAGACCCTGTCTCAAAAAAAAAAAAAAAATTAAATTAAGAGTAAAATAAAGATGTTTTCACACAACCAAAAACATGGAGTTTAATTACAACAGAATCTTACTCCAGAAGAGCAAATGATCCTAGAAGGAAAGTCTAAGATGTGAGAAAAACGGGGAGCAAAGAAAATGGTAAGTCTGAGGATAAATATAAACAAATATTGACTACATAAAACAATACCACTAATGTCTAATGTAGAGGGTATATGGAACAATATAAAAGTAAAATGCAACAGTTATATATAAGTCTAGAGGGAACAGATGGAGTCTAATTGTATTAAGATCTTTATATTGTTGATGAGGACAGTAAAGATAATGACCAACTTTAGGGATTGCTAAATCAAATGCGTGAGTTAAAATGTTTTGATAGTCATTAAAAGAACAGAAATAGAGTACATAACTTACAAACTAGTAGAGGGGAAAAATGGAATCGGTCTGTGGAGAATTTAATCCAAAGGAAAACAACAAAGGAGGCAGGGGAGAAACCCAGAAAATTCGAAGAGATAGAAAATCCAAATATATCATCCACCACAATCTGTGTACATGAATTAAAACTGTCCAGTTAAAGGGAAAAAATTATCAGACTGGTTTTTTTCCCCCCAAAAGAACAAGGAAGCATTTATTTTTAAATTTGAGAATTGTGAGAAAGCTAAGTAATGGGAATTGGACCCCTATCGGGGCCTTCTGGGAAACCGGAAGCACCACCCTCTGGTGCAGCTCGATACTTCTCCAGTTTAGCAATCAATTCTTTCGCTGGATTGAAGACGCCATTGGTCTGCTGGTTACAGACACAGCAGTGCGGGGTGGTACGGAAATGCTGCAGTGCACAGCTCTCGCAGAAATAATGCCTGCATCTGGTGACAACTGGGTTTTGCAAGGTCTGGGGACAGATTAAACACTTGAATGGTATTTCCATATCATTGCTTCCCACTTCATAGTTTTCGTTCTCACAGAAACCATAGCGACCCTCATCAAGCTCACGTTCGATCTGCCACCCATGCTTGTAATCTGAACGGTCATGGAGAAATTTGCAGCTGTCTCCGAAGCCGC
>NW_012136335.1:9290-9722 GCF_000956105.1 Propithecus coquereli
TAAAATCAAAGAATTTCAAGGTTGAAAGACAGTGAAGGTGACTGGTTCTCATTGTGTTCCCCTTTTACAGACGGAGAAACCCAGGTACAAAGAGGATGATAACCTGCTCAAGGACACACACAAAGCACTGTTTAATTCCAAAGCTCTGCTCCTTCCAGTTCCCTACATAGCAAGCTGGTCTTCCAGACCCTGATAAATGTCCACCCTGCCACTGTAATAATCATAAGAAGCAGCAAAGGAATAGCAGCTACCATATATTAAGCACTCATCATGGGCTGGGCACTAAACTAAGCATTATATATATGTAACATCATTTATTTAATCCAAACAATAACTCTATCAAGATAGAACAAATATAAGAACCTATCACTGTAAAATAATAATAAACAAAATAAGTAAGCCAGCAGATAAACCTATCAGGAAAAAAAGGGA
>NW_012136336.1:0-307 GCF_000956105.1 Propithecus coquereli
ACTGGTTCCTATGGGAAAATACAATCTGCTTTACAATGATTATGTTTTATGGTGAAGTTTTTCAGGAATTCACTGTAGCAACAATTGTGGACTACCTACACTTAGACTGCTTCAAGTTCAAATTTCTATCAAGGTTCTCTGAGATAGAAAGGAATAAAACTTAGCATTTCATTAGATAAGCTAAGCCAATTTCGTTTTTGTTATTCTTTTTCTGAGAGAGAGAGATTTGTAAATTATTTTAGTTTATATGCTTTTAAAAGCAGAGCATCCCAAAACTTATTTATTTCACTTAAGTGATATTGAAATA
>NW_012136336.1:7062-8997 GCF_000956105.1 Propithecus coquereli
ACTTAATCTAGAAATATCACTGTTTTATAGAATTCATCTCATGTATATTTCAGCTATTACATTTATATTTTGTAGATTGGAGAATGCTGATTATTACCACTGATTTTCACAGGCAAGCATCTTCATTTTTACCTCTTTGATGGTTTCTTTGAAGCATCTTGGTCTTTGTTAAGGTAGGACTTGAAATACACAGAGTATTCTAGCTGTGAATGTGCCATTATTTTAGAGAGTAGAATATTGGTTTCTACATCATTTTTGATCTTTTAGTGAAATTGGTATATTGCGTTTCAGGTATATTTATAATGACGGCATGCTGCACAGTAGTTTTAGATGGTGACTGAAACCTGGGAATCCATCATTTTTCCAGGATAATTGGTATTATACTCCCCTGAATGTATTCTTTTACACATGCCTATAAGGAATTTCATCTGCCAGTTTTCTGCTCCCATATGCAGTCTTGTGAAATTTTCACGGTTTCCTCTGCATAAATGGCATAATATTTCATTATTAAAAAGAACTTAGTGTCATGTGCAAACCTGAGGATTTTATTGTAAACAGTCTCTTATTATGTCTCATCAGCCATTTGTGAGTCGGAACAGTTTAAAAAATATTTTTTCTTGTCCTTCTCTCCTTTTGGGGAGCCTGTGCCAGCTTTCTTCCAAGACACAACAGTTAATTAAATTCCATGTTTGGTCCCAAATAATGTGTGGCAAATTATTAATAGTGTACATCTCCAGTTAGCTGGATTATGGATGATTCTAATTTTATTCTTTTTGCTTTTCTGTATTTTCTACAAAGAACCTATATTGCTTTTGTAATAAGAAATATTAAATATACATAATTTTCATGGAATCTTATCAAAGTCTTACTAAGTATTTAAATAGAAGATGCTTTCTGGATTCTTCTTTCCCACATGCTGCTTTAAAAATATAAGGGAGGGGAGGGGAGAATGAAGAGAAGCTGATTAATGGGTACAAATATGAGGTTTGATAGAATAAATAAGACCTACCATTAGATAGATCAGTAGGTGACTATCCTTTACAATAATCTATTGTATATTTCAAAATAGTTAGAAGAGAAGAGTTAGAATGGTTCTAGCATAAAGAAAAGACAAATATTCAAGGTGACGGATATCCCAAGGATGCTGATATGATCTTTACAAATTATATGAATGTATTAAATTTTTGCAGGTTCCCTGAAACTATGCACATCTATTATGCATCAATAAAAAAATTAAGGAGGTATAGTCTCCCTTCCAGAAACTCTTTTGCCTTTATTACTGTAGATTATCTTACTCTTAAGTGTACAGGGAACTGTATCTTTTGGTCCTTTCTCATGAATGCCTGTCACATTGCTAGTTTGCCAGTCCTCCATTCAATTGATTTGTCTACACAAGGTTCAATGAATCCAGAATTTCACCCTTGAGTTTCTTCTAAACTCTCGGGTGGAGCACATTTGTTTCCAGTGATTATTCAATTTTGGAAAAGAAAATTGTGACAAAATGCATTATTGATTCAGCCAAGGACATCTAGTTTATTTATTGCTGTTTGATTTTGTACCTGTGACTGATCTGCTTCAAAAGTTAATTTAGGAGTGAGAGTGTCACTAATGCCTTCCTTTATAAACTTATTCATTCTGCTATCTCCTTTTCAGACCTGCATGGACTTTTCATGTCGTGGCTATCAATCAATTGGTCTCATTGATTCTCTTGCTGTTTTTCCGTCTCCCATGTTTCTAACAAAGATTTTATTACGGGGCTTGGTCCCACAGAAATGTCTACTAATTATTTTTTAGCTTTTAAAATTTTTTATTTTCATCTGTTCTACTATGTATGACATTCCTTATATATTTTCACTTGGGCACATTTATTTTTTATTTTTAATGTGATGCCTTTTAAACTAACATTTATTCTCCATGAACTTTACTGATAAAGTA
>NW_012136337.1:0-331 GCF_000956105.1 Propithecus coquereli
AGGGAGTTGGAATTTTAAAGATTTTTAATGATAAATAGAACACACAGGGAACTTATTGGTAGCTTTTTATTTCAATTAATGATATAAATCTCAGATCCTATTTTATTTTTGGAATGATTATTAGAATAGGTTTATAATAATGCTCCGAATTGGAAAAAAGCAGAACTAACCAACAGAATAAATATATTTTACAAAATTTTGAATATGTTGGTCTAATACACTTAGATGATCTTATTATACCATATATACTTTTAAAGCTGGAAATGTAGCTGTAAAAACATTCTCTTTGCTTATAGAAACATTTATAGATTTAAAATTGAGAGCTCTTAAT
>NW_012136337.1:6295-6887 GCF_000956105.1 Propithecus coquereli
AAAGAAATTCTGATGGACTGGGTCGATAGCAGATGGCAGTGATTTGAAGAAAGGATGGATGATAGAGAAAAGGATCCTATAGATAGAGATAGGTTATTCTTTAAGGGAGCTTGCCTGAAATGGAAGGCACAGAATAAGCTTTCAAATGGCTAGTGTTTTTTTCTTCCCCCCAAAAGAGAGACGTTATAGACCTTGGCAGTTTAATTTTCTACCTGTGTTACTTACTTTTTGCTAGGTAAATTTAGGAGTATTATGAAGATAAAATCTAGGTTAATGATTTTAAATAACATGATAATAATTAAGTTATTAACATTTCAATTGAAGAAGAATTTATTGAATTGAGTATTGTGTGCTCAGCATTACACTAGTTGCATTAGGGCTTCAGAAGTTAAAAGAAAAAACCCTGGTTTTTTTTTGCCATCTAACTGGAGACAAATCACATAAAGGAAACAATTAGAGAAAATAAATGGTGTCTCTGCTAATATTTGCTGAGTGAATGAATGAATGACATAAACCTATAAGGGTTAAAAATAGCACGTATGTGAACTATAGGGATATATTGAGTGAGATGGACTTTAGTCAGAGAATACTT
>NW_012136337.1:6937-8448 GCF_000956105.1 Propithecus coquereli
ATTATATTTATTTTTATAGAAAGATGGATGATAAATTATTAAATTAAAAAAGCAGATTGTAAAATAGTTTGCACAATTATTTGTAGGGGTATTTATAAATATATGTACATGTATTCATAGTAAAATATTTATATTGTTTTCATCAAAGTCGTGAGATTATGAGTGATTTTAATTTCTCTTTTTTGCTTAGTTTAATTTTCTATTGTTCTTACATGTTCCTTATAGGAACACGTAACATAATTTAAAAAGATACAATGAAATTGCAGTAAGTTTTTTAAAGGAAGAAATGATGGAGAAGAATGCAGGACAAGAGCGAGGCTTTATATTTAGTTAATAAAAGGTATTGAGAGAGTAAGTATTTTAAGTATTCCAAGTATTGAGAGAACAGTTTTGATAGCAGCTGAAAGTTATTAAGAGATTCCATGAATGAGGGAAATGGAGCCAGGTGTTAGAACTTTGAATATATGTATATTCATATATCCTTCCACTTTCTACTACCAGAACTTTGGTGGTAAAGGGAAGCAGAAAAATTAGATGGTAGATTGAGAGGATAGCAAAATAGGGGATGTTTATTTTTGGAGTGATGAATATTTTTGGAATAGTCGATGGAAAGTGAGGAGCTGCGGAAATACACAGTCGAGATAATTAATATAGTCAAGTCCAGGAGAAGATAATAAGCAAAGGGATCCAAGGCATAAACAGCTGGTTCATATTGAAGAGCAAGAAAAATACCTCCTTTTCTGTGAAAAGAACGAATATCTCTTATTCTGTATATCTTTCATAGTCTCAGCTGCCCAAATGCCACTGAACAGAAATGAGAATATGGGAAGGAATTTCAGTGGTAGAGTGCTGCAGAATTTTCAATAGCCGTTATGAAGCAAGAAAATATCTAGTATGCCAACTGGAGAAATATCTTAATCTTGGGGTCCAAGGGATGGGGAAAAAGGCAAAAATAAGTAATCACCTTAAAAAGTCTCAGGGAAATAACACTTTCAAATAACATTCCTGCACATTAGGAGCAGCTGAAGGAGGTACAACTTGGAAAAGCTGGTAAATTTGGTGTGGGCTAGGCTGAATAGCTTTACTCCATTTCTTGGCTCTTTAAATTCAGCAGATGCACTGACTTCTACAATAGATAGTACATAAAAATAAATTATAGGTAGTGATTTCTTGAAATTGTCTTGGAATGCACTTTCGTTGTATCGAACCCATTGCACTTTCTCTTGCTTCCCAGGATTTCAGATTTCTGGCTTGTATTCATCCTTGTTGCTTAATGGTCCTTTTGTATGAACTCATGATTAATTTGTCTGAACTTATGATTAATGTGAATAATATTATTTCTTGTATATGGAATCTTTTTTGGGATATGTTTATCTTATGTCCCCAATTAAACCATAGTTCTTAGAGGGCAAGAATCTTGCATTCTGTTTTATCTTTTGTATACCCATAGTTAGTGAGTGAGGTAGATATGTTTAGTAATGCTTTCTGAATGAATTACAGATCTGAAAAAG
>NW_012136337.1:10408-11132 GCF_000956105.1 Propithecus coquereli
ACATACAAAGCTATGAAATCTGGCCCATAACTACCTCTCCAACTTCATGTTTCACAATCCTTCTGTATGCATCCTAGACATAGTCATATTGAGCTGCCTTCAGTTTCATGAACTTACCATTCTTCTCCCTCATCCCCAGCCCACTTTCTCTGCATAAGCCAGTCTACCCCTGGTATGCCCCCTTTTTTGTCAGGTGCCTGACTCCCCACTCATCCACTGAGATTCGGCTCCTGGTACTCTATGGATATGTCAGTCATGGCATTTATCCTGCTATATTATCATTGTCTATTTCCTTGTCTGTTTCTGCCACCATACCATTCTATTATTGAAGTTAAGGATTATGTTGTATTGATTTTAAATCCTGAACACATGGTGGATTAAAAGAATTATTGAATGAAGGAATAAAATCATGTTGAGCTGGCTTTGAAAGGAACTGTTGGATTGATGAAGAGAATAAATGAGGGCATTTTGAGTAGAAATAGAAAACATAAGATGTGTGTAGCTGGTAGACTAATCTGGCTGGCCAGTGGGACTGTCTTGGTGAATACTGAGAATTGTGATGATAGAAACAATGGAGGTCTTTTAATGCAAGCTGGATATGTTCAGATTCCATATAAACAGTACTAGTCATTCTTAAGCAGGAAAATTTGGAGAAGTTTTTTAGGTTGTTTATTCTGGTAGTTGTTTATTTTACAGAGCTCTCTTGTTCAAATCTAATACGTTC